>NC_089251.1:193721903-194048763 GCF_963930625.1 Muntiacus reevesi | reverse complement strand
CCTGTATTACCCTAAGTATGTTTATCCTCAAAACATCAGTTTCTATATATAAAATAAGTGAGCTTCCCCAGTGGCTCAGAGAAGAAAAGTCTGCCTGCAATACAGGAGACCTAGGTTCGATCTCTAGGTTGGGAAGTTCCCCTGGAGAAGGAAATAGCAGTATTCTTGCCTGGCCAAACCCATGGACCAAGGAGTCTGGCAGATTATAGTCCATGGGATCTCAAAGAGTCAGACATAACTGAGCTGTGAGTAAAAAAAAAAAAAAAAAAAAAAAGTAAGATAAGCACTTAAACTCCCATCAAGTTCTAATAGCCTAGGATTAATGTAAGAACACTTACCAGATTATTATCTATTTCGTTCACCTTCTTTCTACACTGTTGTCAGTATCAGTTCACTTTTCACTGGAAAAAATCAATTTTAGCACTTAAGTATTTAAAAGGAAAAATTGATCCATTGTCTAATTTTTACAACACTTCTGTGTTCATAGAAGAAATCTGTGCCTTCCTTGGGAAGGCTGAAGTTCCTTAGGGTAATGCAAAACCTTTTATATGTTTCTTTGGAGCTTTTGAGATTAGCTTTGTAATCTCAGATCTCAGGATCACACACTCTCATATCCAAATCCCAATGAGAAAACTTACCTGAGCAATTAGAGTTCTACTGAAGAGTTGAGTAAACACAAAGGGAATGATGTAGTGTGTTTTTCTATATCTTAAGAATATCTCACACAAAAATATATTATGACTTTCAAAATGTTAGATTATTATACATAAAACTGGAGGAAGATACCTACTATCTGATTTAACCTGTTCAAAGCAATTTATCAGTTAATAGTTCTATGTGACAGAACAGTGGGATGAACTGAAATGAAGCCAAATGTACCTATACAGGCATTGAGAATTAGAAGGTTTTTAAGTAAACACTGTCAACTAGAAAATAACATAGTCACAACCTGAAGGTAGACTTTTTGATATTAGCTTTCTATTCTCAGATCTCAGGATCACACACTCTGATATCCAAATCCCAATGGGAACACTTACCTGAGCAATTAGAGTTTTACTGAGGAGTCAGGTAAACACAAAAGAAATGATGTAATGTGTTTCTCTATTTCTTAAGAACATCTCAAGCAAAAATATATTATGACTTTCAAAATGGTAGATTAATACACATAAAATTGATGGGAATGTTAAGGACTTGATGGGAATGTTAAGGACTCTAAGACCAGGAGGCACCATCTCAGTAGTCATGAGAAAACTGCTTCAAGGTGGCAGGAGGGGGAGTCAGGCTTTATACAAGTTTGCAACAAAGGGGACAGAGAATCTGAACATCAGAGATTATTGTGAGGTAGAGAAAATCAGATATCAAGTTAAGGAGCTTATCCTTCTTCTGCATACAGAAAGATGCAAACCGATGTGGCAGATGGCTGCTGCTTGCATTCCCGGAGCTCCTTGGCGAACACCTGTAGGGGTGGCAGCGTCAGCTGGCTCTCGGTTTTGGGAGCCCTCAGTCACATTTGGAGGCCAGAAATCACAGATGGCTGTGACATTTCTTGTTTATCAGTATGACAACAGGCATGTCATTTCACCGCATGTAGGTAGAAAGTCAACAATGAATGACATTGACTCCAGTATGTGTTATCTGTGCCTCACGTTCAAGTGGAATTTTGGCTGTCCAAGGCCAGGATTGACCGAGAATTTTAACTCAATGAAAACACTTACTCTATGTAGGCATGCTAGCTGGTACTCTGGGTACAAAACAGAGAAAGGGAGGATTAATTGAATCCATATGAAGAATTTGGCAAGCAGAGAAGAGTGAATGAGAGACAATACAGAAAAAAAATAAATAAATAAGAAATTGCATAGAGATTGAAAAATTCATGGATTGATATACAAGGCTTTAAATGTGATTTAGAGCAATGATGCCTGTGTGTGTGTGGGGTGGGGGTGGCTCCTTGATGGTTTAACGGTAAAGAATCTACTTGCCAATATAGGAGCCACAGGAGACAGGGGTTCGATCCTTCGTTTGGAAAGATCCTCTGGAGGAGGAAATGGCAACCCACTCCAGTATCCAATGGACAGAGGAGCCTGGTGGGCTGCAGTCCATGGGATCACAATCAGACACAACTGAGTGAGCACACACATACAGCAAAATGAAGCACAATAAAATTATAAGGGAATGAGAAATTCACATAAATTCCTACAATTTGCAGGTAAGAGAGTGGCCAGATGATTTATGCAAAGCCACTTAAAGAAATACAGAAGAACCTTTTTGTGTTTGCTTTTCAGATGAGTTGGAGGAGCAGTCAGTGTGCCCCCATTACTCCAGATGGGGTAGAGGGGAGCCTTGTACAGTGGATGGTGCCCTGTCTCTAAAACCAAACCTCAGCTCACCCATGGCAGTGAAACTACACTACAGAGAGGGTTCTGTCCACACAGATCAGTGGTGACATAGGCTTGGCAAATGCGGGCTTCCAGTGGGAAAGAAGGAAATGACAGCCCGAGGGTGATGAGAACCAAACGCTTTGTCTTAAACAGCAGAAGATGGTGTTAGCAATGCAAGTGTGTGCTTAGTTAATTGTTTTTCTCCTGCACTGGCAGGTAGAGATTCTTTACCTCCTTAGTCACACCAATATACATATGTATGCATATATATGTATATATGGGCTTAGCAGGAAACACTGATTTAATCCCTGCATCAGAAAGATCTCCTGAAGAAGGAAACGGCAGCCCATTCCAGTATCCTTGCCTGGGAAATCCCATGGACAAAAACACATGGCTATAGTCCATAGGGTCACGAAAGAGTCACACACGATTTAGTGATTACATAACAGCAAACGTATACAAAAAAAGTGATATGAATCACTTTGCTGTATACCTGAAACTAATAGAGCATTATAGCTATATTTCAATAAAAATAAAAAGATTTCCAAGAACCTAAAATTGTGTTTTATTTTTACAGCTGGATTAATTGCTAATTGGATACCAGAAAAACAGAACATTACAATTGTGTTCAGAATATTATTCCAATTTATTTATTTCATGGTGATATAGAGAGATTGTATAAATCATGACACATGAATGTTAATATACCTACGAATTTGTTCTCCCCTGCCTGCATCTATCCCCCACCACAAGGGACATACATTTTAACAACTCTTCCTTTACAATTTAAATTACATCAACAGAACATTCAGTTTCTTTCTTTCTTTCTTTTATTATTTTTTTATTTATATATATATATATATTTATTTATTATTTTTACTTTATTTAACTAGCATAATGCTATGAACCTACTGGGGTGATGAAAAAAGGCACAAACTAAAAGTTGAGAGTTAAATTTTATTTGGCAGATATTCTGAGGGCTTCAAGTCTGGGACACAGCATCACAATGCTAAGAAACTGTTCTGCAGAGGCAAGTTCTGAAGAATCAAGGGGGAGCCAGGAGAGATAGAAGATTTTGCAACAAAAGATCAGATAATCAGAACACCAAAATATTATCATTAATAAAAGAAAACCAGATAAACTAAAGAATTTAGCACTTTTTCTGTTTATGGGAAGGTGCAACAGTTTGGACTCACTGATATTATTCCTTTGACATGCACCTTAGATATCTTGAGAGTCCCTTGGACTGCAAGGACATTCAAACAGTCCATTCTAAAGGAAATCAGTCCTGAATATTCATTGGAAGGACTGATGTTGAAGCTGAAACTCCCATATTTGGCCACCTGATGCGAAGGACTCACTCATTGGAAAAGACCATGATGCTGGGAAAGATTGAAGGCAGGAGGAGAAGGGGACAACAGAGGATGATATGGTTAGATGGCATCACCGACTCAATGGACATGAGTTTCAGTAAGCTCCAGGAGTTGGTGATGGACAGGGAGGCCTGGCGTGCTGCAGTCGGTCGAAAAGAGTTGGACACGACTGAGTGACTGAACTGAACTGAACTGAACTGGACTGAACTGAACTGATCTTAGCTATCTGGGGCCAGCCTATCTTGAGAAAGCCTATTCTGTGCTTTCTCATCCTGAGTGTCCTCAGGGCTCACTGACCAGGCAGCTGTGTTATGACAGCTTCATGATTGCAACCTCCTTTTTTTACTGATGTGGCAGGAGGTAGTTTTCATTAACAAAGTCCTCTCCAGTGACTTCTAGAAAATCAGGGTATGTTTGATGATAATAACTGAAGCAGAATGAAGAGAAACTGAGCAGATTTCTACATCAAATAATTCCTATCCCAGATTCTCATTTTTGATTAAGGCAAAAGAAAACAAATGCAGATGGATTTCACCTAAAGTGAACACACTAGAATGAAATGAAGGAAATGATGATTTTTTTTAAATAAATTTACAAAGGTTCAACTTTCCTATTAGTTTTACAGGCTAATTCATTCATCTATTCAATAAATATTTGTGAATTGCATCCCAAGGCTAAGCGTTGTAAATGAGTAGACAACAGTGAATTAGACAGGAAGGACCAAATTTTTATGGAATATTTAGACAAGGAAGAGAGATTTCTCATTCCATCTTACTTACAAATTATTTGCTTCTAAGTGTTATGATGGAGCTTTGTTAGGGTGATATAAATACATGAAAAAGATAAAAATAAACCTAATTTGACCCACTAACACTCCTATCCAGCTCAGCAAGATTATAAAGCCTATTGTTAAAAATAAATAAATAAATAAATAGGAGCCTTTAGGAAGGTAAGTCAAATTAACATGGGTGAGGGGTTGCTCTGTGCATGACATCTCAATGAGACTTCTCCAAGAAAAGAAAAAAGAGGTGTAAAAAAAAATCCTCTCTGCAAAACAGAAAAGTGATCCTATTACTACTCTTCCTTAGTTTGGAGAGTTTAGTGTAATGACTGTTCCCTAAACTGATTTAGGTGACAATGTAAGTAGTGGAAAATATTCAGAAGCTGTACTAGAAAGACTATAAGAATCTATGTCAAAGTTCCTGCGCTTCTTCTCTTAGAATCTTTAAATACTTTCAGATGAAAGTACTGTATCACCCAGAACATAATTTAGTGCTGATTGCTTTTTTTAGGGCACCTTTTACATCCTTATTCCTTAAGCTGTAGATCAGTGGGTTTAACATGGGGATGACAACTGTGTAAAAGACAGAGGCCGTTTTGTCTGTGCCCATGGAGTAACTGGAGCTGGGTCTGAAATACATGAACAGGAGTGTGCCATGAAATATAGCCACAGCGGTTAAGTGGGAGGCACATGTAGAGAAGGCTTTGTGTCTCCCCTCGGCTGAGTTCATCCTAAGGATGGTTGTTATGATGTAACTGTAGGAGAGGAGGACAGTGATAATGCTGGTCCCCACAACACAGCCAATAAAAGTGAACATCACAATCTCATTGATGGATGTATCTGAGGAGGAGAGGGCTAGTAATGGTGGGATGTCACAGAAAAAGTGATTGATGATATTGGAATTGCAGAATGACAACCGAAATGTACAACAGGTGTGGACTGCTGAATCAACCAAGCCTACGATGTAGGCAATAACCACAAGCTGGGTACAGATTCCCCTGGACATGGCAATTGTATAAAGAAGTGGATTGCAAATGGCTATATAGCGGTCATAAGCCATGACAGCCAACATGAGACATTCCACATCTGCAAAGGCTCCAAAAAAGTACATCTGGATGGCACATACATCATATGGAATCCTTTTTTGCTCAGATAAGAAATCAGCCAGCATCTTGGGAGAGATAGTAGAAGAATAGCAGATGTCACAAAAGGACAGATTGCTCAGGAAATAATACATGGGTGTGTGCAGTCTGGGGTCCACCTTGATCAGCAGGATCATCCCGACATTGGCAACCACAGTCACACCATAAACCAGCAGGAAGAGCAGGAAGAGCCCCTGCTGCACATCTTGTCTACTGGAAAGTCCTAAGAATATGAAGTCAGTAAACACAGTGCAGTTCTCAGCAGTCATCCCTCACACATGAAAATTCCTGGTTATGAAAAAGGAAATGGAAGTGGAGGGTTAATATCATCTTACTGTCTTAATTGCTAAATTGCTATTTGTTTATATATTTCAGTAATTAGAAGAAGAGATAATGCTAAGATGCCTTGAAGTTAAATTGACCCTTGGGGAAATATTTCCAATTTGATATAACTGATAAAATGATAATAATAATGATACAATTGTAGTGTTTGCAGCAGAAATTCATCTAAGCTAAATCAGGCTATTTCCACATCAATTTGTATAGCATTTATGACCATTTTTGCTACTTCAATCTAATATTAAGAACTTTATGTCCTCAGATTGAAGGCAAGATTCTCACAATTAGTTGGTTCAGGTAACCCAAGTCTTTTGACAAGATCTCTGCTTTGCTTTGTTTCAATGGCGTATGGATGCTGTCATATCCTGTAATAGAGAAATATAGCTAATGAGTGATGTAGATAATGAATATATTGCTTTGCAATTTCTTCATCTGCCATGAGCGTGGATCAGGAAGAGCTGTGCAAGTTTCTGAACATAACAAGAACTAATTTCCCCATTAAACTCTCAGGTCTGTTCAACTTTAGTATATGAGAGATAGAGAGTTTGTGAAGACCCACTGGAGCAGAAAGGTGATAGCTTTTGGATAAGAGGGTGGAAGGGCGCCTATGTATTAGATGTTAGAGTGGAGAGGCAGTCATATTCCAGGACTGATATTCTCGCCTCTGAGAGCTGCTGTTACATAGGGGGGATGATGAAGAACGTCTGGAACCCACTTATAGAGATGCTGATAGCACAGATGACAGAAAGGCAGTGTGGTTTACTGTGTGGATCCTTCTGTCCTAGTCCATTCTACTTAACATGATATATTCAACACAAGATCAGTTATGTAAGACACATGATAAAAATACTCATATGTTCACAGTCCCAGAATCCCAGAGACAACCATGCATGAACTGTGTCCCCATCCCAGTCTCTAAAAATGTTGATAGTTTCATTCTTTTAATTGATCCATGTTTCTCTTGTATATCTCTGAGGCCAGTCATCCTTGATTTAGGAGTCACTTGTCTTGGGGGGGGGGGGGATTGAATTTTATATCCTCTTGTAATACTTTACCCTAACCAACTGTGTGATACACCATATCATACCCAACCTCTTACATTCTGTGAGAATGTAAGAAAAGTGGAGTTGAACGTAGGGCTTCCCAGGTGGCTCAGTGACATAGAATCTGCCTGCCAGTGCAGGAGACGCAGAAGACATGAGTTTGATCCCTGGGTCAGGCAGATCCCCTGGAGGAGGAAATGACAACTCACTCAATATTCTTGCCTGGGAAATCCAATGGACAGAGGAACCTGGCAGGCTAGAGTCCATGGGATCCAAAAGAGTTGGACTATGTATATGTATCTGTGTATATCTGAAAAATTGATACTTTCAAATTGTGGTGCTGAAGAAGACTCTTGAGAGTCCCTTGGACTGCAATGAGATCAAACCAGTTAATCCTAAAGGAAATCAACCCTCAATATTTTCTGAAAGGGCTGAAGCTGAAGCTACAATACTTTGGCCACTTGGTGCATAGAACCAACTCATTGGGGAAAAACTCAACACATTGGAAAAGACCCTGATGCCGGGAAAAATCAGTTAGGAAAAAGGAGAAAGGTCCAGCAGAGGATGAAGTGGTTAGCATCACCAACACAAGTTGGTGCAAATAAATTTGAGCAAACTCAAGGAGAGAATGAAGGGCTGGGAAGCCTGGTGTGGTACAATCCATGGGTTTGCAGAGTCAGATATGACTTATCAAACTAAACAGCAATAATAAATACATTGATTTGAAATAAACAGACTGGGAAAAGTAAGTAAAATAAAATTTTGTGTATATTTCATATTTCCCTTTGTTTATATAACATGCTTTCTATCAAAAAAGGCTTAAAAACCTAAAGAAATCTCAAACACATATCAAAGAAACAAGAAAGATATCAGTACCTGTCCCAGAACTCCTGACTTGCTTGTTGCATGCAGTTCTATCTGCTGGAGGATTCAGGATTGTCTCCTGCCTGACCTAGATCATATAACCATCTCTATGTCTGGTCCCTGGGTGGTGAACCCTTGGTCTCTCAGGAATAATTAACAGACATCAAGATGTAGTTTATCATCTGGCAGTTCATACAAGTAAGTTGATTGTGAATGGAATACCAATTAAAGTTAAATGATAACAATCAACAAGCATTCCTTATTTCCAGTCCACAAATCCCTATTCAGGCACTTTATTTCCATTTGATAAATTACAAAAGAAATGCACAGCCATTCACTCTCACATAATTACACAGACACACAGGCATCCCATTAAATACATCCACAAAGTAAAGATTTTGTAAAAACAGCAAAAATTGGAATGTATTTACACTACCTACAGAAAACTAGATTTTGTTTTCTACACTACTTGGCTTTTAATTTTTAAATAAAAATGATGTTACAATGAATTATGTAATGAATTATACATATACATATATATAACACCACTTAGTGTATATTCAGTCATTAATACCATAAAACCTATGATGTGAGGCAATTAAATATATATAGTTTATCATCTTTCTGCATTTTCATATTGTGTGGATCACAGCAAACTGTGGGAAATCCCTAAAGCGACGGGAATACCAGACTGCGTTACCTGCCTCAAAGGAAACTGTATGCATGTCAAGAGGCAACAGCTAGAACCAAACGTGGAGCAACAGACTAGTTCAAAATTGGGAAAGGAGTTATGTCAAGGCTATATATTATCACTGTGCTTATTAAGCTTATATACAGAGTACCTCATGTGAAATGCTGGGCTGGATGAAGCACAAGCTGGAATCAAGATTTCTGGTAGAAATATAAACAACCTTAGATATGAAGATGACCCCATCCTTCTGGCAGAAAGTGAAGAGGAACTAAAGGGCCTTTTGATGAAGGTGAAAGATCAAAGGGAAAAAGCTGATTTTCAACTTAACATTCAAAACACTAAGATCATGGCATACAGTCCCATAATTTCATGTCAAATAGATGGGGAAACAATGGAAAAAGTGACAGACTTTATTTTCTTGGGCTCTGAAATCACTGTAGTTGGTGACTGCAGCCATGAAATCAAAAGATGCTTTCTCCTTGAGAGAAAAGATATGACCAACCTAGGCAAAATATTAAAAAGCAGAGACATCACTTTGCTGACAAATGTCAGTATAGACAAAGCTATAGGTTTCCCAATAGTTACATATGAACGTGAGAGTTGGACCATAAAGAAAGCTGAGCATCAAAGAATTGATGCTTTTGAACCGTGATGTTGAAGACTCTTGAGAGTCCTTTGAACAGCAAGGAAATCAATCAGTCCATCCTAAAGGAAATCAGTCCTGAATATTCATTGAAAGGATTGATGCTGAGCCTGAAGCTTCAATATTTTGGCCACCTGATGGGAAGAGATGACTCATTAGAAATGACCCTGATGCTGAGAAAGATTGAAAGCAGGAGGAGAAGGGGATGACAGAGGATGAGATGATTGGATAGCATCACCGATTCGATGGACATGAGTTTGAGCAAACCCCAGGAGATGGTGAAGGACAGGGAAGCCTGGCACGCTGCAGCCCATGGGGTTGCGAAGAGTTGGACATGACTTAGCAACTGAACAACAACAACATAGTTTCTCAAAGTCGGGTATTTTTTATTTTTTCATTTATTTTTATTTATTTATTTATTTATTTTTCCCAATTATTTTTATTAGTTGGAAGCTAATTACTTTACAATATTGTAGTGGTTTTTGCCATACATTGACATGAATCAGCCATGGGTGTACATGTGCTCCCCATCCTGGACCCCCCTCCCACCTCCCTCCCCATCCCATCCCTCTGGGTCTTCCCAGTGCACCAGGCCCGAGCACTTGTCTCATGCATCCAACCTGGACTGGTGATCTGTTTCACACTTAATAATATACATGTTTCAATGTTGTTCTCTCAGATCATCCTACCCTCGCCTTCTCCCATAGAGTCCAAAAGTCCGTTCTATACATCTGTGTCTCTTTTTCTGTCTTGCATAGAGGGTTATTGTTACCATCTTTCTAAATTCCATATATGTGCATTAGTATACTGTATTGATGTTTATCTTTCTGGCTTACTTCACTCTGTATAATGGGCTCCAGTTTTATCTATCTCATTAGAACTGATTCAAATGTATTCTTTTTAATGGTTGAGTAATATTCCATTGTGTATATGTACCACAGCTTTCTTATCCATTCGTCTGCTGATGGGCATCTAGGTTGCTTCCATGTCCTGGCTATTATAAACAGTGCTGTGATGAACATTGGGGTACATGTGTCTCTTTCAAATCTTGTTTCCTCAGTGTGTATGCCCAGGAGTGGAATTGCTGGGTCATATGGCAGTCCTATTTCCATTTTTTAAGGAATTTCCACACTGTTCTCCATAGTGGCTGTACTAGTTTGCATTCCCACCAGAAGTGTAAGAGGGGTCCTCTCCAGCATTTATTACTTGTAGACTTTTGGATAGCAGCCATTCAAAGTCAGATATTTTTTAAAACAAATTCTATGTGGGAGCTTCCCTGGGGGTCCAGTAGTTAGTGCTCTGCACTTCCAACACAGAGGGTGAGGGTTCCAATTGGCACCCTGAGTGTGGGTTAAAATCCCTCATACCACATGGCAGGCCAATAAATAAATAAATAAAAATAAAATTATAGAAATAAATAAATTCTATAAATGATGTTTAGGGCAAAGAATATTAAAATGACTTAAAACTTACAATTTTTGCTTTTTCACCTATACTCATTTTATATTATCTAATTTTCACTGCATGTTATTATAGATTTGACATATTACCACATATGTCATGACCTAATAGCGTCATAATAAGAAACAGAAATTGAAGCCCAGAGGGAATAATATCCTGAAATTCTGTAGAAATTGTTTCTTTACTTCCATAGAAATATCTCAAAAATAGATTCCTGAATACAGCATAATGAAACAAATTTGTCTTTAATGCATAAGACAGGGTGCTCGGGGCTGGTGCACTGGGATGACCCAGAGGGATGGGATGGGGAGGGAGGTGGGAGGGGGGTTCAGGATGGGGAACACATGTACACCCATGGTGGATTCATGTCAATGTATGGGAAAACCAATACAATATTGTAAAGAAAATAAATAAATAAAACTGAAAAAAACAAAAAAAGACAGAAAACAAAAACAAAAACATAGCCCTGACCAACACCCTGACCACAGAGTTGTGAAACCCTGAGCAGAAAACACAGTTAAACTGTGCCTGAACTCTCAACCATAGAAACTGTGAGATAATAAATGGGTATTGTTTTATGCTGATAATTATATATATATGTATTATACACACACACACACACATACACACATAACTCCAAGTAGTCTCACAGATATTATGAGTTTTTTATGTTAAAGTGACACTTGAAAACTCAAAAAACAATGACGTATGGCTCCTAGATTTCTGAGAGAACAGATGGATCATACAAATCCCATTTCTAAACTAAGGAGAGATCTAGCCATGACCGAGAGCAGAGGAGGGCAACTAGGAAGCGCTGTCACACTGGGAGGGCGTCTGTTTTAGTTATATCACATGGACTCGAACATAATCAATGTTGGAGTGAAGAGAAAGTGATGTGGGGGACCACTTGGTTGCAGTTTCAGGAAGGAATAAGAAGTAAAGAAAGTTGTGTCCCTTGACATTGTACAACCTGACAGTTTTGAGGAGGTGATCTCTGCATTATCCATCTATTGCAATATTCTATCACATGTGTGAGTCATTACGGTATACTTTTGAGCACAGGTCGCTATTTGTTCTTTAGACACCTATAGTTGATAAATATTCTCCCCAAATGTATTATAATCATGTGTATTCCCTCTACAATTTCAGTCTTAATGCAGTTAATTTAATTGCCACAGATGTGTAAATGCAAAATGTGAACAAACAAGAGAAGATGTGCAAGGCATGTACCAGTTTATGCATTCCAGTAATTCAGTAAGTTTCAAATTTTTCTGAATCCTCAGTTCAGTTCAGTCGCTCAGTCGTGTCTGGCTCTGTGACCCCATGAACCACAGCACGCCAGGCCTCCCTGTCCATCACCAACTCCTAGAGTCCACCCAAACCTCTGTCCATTGAGTCGGTGATGCCATCCAACCATCTCATCCTCTGTCGTCCCCTTCTCATCCTCTGTCGTCCCCTTCTCCTCCTGCCCTCAATCAAAAAGACCTCAGGGTCGTTTCCAATGAGTCAGTTCTTTGCATGATGTGGCCAGAGTATTGGAGTTTCAGCTTCAACATCATCCCTTCCGATGAACACCCAGGACTGATCTCCTTTAGGATAGTCTGGTTGGATCACCTTGCAGTCCAATGAACTCTCAAGAGTCTTCTCCGACCCCACAGCTCAAAAACATCAATTTTTGGCACTCAACTTTCTTTATAGTCCAACTCTCACATCCATACATGACCACTGGAAAAACCACAGCTTTGACTAGACAGACCTTTGTTGGCAAAGTAATGTTTCTGCTTTTTAATAAGCTGTTCTAGGTTGGTCATAACATTCCTTCCAATGAATGCATATCTTTTAATTTCATGGCTGCAATCACTATCTGCAGTGATTTTGGAGCCCAGAAAAATAAAGTCAGCCACTGTTTCCACTGTTTCCCCATCTATTTGCCATGAAGTGATGGAACCAGATGCCATGATCTGAGTTTTCTGAATGTTCTGAATTCTAACTTGGAATAATACAAAACAAATGATTTTCAGTTATTTGTGTTTATGTCTTCATATTATTTACTGTTATAGCATTCCCCATTGGTGTTTATAAAGCTAGAATATTCTTCAGACAAAATTCAATTAAATTAATAATTTTCATAAAAGAGATTTCTGTTACTATTATTAATGCCTTTCATTAATGTATTTCTCTTCTTTCTGTGATGACCTCAATAACAAAATATCAAATGTACTTTTGTGGCAGATATCGGCAAGAAAAATCTCAAAAACCCTATATATTTACTAAAAGGATTTCAGCATGTTTGTACAGGAAAATGATATATTTGTGGTCATTAAGAATTTATTTCCATTTTCTATTTCTCTGGTGTGTATTTGGAGGGAGGGAAGTCAACCATCATCACCATAATCTGTTTTCTTTCCAGACATATTTTTCTCAGACGCTTCTCTTTCTCTAAAAATACTACATTCCCTCAGGTTACACTGTTTAGACAGAACTCCATCTTATCTTCATAAACCTGACTGCCCATCTGGGCCATGATGACTAATTCTTCCTAAATCTGTAACATGGATAGCAGTATGCTACTGACAATTAAATAATCTAAATTGCTTCCCCAAAGGTTTAGACATTAATAGAGAGTATCTTTTTGAATCATGAGGGCATGGAGAGAGAGATTGGAGGTGGGATATAAAGTGCAAGACTTTGAAGACAAACAATTGAGATAAAAATCTGTATCTAAACAAACTTCCTTGATGCCAATGATGTCCCTAAACATAATATTGCATAGGTATCTAGCTACTTAAAATTTTAAAATAAAACTTAGATTTAGTAAATATTCATATGGTTTTCTATAAAGTATGTCAATTCACACCTCACTATGACTATTGCACTCATAACTCTCTTTTGACCAGTGGAAAATGAGGCCCATGGTATAAGTGATTTGTAGAAGGTGACAGTTACTATGAGTTGAGTATTCTTACAGACACAATGTTGTTGAAACTGCTCCTCTAGTTCATAGCTTATTTCTAGAGAGGTTTTCAAGCTAAGCTAAATTTGCTGCCTCTGAAGAAGAAGCCACATACTTATCAATGATAGCTATTACACTTTGATTCAACACGCTCTGCTAACCAGCCTTTTACCAGTATGAGCTCATGGCTTCTATCATTCTGTATATGACCTAACTACCATTCCTGGTTATGGTTATTTGTGGTGATACCAATTGCAGAGTAGAAATAAGGAACTGTGAAAAAAGAACTGACCTAAGTTACAATCTCATTATGCATGGTTACTGAAGAAGGCCATGTAATGGGAGTCAGAGATGGTAAATTAAGCCTACAGTTGTTGGGATGATACCTTGATGAGAGGCTGACAAATTTCCTCAGAGAGGAAATAGGACTGGGCAATATAAAGAAAGTATTAAACTCAAAGTTGAGGTTGAGTAGTCAGGGAGACAGTGAACTAGCAAGAGAGAAGAAAGACTCCGGTAGTAAAAATGTATGCTGTATTATAAATTACATGAGAGTTGCATTTATTGCAGTGGAAACTATCTTTAACAGTAGTTTTTTCAGAGAAGGTGATAAGTTAGAAGGTTGAAATCAACATAAACACACTACTATATTTAAAATAGATAATCAACAAGGTCTTACTCTATAGTATAGGGAGCTAAATACTCTGTAATAACCTATATGGGATAATAATCTGAAAAAGAATAGATACATGGACTTGTATTACAAATCACTTTGCTGTACGACTGAAAATTGTTAATCAACTCTAATCCAAAATAAAATAGAAATTAAAAGGTAGAATTTTGTCAATTACAGATCATTATGAAGGTAAGGTGTGGGCAATGCTTGCTTCCGGTGGGGAAGAATGGAATGGTAGCCTGAAGGTGATGAGAATCAAGTGTCTTGTCGTAAATATGGGACAGGAAATGTCCTAAGTGCACGAGTTCATCACAGAAGATAGATATTGTTTCCTTTACAGTTAAATGTGCCATTTCAACCATGACCCTTGGGACAGGGCCTGGGAATTACATAAGAAAAGTACTCTGGGATTAATTAGCCAAATTACTTCTTGGCAAGGTGCAAGCAGGGAATTGCATCATTAGGGTTGTTTCAGGCATTTGGACTGATTTGGGAGTGGTGTGTCCAACATAGATCAGTGTGAAGTAACCTCTGCTCATCTCAGACAATGAATGAATGCAGGGTCTGGAAAAACCAGTCCTATGGGCAAAGAACTCCAAACATAATGTGATGATGGGATGTGTAGTGAGATCTGAGACATTGGATGACCTGCCTCTGAAGTGGATAAAGATGGATTCTGAAGATGCCCCCTCATGACCTGGTGTTGTGAATGATACCATCTCTTTTCAGGGCTCTTCCCTGAGGGACTTATTAATCTTTATATGATTGTGCAACCTTATGTAAAACAGGTAGTGAGTGGCAGGCTGCCACACAGCACAGGGAGCTCAATGTGGTACCTGTGGTGACCTAGAGGGGTGCAGTGCCAGAGCGGAGGGTGAGAGGGAGGGGGTGTATGCACACACGTAGGTGATTTGTTTAATGCACAGCAGAGTTAACACAGCATTGTAAAGCAACTGTACCCCACTTAAAAAAAAAAAATCCAGATTGAATACTCACCTCTCTCACATCTTAATCATTATGTTAAAACAAAAATTAGCATAAAAATGCAAAAAAATCCTGGTTCCTTTATCATATGTAGAGGCATTAATACAGTGTCACTAGATAAAAAGCTAAAGGAACAAAGCAAAGTCTATCTTTTTTTCCTTAAACATAGAGTGTGTAGATGGTAAAGAATCCATCTGAAATGAAGAAGACTAAGGTTCAGTCCCTGGTTAGAAAGATCTCCTGAAGAAGGAAATCCAGTATTTTACCCTGGAGAATTACATCGACAGAAGAAGCTCGTGGGCTATAGCCCATGGGCTCAGCAAAAGTCAGACACTACTGAGTGATTAAGCACATCAACACCTTATATGTAAATAATGGCCAGAGAATCCAATTTTACATAACACAAATTATTGTTAATAGGCATGGCTATCTTTAATAGGTTTTTAACAAAGTACATTGAATGTGGAAAGAATTTGGACAATAATTAAGAGGTACTGATATATAAGATATACTGAGAAAAAAAAATCCATTATTTGAGGTTGTGGGTCATGGAGAAAGCAAGGGAATTTCCAAAAAAACATCTGCTTCTGCTTCACTGGCTGTGCTATGGTCTTTGACTGTGTGGATCACAAAAATCTGTGGAAAAATGTTAGAAGTGATGGTGTTTTGCCAAAAGTTTTCACTTCTGTCTCAGGATCAAAGGATTTGTTAACAAAGCAAGCCACTTGTTATATACAAATAAATAATGCAGATATTTATTAGAGAATTATCTAGCTTACTTTCAAGACACTAACATTAAAAAAAAAGAAAAATAGAAGAGCAGAGAATACATCACCAAACTAGGTTTTGACCAACATCCAGACTTACACAAGGCTGGGAAGTCCCATGTCACAGTACATCTGGAGTCCCAATTGGGAAAAGTTCCCAGGCAGCACCTCCGCTCTGCTCTGTGGGTGAGAATTCAAAGACTGTCCTTCTGGTTTTGATTTACAATCCCAGGACAGACTCCCAGATACATTCATCAACCTGGGACCAAAATGCAAGCCTGGTTTCAAGATAATGCTGTTGACTTTGCCATGGAAAATTTGGAATGTGGTGAAGCCTGGGGCTTGGTTGGCCAGGCCCCCTCCAGGGGCTCAAATGTCTCAGGATTCCTCCCCCATCTTATCTATGATGCTGCAAGTCTTGCATTCACAGCAGTCAATCCCAGTCACTCCCAGTCAAGGCTGTGCCCAGGTAAGTTAGAAGCAAGGTCACAGGCCTGCTCTGCTTTGTCTCTGAAGCCTAAACAAGACTATTTATTTACTTTCTTTAACAGATGGGAGTACCAGATCACTTGACCTGTCTCCTGAGAAAACTGCCTGTGAGTCAAGAAGCAACAGTTAGAACTGGACATAGAACAAGTGACTGGTTCAAAATTGGGAAAGGGTTATGACAAGGCTGTATATTGTCATCCTGTTTATTTAACTTATATGCCGAGTACACCATAAGAAATGCTGGGCTGGATGAATCACAAGCTGGAATCAAAATTGCCAGGAGAAATATAAACAACCTTAGATGTACAGATGATAACACTCTGATGGCAGAAAGAGAAGAGGAACTAAAGAGCTTCTTAATGAAGATGAAAGAGGAGAGTGAAAAAGCTGGCTTACAACTCAACATTCAAAACACTAAGATCATGGCATCTAGTCCCAACGTTTCATGGCAAATTTTGTTGTTCACTCACTAAGTCATGTCTAACTCTTTGCAGCCCCATAGACTGCAGCACACCAGGCTTCCCTGTCCTTCATCATCTCCCAGAGTTTTCTCAAACTCATGTCTATTGAGTCAGCAAAGCCATCCAGCCATCTCATTCTCTGTTGTACCGTTTTCCTCCTGCCTTCAGTCATTCTGAAATTCAAGGTCTTTTCCAAACATTTGACTCTTTGGATCAGGTAACCAACATATTGGAGCTTCAGCTTCAGCATCGGTCTTTCAAATGAATATTCAGGGTTGATTTCTTTTAGGATTGACTGGTTTGATCTCCTTGTTGTTCAAGGAACTCTCAAGAGTCTTCTCCAGCACCACAGTTCAAAACCATCGATTCTTTGGACTCAGCCTTCTTTATGGTACAATTCTTACCTCTGTACATGATGACTGGAAAAGCCATATTTTGACTACACAGAACTTTGTAGGAAAAGTTATGTCACTGCTTTTTAATACTCTAAGATTGTCATAGCTTTTATTCCAAGGGGCAACCATCTTTTAATTTCATGACAGCAGTCACCATCCACAGTGGTTTTGGAACCCAATAAAATAAAGTCTGTCAGTTTCCATTTTTTCCCCATCTATTTGCCATGAAGTGATGGGGCCAGATGCCATGATCTTAGTTTTTTGAATGTTGAGTTTTCAGTTATTTGTTTCACTCTCTTCCTTCACCTTCATCAAGAGGCTCTTTAGCTCCTTGTCACTTTCTGCCATTAGGGGGATATTATCTGCATCTTCGAGGTTGTTGATATTTCTGCCAGCAATCTTGATTTCAGCTTATGATTTATCCAGCCCATCATTTAACATGATGTACACTGCATATAAGTTAAATAAGTGGGGTGACAATATACAGCCTTGACATACTCCTTGCCCAATTTTGAATCAATCCATTTTTCTATGTCTGGCTCTAACTGTTGCTGCTTGACCTGCATACAAACTTCTTAGGAGGCAGGTACGGTGATCTGCTATTTCCATCTCTTTAAGAATTTTCCACAGTTTGTTGTGATCCACACAGTCAAAGGCTTTAGTGTAGTCATTTAAGCAGATGTTTTTTGTTTGTTTGTTTGTTTTCTGAAATTCTCTTGTTTTTCCTGTGATGAAACAGATGTTGGGAATTTAATTTCTGGTTCCTCTGCATTTTCTAAATGCAGCTTGTACATCTGGACACTCTGTTCATGTACTGTTGAGACCTAGGTGAAACATTTTTAACATCACCTTGCTAGCATGTGAAATGAGTGCAGTTGTGTGGCAATTTGAAAATTATTTGGATTGCCCTTCCTTGGGATTGGAATATAAACTGCCCTTCATGACAAATAGAAGGGGATAAAGTGGAAGCAATGGCAGATTTTATTTTCCAGGGCTCCAAAATCACTGGGGACAGTGACTGCCGCCATGAAATCAAGAGATGCTTTTTCTTTGGAAGGAAAGTGATGACAAACCTGGACAGAGTATTAAAAAGCAGATACATCACTTTGTTGACAGAGACCTGTGTAGCCAAAGCTCTGGATTTTCCATTTGTCATGTATGGATATAAGAGTTGGACCATAAAGGAGGCTGAGTGATGAAGAATTGATGCTTTTGAACTGTGGTGCTGGAGAAGACTCTTGAGAGTTCCTTGGAAAGCAAGGGGATCAAAACAGTCAATACTAAAGGAAATCAACTCTGAATATTCATTGGAAGGACTGATGCTGAAGCTGAAGCTCCAAACCTTTGCCAACTTGACACAAAGAACTGACTCATTGTAAACAAAACAGAACAAAAACGTTGGTGCTGGGAAAGACTGTAAGCAGGAGTAGAAGAGGACGACAGAGGATGAGATGGTTAGACAGTGTCTCACTAAACGGACATGGATTTGAGCAAACTCTGAGAGATAGTAAAGGAAAGAGGAGCCTGGTGTGCTGTAGTTCTTGGGGTTCCAAAGAGTCAGACACAACTTAGCCACTGAACAACATGTTGCTCAGTGTTCCAGTACATGTCACAGATATACAGAGAGCCATTATCAATCATTGCAAATATAATACAATTCTTAACATTACCTTGTGTTTGTTTCTTATTTTCCTGTATACTTAAGATGATAACTTTCTCTTTCATTTAAAAGATAACATTTTTTTTTTAATATTAACTGAGATAATGGCTCACTGGTAAAGAATCAGCCTAATAATACAAATGATGAGGGTTTAATCCCTCAGTCAGGAATATCCCCTGGATTAGGAAATGGCAACCCACTCCAATACTCTTGCTTGGGAAATCCCATGGACAGAGCTGCCTGGTAGTCTATAATAGAGTCAGATACGACTTTGTGACTAAAAGCAATGACAGCAAAAGGCTAATGCTAGGAATACCTCATGAGGTGGAGTTGTCTTTTCCAGTGACCTTTAAAGAAGACCCAGGTTCTTCATCCCCCAACTTCCAATCATGAGTTTCTGTACCTCTGTGAAGAATACAGTATCTGTTCTCTGCAATATTGGGAGGAGAGAATAGGCACAGGATGATAACCAGTCTCTGGGGTGCAATAGCGATCTAGTACATATGATTCTAGGGTTACTTAGTGACATAATTGGGACAGAAATATAAGGAATAGGCTATTCAAGAAGTTCTGTCAATCCCTGTGATCCCTGTATCTGTTACTCATTCAACTGTGTCTGGAGGCATGAAACAGAGACATATTTCTTTTACAGTGAATGCACGTGTGTGTTAAGTCTCTTCAGTTGTGTCTGACTCATAATGACCCCATGGACTAAATCTCATCAGACGTGACTGCCTATCGGATTCTCCAGGCAATAATACTAGAGTGGGTTGCCATGTCCTCCTCTAGGGAATCTTCTCCACTAAGGGATCAAGCCCACATCTCTTATTTCTCCTGCACTGGCAGGTAGGTTCTTTACCATCTAGAAGACACAGTAAATATACTAGAATAAAGTGAAATAAAGGGAGGGGTTCTTGCTAGTGTATTTGGTAAATTTACAAGGACTCCTTTGCTTAACAATGCAAGGAGTCCTCATTCATTTATTCAATAAGTGTTTTTGAATGGCATTCTGAAGTCCAGCAAAATAAATATCAAAGTAGATAACGGGTGGACAAGAAAGGAAAGGAACTTGCATCTATCGAGGTTTGAATTACAACACATGGTTTTATGTTTATTTTTATTTATTTCTGAATTTATTTGTATATGAAAGTATTCACTGCCTCTGTAATTTTACATGCTATGATGACACAGTTATAGAGTGCTACAAGTACATAAAAAGTGTACAAAAAACTATTTGAATCACTAATATTCCCTTATTGCTGAGCAATTTTACTAAACCTATTGTTTAAATAATGTACTGGAATCATAGAATGGGAAGTTGAATTGACATAGGTGGAGGAATAGCTTGGTGAATGTTATCTCACAGGAGGCTTACCCAAGGAAGGAGGTATAAAAAAGACTCTCTCTGCAAAACGGCATATTGCTCCCCTTTTCTTAGTCTGGAGACAAATTGAGATCACCAATGATTACTTTCAACACTCAATTTAGGCACAAAAGTAAGTAATGGGTAATATCCAGAAGACTGTAATGATGAGACTACAAGAATCTATCAGTACCTGAACTTCAGCTTTCAGAATCTTTACATATGTAGTTTTGGTTGAAAACACTGTATCACTCAGAACACAATTTAGTACTGATTGCTTTTTCTATGGCAAATTTTACATCCTTATTCCTTAAGCTGCAGATGAGTGGGTTTAACATGGGGATGACAACTGTGTAGAAGACAGAGGCTATTTTGTCTGTGGCCATGGAGTAACTTGAGCTGGGTCTGAAATACATGAACAGTAGTGTGCCATGAAATACAGCCACAGCGGTTAAATGAGACATACACATAGAGAAAGCTTTGTCTCCCCTCGGCTGAGTTCATCCTAAGGATGGTTGCTATGATGTAGCTCTAGGAGAAGAGGACCATGATAATGCTGGTCCCCACAACACAGCTACTGGATATGAACAGCATTATCTCATGGATGGATGTATCTGAGGACAAGATGGGCTAGCAAGGCTGGGATGTCACAGATAAAGGGATTGGTGACTTTAGAACTGCAAAATGATAATTGAAATGTACAACAGGTGTGGATTGCTGAATTTACCAAATCTTCCAGGTAGATAACAGATATTAGCTGGGTACACAGTCTTCTGGACATGGAGACTGTATAGAGAAGTGGATTGCAAGAATATACAATGGAAAAAAGACAACCTCTTTAACAAGTGGTGCTGGGAAAACCGGTCAACCACTTGTAAAAGAATGAAACTAGAACACTTTCTAACACCATACACAAAAATAAACAAAATGGATTAAAGATCTAAATGTAAGACCAGAAACTATAAAACTCTTAGAGAGGAGAACATAGGCAAAACACTCTCCAACATAAATCACAGCAGAATCCTCTATGATCCACCTCCCAGAATATTGGAAATAAAAGCAAAAATAAACAAATGGGACCTAATGAAACTTAAAAGCTTTTGCACAACAAAGGAAACTATAAGCAAGGTGAAAAGACAGCCCTCAGATTGAGAGAAAATAATAGCAAACGAAGCAATAGACAAAGGATTAATCTCAAAAATATACAAGCAACTCCTGCAGCTCAATTCCAGGAAAGTAAATGACCCAATCAAAAAATGGGCCAAAGAACTAAACAGACATTTCTCCAAAGAAGACATACAGATGGCTAACAAACACATGAAAAGATGCTCAACATCACTCATTATCAGAGAAATGCAAACCAAAACCACAATGAGGTACCATTACACACCAGTCAGGATGGCTGCTATCCAAAAGTCTACAAGCAATAAATGCTGGAGAGGGTGTGGAGAAAAGGGAACCCTCTCACACTGTTGTTGGGAATGCAAACTAGGACAGCCGCTATGGAGAACAGTGTGGAGATTTCTTAAAAAACTGGAATTAGAACTGCCATATGACCCAGCAATCCCACTTCTGGGCACACACACCAAGGAAACCAGATCTGAAAGAGACACGTGTACCCCAGTGTTCATCGTAGCACTGTTTATAATAGCCAGGACATGGAAGCAACCTAGATGCCCATCAGCAGATGAATGGATAAGGAAGCTGTGGTACATATACACCATGGAATATTACTCAGCCATTAAAAACAATTCCTTTGAATCAGTTCTAATGAGATGGATGAAACTGGAGGCCATTATACAGAGTGAAGTAAGCCAGAAAGATAAAGTACCAATACATTATACTAACACATATATATGGAATTTAGAAAGATGGTAATGATAACCCTATATGCAAAACAGAAAAAGAGACACAGATGTACAGAACAGAATTTTGGACTCTATGGGAGAAGGCGAGGGTGGGATGTTTCGAGAGAACAGCATCAAAACATGTATATTATCTAGGGTGAAACAGATCACCAGCCCAGGCTGGATGCATGAGACAAGTGCTCGGGCCTGGTGCACTGGGAAGACCCAGAGGAATCAGGTGGAGAGGAAGGTGGGAGGGGAGATCGGGATGGGGAATACATGTAAATCCATGGCTGATTCATGTCAATGTATGGCAAAAACCACTACAATATTGTAAAGTAATTAGCCTCCAACTAATAAAAATAAAGGGGAAAAAAAAAGAAGTGGATTGCATAACGATCATAAGCCGTGACAGCCAACATGAGACATTCCACATCTGCAAATGTCCCCCAGAAAAACATCCGTATAGCACACAAGTCAAATGGAATCCTTTTATGCTCAGATAGGAAATCAGCCAGCATCTTGGGAGAGACAGCAGCGGAGTAATAAACATCACAGAAGGAAAGACTGCTCAGGAAATGATACATGGGTGTATTCAGTCTTGGGTTCACCTTGATCAGCAGGCTCATCCTTACATTGGCAACCACAGTTATGCCTTAGACCAGCAGGAAGAGCAGGAAAAGCCTCTGTTGCATGTCCCTTCTGCCTGAACGTCCTAGGAATGTGAAGTCAGTAGCCACACTGCAGTTCTCAACAGTCCTCATTCAGATCTGTTGGGAAATTCCTGATTGTGAAAGAGGAATTGGAAATGGAGGGTAAATATATCAATTTACTATCTTTATAGTTAAACCTCTGGTCCTTTTTAAGATTTCAGTAATCAGGAAAAGAAACAGACCTTCCCAGGACTACATGAGGCCAACAGACTCAGAAATATTCTCCAATTTTATATAAATGGAAAAAAAAAATGTTGACAACAATACATTTGCAAAGCACTGTATAGTTTTGCCGGAGAAGGCAATGGCACCCCACTTTGATACTCTTGCCTGGAAAATCCCATGGACGGAGGAGCCTGGTAGGCTGCAGTCCATGGGGTCGCTAAGAGTCAGACACGACTGAGCGACTTCACTTTCACTTTCCACTTTCATGCGCTGGAGAAGCAAATGGCAACCCACTCCAGTGTTCTTGCTTGGAGAATCCCAGGGTCGGGGGGACCTGGTGGGCTGCTATCTTTGGAGTCACACAGAGTCAGACACGACTGAAATGACAGCAGCAGCAGTATATTTTTGCAGCACCCTTTCATTCGAACTAAATCAGACTGTTTCCAATCCAACTTGTGTAGTATTTGCGGCCAGGTTTGTGGCTTTCCTGATGTCTGAGATGGTAGGGAATTTGCCTGCAATGCAGGAGACCTGGGTTTGATCCCTGGGTCGGGAGGATACCCTGGAGAAGGAAATGGCTATCCACTCCAGTATTCTTGCCTGGAGAATTCCATGAACAGAGGATCCTGGTGGGCCCTACAGTCCATGGGGTTGCAGAGTCAGACACGACTGAGTGACTAACACTTTGCTATTCTGTCTAATACTAATGAAAAGATATGCTCTGAGTAAAGCAAGGGTCTGACAATTGGGTGGTTCACATAACTTGTCTTTTGAGAAGACTGATGGGTTTTTTGGTTTGTTTTGTTTCTCAATGATGTAGAAACGTTGTTATACCCTGTGTTAGAGAAGAATGGTAAGTAAGAAGCAAAAGTGATTAATATATTGCTTTCTTATTCCCCTTATGGAGAGGGCGGAATTATAGCCAGTTTCTGAATATAAAAAGTCCTCACTTCCCCATTAACCTCTCAAGTCCATCAAACCTCAGCATAGGAGGGATAGATGATTCATGGTTCAGGACCCGCTGGGATAGAGAGGGTGGTGATATTTGGATAAGAGGGTGGAAGGGTCTCTATGAACTAGATGATGAATTGCACATAGAGTAACATGCCAGTGTGGACCATTCTCCTGTTTGGAAGTTTCAGTTATACTGGGAAGATGATGAGCGTTTGAGATCCAGTTGCAGAGATGCTGGTAGCAAGGGTCATAGAGGCAAGAAAGAAGGCTTGGTTTGCTGCGTGAGTCTTTTCTGCCCTAACCTACTCCTTCCACACTTTGTATTCTGCCATAATGGTTTCATAAGACACATAACATAAATATTCTCATGATCACACTTCTGTAACCTCAGAGACATTCACATCTGAGCTGAGGCCCCACTCCAATTCCCTAAAAATTTTAATATTGTTTGATTATTTTATTTGAGCCAGATTTCTCTTCAGTATCTCTGAGTTCTGCCTTTCTTTGGTTTAAGAATTACTTGTCTTTGGAAGGACAATGGAATTCTATGTCCCACTGTTATATTTTACCCAAACTAATTATGTGATATATAATGTCAACAGTTAGTCAATTCAGTCACTCAGTTGGGTCTGACTCTTTGGGACCCCATGGACTGCAGCATGCCAGGCTTCCCTGTCCATCACCAGCTCCCAGAGTTTGCTCAAACTCATGTCCACTGAGTCGAAGATGTCATCTAACCATCTCATTGTCTGTCATCCCCTTCTCCTCCACTTATCCTCTTATGTTCTAGGAGAATTTAAAAAACAGGAGTTGAATGTAGATGAGGGATAGAGAAGAGCATTGGAACAGTGGTCTAGTGATCACTGTGCAGGTTTTCAACCCTAAGACTTAACCTGTATATCTGCTTAGAAAGACATAATTAAGCAAAAATAATTTCCTTTAAAACTTAAAGCATTTATAGAAATATAATATGTATGTTATACATAATGTATAATATAACAGATACATTTTTAAAATAGTAAAAACATCTGACCATTTCCATAATGCATGTTTGCTCCTTTTATATTCCCTATTTATATGTATTTAAAATAAACAAGTTGTACAACTAACTAAAATAATAATGTGTGTATTATTCCATATGTTCCTTTGTTTATATATAATACCTTCTCTTTCAAAAAAGCATTAAAAAATAAGGAAATCTCAAATATAAATCAAAAAAACAACTAAGATATCAGTACTGTCCCAGAGCTCCTGACTTGTTTGTTGCATGCAGTTCTGTCTGCAGGAACATTCAGCATTGCCTCTTGCCTGACCCAGATTATATAATTATCTCTGAGTCTGGTCCCTGGGTGGTGGACACTTGGTCTCTCAGGAATAAGTAACAGATATGATGTAATTTATCATCTGATATTCATACAAGTAAGCTGACTGCAAATGAATATAGACCTTTAGAATAGTTTGCCATTGGTCCCCCTCTACCTTAATGCCCAATATTACACTTATTCAGAACAGTGAATGCCTCTCATCCGCAAGCATTCCTAATTCCCAGTTCACCAATCCTTATGTGGCCACTTTGTTTTCATTCAATATATTAGAAAACAAATGCATCCCTATTCACCCTCACACACTTACACAGACACACAAACACACTCTCCATTAAACATACTCATGAAACAAAGATTTTGTAAAAAACAGCAAAAACCTCAACATATTTATATTCCATAGGGATAACTAGATGTTTTCTATACAATTTGGCTTTTAGTTTTTAAATAAAAATGATGTTAGGATTATGTGTGTGTACAGGGAAGCCTGACGTGCTTAAATTCATGGGGTCGCAAAGAGTTGGACACCTTGACTAAACAACAGCAAGGCTTTTTATATTATGTCATAATTACAGTCTCTTAGAAATAATTTGAATAATTATTTAATTGACATTGGTCACTTCCATTATATGGCAAGATTCATTAGTAAATAAGCAGATGGGTTCACCATGAAATAAAGCCCACATAGAGGGCAACGGCAACTTAGAAAACACTAACTTTCAGAAAATTTAAAAAACAAAATTAACACATATAAATACTGAAGAAACACAAATTTGACAAATGAAGTGTCTGAAAACTTTCCACAAATAAGGAGTATTAAACAAAAGTTTAAGATATGAAAGGAAACCTGTGGCATTTAGGAAATCATACATACTGCTAGGAATGGAAGATAGTATAAATACAAACAGAATCATACAACATTAGTCACACCAATTTTGATTTTCATAAATTATTGTGTAATATTGGGAGGAAAATGTATACAAAAAAATTTTCAATGGAACCACTTTTTATTTTTACATTTCATCAGAGCCTCTTTCACATCTTTGTTCCGTAGGCTGTAAATTAGAGGGTTTAACATGGGAATCACAAGGGTATAAAACAAGGAGGTCATTTTATCTTCATCCAGAGAGTAGGAAGCACTTGGCCTGAAATACATGAAGAGCAGAGTTCCTTGGAAAATTGCCACAGCAGTTAGGTGGGAGGTGCAGGTGGAGAAAGCCTTGAACCTCCCTTCAGCAGAGCGAATCTTTATCACTGCTAGGATGATGTAACAGTAAGACACAAAAAGACCTGAAAGTGTAATCAGTTCAATGAAGCCAAAAATGATAAATATCACTAACTCATTGACCTGTGTATCTGAGCAAGATAGCAAGAGGAGAGGAGGAACATCACAGAAGAAATGGTTAATTTCATTTGACCCACAGAAACATAAGTGGAAAGTTAATATTGTAACTGTCAAAGCATCCGTAATTCCCACCATATAAACCCCAGCCATCAGCAGCGAGCACACCTTGCCAGACATCTTGACTGTATAAAGCAAGGGGTTGCTAATAGCCATGTACCGATCATAGGCCATGACTGCCAACAGTAGACATTCAGAATCTGCAAAGGTACAGAAGATCAGGAATTGCAGAGCACAGCCATAGAAGGAGATTGATTTGTTCTTGATGAGGAAGCCTACCAGCATCCTGGGTCCAATGGCTGTGGAACAGCAGAGGTCACTGAAGGAGAGGTGGCTGAGGAAAAAGTACATGGGTGTGTGCAGCTGGGGGTCTGTTCTAACTAAAATGATCATTCCAAGATTTGCAACGAGAATAATGATATAAACAACCAGAAACGTGGTAAATAGAGTCACTTTGATTACCGGGCTACTACTAATTCCCAAGAGAAGGAATTCTTTCAAGGAAGTGCAATTTTCCCCATCCATTCTTCTTTATTCTTCTCATAAAAATGCTCCAGAAATGACTGAGACAATGACAAATCAATGTTTTCACTCTTTTTGAGACAAACTATTATCTGTAAATCAGATATAATTCATTCCAGTACATTTTATTCTGAGAAAATAGCCCATACACATTTCTTCACTATTTGATTTTAAAAGGTTAAGTGTGGGATAGGAGTTTTGAGAAAGTCTGACTCTAAATTTGGATGTCATCTATGATGTATGTGACTAGTTGGAACCTTCACTGCTTTATCGCAGCAATCAGTTCTTTACTGAAAGCTCATTGCATGTCAAACATAATATGAAAGTAACACTTTTAATTAAAGACAAGGTTGGAGTATTCAACCTTATATTTTAGAGATACTTATCCAACTAAGAATACAAGTGATTACACCTC
Source organism: Muntiacus reevesi (assembly GCF_963930625.1). Taxonomy (NCBI): domain Eukaryota; kingdom Metazoa; phylum Chordata; class Mammalia; order Artiodactyla; family Cervidae; genus Muntiacus; species Muntiacus reevesi. The sequence goes on along the minus strand of NC_089251.1, from coordinate 194,020,960 downwards.
TTGAGTACTTAAGAATCATGATGTGTTTATTTCTCCATTTTCTTGTTCAATCGCTAAGACATGTGTGGCTCTTTCAACTCAATGTTGAAGCTTACCAGGCTCCTCTGTCCATGGGATTTACCAGGCAAGGACACTGGAGTGGGTTGCCATTCCCTTCTCCAGGGCATCTTCCCGAATCAGGGATAGAATCCCCATCTCCTGAACTGCAGGTGGATTCCTTACCACTGACCCACCTAGGGAGCCCAGTTTGCTTATTATTAAATAATAATAATTGCTTATTTGTTATTTATTAACAAATTATTTGTTGTTTATTAAATAATGACAGAATAAAATTCTGCTCTACTTTTTAATGTAGATGTTGAGCATTAGATATATTTTAGCAAAATTTTCTCTAGAAATATTTTACTGCTTTGTCACATTATTATTACTTACATGCAGGAGAAGTCTGGTGCCAAAGGACATGTCTCTTGACCAGATAAAGAAAAATTCTAGAAACAAGCAGAAACAAGAAACTTTAGCTAATGCATTTTCAGCCCTTTAGATTTTAACCTGGCTTGTTCATTAAAAATAGATGGGACAAAAGTAACAAACATATATTTGATATAAGCTTCTATTTGTGTGTATGTTTATATGTATGTGCATGTATGTGTTTGTGTGTGCATGCACTCTGTTGATATATGAGAATTGGAGTATGAATGATCAACTGATTTTCCTTTAGATGAGTAAATATGGTATGTGTTTTTTATGGATTGAATTTGCACAAATTATTAATAGCATTAGTATTGTAATAAGTCATTATGCACAGCAGCAAAGAATTTGCCTGCAATGCAGGAGACATGGGTTCAATTTGGGGCTCAGAAAGATCCCCTGGAGAAGGAAATAGCTCACTCTAGTGTTCTTGCTGGGAAAATCCCATGGACAGAGGAGCCTGTTGGGCTACAGTCCTTGCAGTTTCAAAAAGTCAGACATGACTGAGTAATTGAGCACACACAGCACAAACAACATGACACTTTTTACTGTTAAAATATTCCAAAAAAATCTTAAATCTTGGTTATACCTTTTCACAGTGCTTTAAAAAAATCCAACTTTCACCCTTAATTTTGTTTAAAATATACATATGTAAAATTGTTTGCTAATCAAAATAATCTGATTTGTCCTGCTTTAATAAGAAATACAATGGGGGACAGATATACACCCATGGTTGATTCATGTCAGTGTATGGCAAAACCACCACAATATTGCAAAGTAATTTAAAAAACTAGAAATACAATGTTTTTTCCATTAGATTACAAATTATTAACCAAAGGAAATAAGTAAATAAAGTGTTCATTTACAAGTCTCTAAATATTTGCTTCCTTAGTTTTTGAAATTTAAAGTTCTTATTCTTCATTCTTCAAATTTGGCAACTCAGAAACTCACCTGCGATGAGCAAGTTCTCCTGTGCTTGCCTCTGGAAGGTGAACAATATAGACAGATCACACTTAAGTTTTACTTAGTGACAGTTGGGAGTTAAATCTCTGAGGCATTTGCCCTCACTCTTCTGTGTTATGCAATCCTGTGATTAATTAGATTTCTAGTTTTGTATTTTCCCCCATGAATGTTGTAACAACTTTAGAAAAGGCCGAACTTTAATTATTCACACTTGAAGCAAATTGATCATATGAGATGGTTTTTATTTTTTAACTTGTTAATATGATGTATCACACTAATTTGCATCCTTATGATGGTTGCTTTGAAATTTTGTCAGATAATTGCTTATCACCACTTAAGTTAGTTATTCTTCAGAGGTTTTGTTGTTTTTTTTTTAATTTCTGTTTTATTATATATATTTTTTAATTATTTTTATTAGTTGGAGGCTAATTACTTCACAACATTGCAGTGGGTTTTGTCATACATTGACATGAATCAGCCATGGAGTTACACGTATTCCCCAACCCGATCCCCCCTCCCAACTCCCTCTCCACCCGATTCCTCTGGGTCTTCCCAGTGCACCAGGCCCGAGCAATTGTCTCATGCATCCCACCTGGGCTGCTGATCTGTTTCACCATAGATAATATACATGCTGTTCTCTCGAAACATCCCACCCTTGCCTTCTCCCACAGAGTCCAAAATTCTGTTCTGTACATCTGTGTCTCTTTTTCTGTTTTGCATATAGGGTTATCATTGCCATCTTTCTAAATTCCATATATATGTGTTAGTATGTTGTAATGATCTTTATCTTTCTGGCTTACTTCACTCTGTATAATGGGCTCCAGTTTCATCCATCTCATTAGAACTGATTCAAATGAATTCTTTTTAAAGGCTAAAAATATGGAACGCTTCACGAATTTGCATGTCATCCTTGCGCAGGGGCCATGCTAATCTTCTCTATATCGTTCCAATTTTAATAAATGTGCTGCCGAAGCGAGCACTCTTCTGAGGTTTTATTTTGTCCATTTGTTTGGAATTTATTTCTCGGCTTCCTCACTTTACCTGGAGTGAAGTGAAGTGAAAGTCACTCAATCATGTCTGACTCTTTGCGACCCGATGGATATACAGTCATGGGATTCTCCAGGCCAGAATACTGGAGTGGATAGCCATTCCATTCTACAGAGGATCTTCCCAACCCAGGGATTGAACCCAGGCCTCCCACATTGCAGGTGGATTCTTTACCAGCTGAGCCACCAGGGAAGCCCAAGAATGCTGGAGTGGATAGCCTATCCCTTCTCCAGGGTACCTTTCCGACCCAGGAATTGAACCGGGGTCTCCTAAAGTTCAGGCAGCTTCTTTACCCACTGAGTTATTTATATGTATTAGGTAAATCAGTTATGTTTCCTATCTCTCCCCCACATAGGGTTCCCTGTATGTGAGCTGCATGAGCCTTTCTGTTGTGATGGGGCCAGCTACTGCAGGAGCAGTCCTAGGCGAATTGCCCTCTGGCCAGTTTGGCTAAAAGGTTCTGCCTGATACAGTGGCTGCTGGCCCACTGTTGGGCAGGCTTATGTCCCAAGGTAACTGGCCACAGGCGTGGAGGGGCTAGGACTGTTCCAGGCCTGCTACTGGGACTGGACTGGGGTCCCTGTGGCTGGTCAGGGACTTGGAGAGGCTGGAGTTCATTTCAGCCCTTTGCTGGGAGAGCTCTGGTCCCTGGGTATCCAGCTGCAGCACCTGGGGCTCCTAGGTCTGATGGCAAGGATCTAGCGGATGAGTAAGCCCTTCGCACTAACAGACCAGAGCGAGGACTGGGCAATGCTGGCTGCCATGAGTGTCCTAGTGCCCAAATGAGCCTCAGAAGTGGCTGCTGCCAGCATCTGTGTTACCAAAGGAGTTCCACTTGGTTCCTGCTTCTACAAGAGGCTCTCCAAGACCAGCAAATGGATTTGATCTGGGCTCCCTTAAAATTAAGGCCTTTACACTCAGACTCAGAGTGCATGAGATTATGCATGCACCCTTTAAGAGCTGAAACAAGAAACTGCTGTTTCCTGCAGCCATCCAGCTCTCTCACAGGCAAACCTTTCCAGCTTTCAAAGCCAGACCTTCTGGGCTTGTTTTCCAGGGGAGGAGTCCTGGGCTAGGGAGTCCAGTGGGAGCTCAGACCCTTCACTCCTCTGGGGAGAGACCCTGCAGTTGTCTTCATCCTTCCATTTGTGAGTTGCCCACCTGGGCGTGTGGGTTTTGACCATACCATATCTCTACCCCTCCTACCCATTTCACAGTTGTCCTTCTTTTTATCCTTAGGTGTGGAAATCTTTTCTTCTAGTCTTCAGGTGTTATCATAAATAGTTTTTCTGTAAATAACCATCAACAGTGCTTGATATTTATATCATCATATAATTTTCTATGACATATGTCAATCCACACCTCCACTAACACTCTATCATTGTGAATCCTCTGGTTATTAAACATCAATACCAGTGATGTCTTTCATTTTAATTTTAGCTACTATGTATTTTTTTTTCCTCATGGCTAATATACTTTATTACCCATTTAAAAAAATGTAGGATGAAATAATGGTTTAATGGGTCCATCAAGGCATTAGGACTCCTGAAACACATGCTAACTATCTTATGATTGCCACTTTATCCAAGGTCTAACTGGCATGGGGATATCACATATTCTATTGTTATGAATATGCTTAAAAAGAAAAAAGCATGCACACCAATAGAATTGGCTATTGTCTTGAGAGGTTCATACCAATGTAGTTACAGAATGTGGTAGCAGGAATAGACAAGAAACATTAGTCAGACTAAGCCCATCTTTTAGCAGAGTAGACACTATGTCCCAAAGAGAAAAAGTGATTTGCTGGAGGTCACATTGCTGGTGAGCTGAAATACAAATTCAGACCCAATTCTGTTACTGTTTCTTCAGTTCATAGAATGCTGAAGAAGATGACTTCAAACTAAGTTAAATTTGCTGCCACTTAAGACAAGCCACACACTTACTGATTTAGTGAGTATTAATATACACAGCAGAATCATCATACATACACAGGCACAGATATATTTTCATACTTTATACTTTCATACACACTATATTTTCAAACTTTAAAAATGTCATTCAAATATTTTTTAGAAAATTACATTATACTTGATCTGACAGAGCATTGAGTGCTTACTGCTTCATAATTTTCTTAAAATTAAAGGCAAACAGAACCAGCAAATCCCATTAAAGCAGTCTTTAAGGAAAAGAGTTTTAAAAAAGGGGGGTAAAGAGATTAAGGGATGTCTCTTTATCTTAAACACTTATGTGAAAGATAGTCATTGAATCTAATTTTATGCAACACAAAAAGATTTAATTTTTATAGACATGAATATCTTTAGTATGCTTTTATTAGTAAATTGAGTGTGGAAGGAATTGGACTGTAATTAATTTCCTGATATGTGAAATATTCTATGAACAGCAAATATATTATCTGTAATATAAAATAAAATATTTTAGAGTAATGTATACTTTTGTGTTAAAACTCAATTCAATCAGTAATTGAAAGCAAATAACCTGCTGATAATTATGTTTTAATGTGTTGCTTTACGAAATAAGTCAGAAAGATAAATACCAATACAGTATACTAACACATATATATGGAATTTATTTTTATTTTTTTCCATTTATTTTTATTAGTTGGAGGCTAATTACTTACAATATTGTAGTGGTTTTTGCCATACATTGACATGAATCAGCCATGGATTTACATGTGTTCCCCATCCCGATCCCCCCTCCCACCTCCCTCCCCATCCCATCCCTCTGGATCTTCCCAGTGCACCAGTCCCGAGCACTTGCCTCATGCATCCCACCTGGGCTGCTGATCTGTTTCACCCTAGATAATATACATGTTTCGATGCTGTTCTCTCGAAACATCCCACCCTCGCCCTCTCCTACAGAGTCCAAAAGTCTGTTCTGTACATCTGTGTCTCTTTTTCTGTTTTGCATATAGGGTTATTGTTACCATCTTTTTACATTCCATGTATATTCATTAGTATACAGTATTGGTATTTATCTTTCTGGCTTACTTCATTCTGTATAAAGGGCTCCAGTTTCATCCATCTCATGAGAACTGATTCAAATGTATTCTTTTTAATGGTTGAGTAATATTCCATTGTGTATATGTACCACAGCTTTCTTATCCATTCATCTGCTGATGGGCATCTAGGTTGCCTCCATGTCCTGACTACTATAAATAATAACCCTATATTCTTATGATATTTTAAAGTGCACGATGTTCAGTACTTTTTATGCCTAATGAGATATATAGAATTAGAAAAGAAGTTAAATTGAAAACCTTGTATAACTCATCATCCCATCCTCCTGGAATCAGAGAAGAGTGACTCCATGTTCATTTTTGATGATGTAAAGTAAAATGAGTGGTCATGACAGCCTGATATAATGTTATGTTTTTCATAAATGGATTAACTGATAATTTATTGCTGTGAGAACAACATAAGTACTTAATTTAGTGTTACAAAGTGAGGATTACTTAATATCCTTCTACTTGGCAATCACCACTATTTAAATTGTTAAGAATATAGTTCCTGTTTATTTCACAAATACACAGAGAAAGAATATAAGTACTTACAAATGGGATACTAATGCAAATACTACTTTTTCCCCTTTGAACACAAATTTGTTAATAACCATTCCTTTACAACTGCAACTGTATTAACCAGGTTTTTATTCCCTAATTTTAAGAAGAATAATGCTATCAGCACATGAAAAGAGCTGGAGTCTTCTTTTCTAGTGAGTTTTAGAGATGGTCCTGGTACAATGCCCCCAACCCCCATTCATGTAATTACTATAGAGTTGTCCCCACTGATGTAATCAGGGCAGAATTATGAAGAATAGAAGATTGAGAAATTCTCTACATCTGATGATCCCTGCCTCTGATACATATTTAACCTATGCCAAAAGATAGAAGCATAAGTGAATTTTGTCTAAAATAGATATTCTGTAATAAACTATTAAAAATAGAATTTTTTTTAAATGTCAAAAATTGACAAAGCTCATTTTTGCATCAGTTTTTCAAGGGACACTTGTTTACTTATTCACTAAATGTTTCTGAATGGCATCATGAAACCAAGCGTTTTAAGCAGCAAAGTAGAAGTTCTGTGAACAAGACAGGCTAGGGTCTTGTACTTATGAAACTTTGAGTTAAGGTAGGAGGTTTTTCTTTAATTAATTAATTTATTTGTATTATTTAGATACTACTAAGTGTCATGATGGAACATGTGTAGGGTGTTACTGTTACACAGGAAAGGCAAAAACCTTTTAACCCACCAACTCTCACTTTTGAGGGAGAAAGTTTATTAATCCCATTGTTTAAAAAAAACTGGAATATTTGGACCATAAGTTGAATTGGTGTGGGAAGAAGGATTATTCTGCCCATGATATCTCTCTGAAGCATACACATGAACAGAGAAGAGATATATCTTTTCTAAAAAATAGCAAAGTGAACCCATTACTATTCTTCCTTAGTTTAGAGATACAATGAAGATAAATAATTTCTGACCCCTACATTCAATTTAGGCATAAAGATAAGCAATGGAAAATATCTAGAAGTTGTATTGGTGAGATTACCAGACTTAGTCAAAGTACCTGAGCATAAGCTATCAGAATCTTTAAATAAATCATTTTGGGTAAAAATGTGATTTAGTGCCAATTGCCCTTTTCAGTACAGTTTTCACATCCTGTTTCTTAAACTGTAGATCAGTGAATTTAACACTGGGATTAAAACTGTGTGGAAGACATAGGACATTTTGTCTGTGTCCATAAAGTAATGAGCTGGATCTGAGATATATAAGCAGGAGTGTGCCAAACAATGTAGCCACAGTGGCTAGCTGGGAGGCACATGTAGAGAAGGCTTTGCATCTCCCCTTGGCTGAGTTCATTCTAAGGATGGTTGTTATGATGTGGCTGTAGGAGAGGAAGACAATGATGATACTGCAACCCGGAACACAGCTGCTATAAGGGAACATCACAATTTCATTGATGGTTGTATCTGAGGACAAGAGGGCTAATATGGGTAGGAAGTTACAGAAAAAGTGATTGATGACACTGGAATTGCAGAATGACAGCTGAATTGTGCAATAGGTAAAAACAACTGGATAGATCAAAGCTTCTAAGTACACAAAAACTACAAGCTGAGTACAGAATCTCCTGGACATGATAACTGTATAAAGAAGTGGATTGCAAATGGGTACATAAAGTTCATAAGCCATGATAGTCAACATGAGACATTCCACATCTGCAAAGGTCCCAAAACAATACATCTGAATGGCACACAAATTAAATGAAATCTTCTTTAGTTCATGAGAAATCAGCCAGCATGCTGGGAGAGACAGTGGAGGAGTAGCGAGCGTCACAGGACACATTGCTCAAGAACTAATACACGGGTGTGTGGGGTCTGGGGTCCACCTTGAGCAGCAGGACCATCCCTACAGTGACAATCACAGTTACGCTGTGAACTATCAGGGGAAGAATGAGGAGAACCTGCTGCACATCCCATCTGCCAGGAAGTCCTGGCAGTACGAACTCAGGAAGCAGTGCGGTTCTCAGCAGTCATCACTCACATCTGAGAATCCCTGGTTATGAAAGAGGAGATGGAAGAGGAAGATAACATCATCTTATTACCTCAGTATTTTAGTTGCTGATCCTTTCTGTATTTCAGTGATTAAGAAAAGAGATAGTGCTAGGACTATGTGATGCAAACTGACTCCCTGTAAATTTATTTAATTTAGTATAACAACAATAATAATAATGATATCACTTCTATTTGCATAGCACTGGACTGTTTGTTTCATTGAGTTAAATAAGGTTGTGGTCTGTGTGATCATACTGGCTAGTGTTCTATGATTATGGTTTCAGTCTGTCTGCCTTCTGATGCCCTCTCGCAATACCTACTGTCTTACTTGGGTTTCTCTTACCTTGGACGTGGGGTATCTCTTTACAGCTGCTCCAGCAAAGCGCAGTCGCTGCTCCTTATCTTGGATGAGGGGTATCTCCTCACAGCCGCCCCTCCTGACCTTGAACGTCAGGAGGGGTGGCCTATCGGCCCTCCTGCACCCATGCAGCCGCCGCACTTGGACGTGGGGTTGCTCCTTGGGGCAGCAGCCCCTGACCTCAGGCATGGGGTAGCTCCTCTCGGCCACAATCTCGGGCGTGTGGTAGCTCCTCTCGGCCACTGCCCCGACCTTGGAGGTGGGGTAACTCCTCTTGACTGCTGCCCCTGACCTCGGAGGTGGGGTAGCTCATCTCGGCCGTGGCACCTGACCTCCGACGTGGGGTAGCTCCTCTCAACCCAGACCACAACCTTGTCTAACTCAGTGAAACTAAGCCATGCCATGTGGGGCCACCAAAGACGGACGGGTCATGGTGGAGAGGTCTGACAGAATGTGGTCCACTGGAGAAGGGAATGACAAACCACTTCAGTATTCTTGCCTTGAGAACCCCATGAACAGGATGTAAAGGCAAAATGACAGGATACTGAAAGAGGAACTCCCCAGGTCGGTAGGTGCCCATCATGCTACTGGAGATCAGTGGAGAAATAACTCCAGAAAGAATGAAGGGATAGAGCCAAAACAAAAACAATACCCAGTTGTGAATGGGCTGGTGATAGAAGCAAGGTCCAATGCTGTAAAGAGCAATATTGCATAGGAACCTGGAATGTTAGGTCAATGAATCAAGGCAAATTAGAAGTGGTCAAACAGGAGATGGTAAGAATGAATGTTGACATTCTAGGAATCAGCGAACTAAAATGGACTGAAATGGGTGAATTTAACTCAGATGACGATTATATCTACTATTGTGGGCAGGAATCCCTTAGAAGAAATGGAGTAGCCATCACGATCAACAAAAGAGTCTGAAATGCAGTACTTGGATGCAATCGCAAAAATGACAGAATGATGTCTGTTCGTTTCCAAGGCAAACCATTCAATGTTACAGTCATCCAAACCTATGTCCCAACCTGTAATGCTGAAGAAGCTGAAGTTGAACGTTTCTATGAAGACATACAAGAGCTTTTAGAACTAACACCCAAAAAAGATGTCCTTTTCATTATAGGGGACTGGAATGCAAAAGTAGGAAGTCAAGAAACACCTGGAGTAACAGGCAAATTTGGCCTTGGAGTTCAGAATGAAGCAGGGCAAAGGCTAACAGAGTTTTGCCATGAGAACGCACTGGTCATAGAAAACGCCCTCTTCCAACAACACAAGAGAAGACTCTGCACATGGCCATCACCAGATGGTCAACATGGAAATCAGATTGATTATAATCTTTGCAGCCAAAGATGGAGAAACTCTATACAGTCAGCAAAAACAAGACCAGGAGCTGACAGTGGCTCAGATCATGAACTCCTTATTGCAAAATTCAGACTTAAATTGAAGAAAGTGGGGAAAACCACTAGACCATTCAGGTATGACTTAAATCAAATCCCTTATGACTATACAGTGGAAGTGAGAAATAGATTTAAGGGACTAGATCTGATAGACAGAATGCCTGATGAACTATGGATGCAGGTTCGTGACATTGTACAGGAGACAGGAATCAAGATCATCCCCGTGGGAAAGAAATGCAAAAAGGCAGAATGGTTGTCTGAGGAGGCCTTACAAATAGCTGTGGAAAGAAGAGAAGTGAAAAGCAAAGGAGAAAGGGAAAGATATTCCCATTTGAATGCAGAGTTCCAAAGAAGAGCAAGGAGAGATAAGAACGACTTCCTCAGTGACCAGTGCAAAGAAATAGAGGAAAACAAAGAACGGGAAAGACTAGAGATCTCTTCAAGAAAATTAGAGATACCAAGGGAATATTTTATGGAAAGATGGGTTTGATAAACGACAGAAATATTATGGACAGAAGATATTAAGAAGAGGTGGTAAGAATACACTGGAGAACTGTACAAAAAAGGCCTTCACGACCCAGATAATCATGATGGTGTGATCACTCACCTAGAGCCAGACATCCTGGAACGTGAATTCAAGTGGGTCTTAGAAAGCATCACTATGAATAAAGCTAGTGGAGGTGATGGAATTCCAGTTGAGCTATTTCGAATTCTGAAAGATGATGCTGTGAAAGTGCTGCACTCAATATGCCAGCAAATTTGGAAAACTCAGCAGTGGCCACAGGACTGGAAATGGTCCGTTTTCATTCGAATTCCAAAGAAAGGCAAACCAAAAGAATGCTCAAACTATGCACAATTGCACTCATCTCACACACTAGTAAAGTAATGCTCAAAATTCTCCAAGCCAGGCTTCAGCAGTACATGAACCATGAACTTCCAGATGTTCAAGCTGGATTAAGAAAAGGCAGAGGAACCAGGGATCAAATTACCAACATCTGCTGGATCATCGAAAAGGCAAGAGAGTTCGAGAAAAAGATCTATTTCTGTTTTATTGACTATGCCAAAGCCTTTGACTGTGTGGATCACAATAAACTGTGGAAAATTCTGAAAGAGATGGAATACCAGACCACTTGACCTGCCTCTTAAGAAACTTATAATAAAGGTCAGGGAGCAACAATTAGAGCTGGACATGGAACAACAGACTGGTTCCAAAAAGGAAAAGGAGTACATCATTTGTATATTGTCACCCTGCTTATTTACTTATATGCAGAGTACATCATGAGAAACGCTGGGCTGGAAGAAGCACAATCTGTAATCAAGCTGGGAAAAATAGCAATAACCTCAAATATGCAGATGACACCACGACTATGGCAGAAAGTGAAGAGGAATTAAAAAGCCTCTTGATGAAAGTGAAAGAGGAGAGTGAAAAAGTTCACTCGGCTTAAAGCTGAACATTCAGAAAATTAAGATCATGGCATCTGGTCCCATTACTTCATGGGGAATAGATGGGAAGACAGTGGAAACAGTGTCAGACTTTATAGTTTGGGGCTCCAAAATCACTGCAGATGGTGATTGCAGCCATGAAATTAAAAGACACTTACTCCTTGGAAGGAAAGTTTTGACCAATCTAAATAGAATATTAAAAATCAGAGACATTACTTTGCCAACAAAGGTCCGTCTAGTCAAGGCTATGGTTTTTCCAGTGGTCATGTATGGATGTGAGAGTTGGACTGTGAAGAAAATTGAGCGCCAAAGAACTGATGCTTTTGAACTGTGGTGTTGGAGAAGACTCTTGAGAGAGCCTTGGACTCCAAGGAGATCCAACGAGTCCATCCTAAAGGAGATCAGTCCTGGCTGTTCATTGCAAGGACTGATGTTGAATCTGAAACTCCAGTACTTTGGCCACCTGATGCGAAGAGTTGACTCATTGGAAAATGAGCCACCCTGATGCTGGGAGGTATTGGGGGCAGGATAAGAAGTGGATGACAGAGGATGAGATGGCTGGATGGTATCACCAACTTGATGGACATGAGTTTGAATAAACTCCAGGAGTTGATGGACAGGGAGGCCTGGCGTGCTGCGAATTATGGGGTCGCAAAGAGTTGGACATGACTGAGCCACTGAACTGAACTGTACTATTTGTGGCATTCTGTCATCTAAATTATTGCCACATCAACCTTATTAGTATGTATGTCCATTTTTGCTACTTTTACTCATATTAAGAAATTGATGTCCTCAGATCTGAGGCAGTAATTCTTAAATTAATTGGTCCAGATAACCCACATAATCTGACAAGATAGTGGCTCTTTTCAATATTGCAGAAATATTGTTTTATCCTGAAATAGAGATGCATAGTTAATGAGTGATATAAATAATGAATGTGTCCCTCTACTATTTCCTCATCATGAACAATTATGGAATAGGAAGACCTATTCAATTTTCCTGGCTATAACATGCTCCAGTATCCCATAAGTCTTTTATTTTCTCCCCACCCAGTATACATTCTTACTGTTATTGTTGTTTAGTCACTAAGTTATTTCTGACTCTTTTGTGATCCCATGGACCGTAAGCTGCCAGGATCCCTGTCCATGGGATTTTCCAGGGAAGAATACTGGAGTGGGCTGCCATTTCCTTCTCAGGGCATCTTCCCTATCCAGGCATTGAAACCCGGTCTCCTGCATTGGCAGGCAGATCCTTCACCACTGAACCACCAGAGAAGTCCAATATCCAGTAACAAGTATCAGTTAATTGGAGCAGGGAGGGAACTGAAGAGGGTCGAACTGTCTCCATATGTTATATGCTGGAGAGCGCAGGTAGGAATATCCCAGGGCTGACCCCACTCCCCTAAATGTGAGCTGTTGCTCAGGGGACATTATGAAGAATGTTTGGGACTTAGCATAGAGCTCCTGGTAAGACAGGTGACACTGAGGCAAGAAAGGCAGCATGGTTTCCTGCATGCGTCATTCTGCCGTAATTAGCTAGAATCTACGTGATCTACTCACCAACAGATCAGATATGTAAGATGTTTGGTAAAATTACTCCTATGTCTTCAGTTCCACATATGCAAAAAGATTCACATATTAGTGAGGCCTTCATCCCAATCCCCCAGACACTGTAATATTGGTTAATTGTTTTCTTTGATCCTTATTCTACCTCTCTCTGGTTTAAAGGAGTTGATGTTTCCTCAATTCCCTGCCCCAGTCTTACATTCTACACAATAAGTTATGTTATATACAAAGTCACAAATATCTCCTCTGTTCTTTTACAATATTCAAAGAGTGGAGTTGCATGTGTATGCAATGTTGATATATAAAAACTTGGGTGTGGTCTGACTTTTATTCTTTCTAGACTTAAGTATTATGGTGAATTTCCCAGGTGGTTCAGAGGTAAAAAATCTTGGGTGGGGAAGATCCCTTGGAAAAGAAAATGGCAACCCACTCCAGTGTTTTTGCCAGGAAAAGTGCATGAACAGAGGAGTCTGGGGGGCTACAACCCATGGGGTAGTGAAAGGTTGTTGCTGAACGATAAGACGCAGGATTCTTGGCCTCTGGAGGAGACGAATTCAATCCGCGGCCAGAGACGAGGCTGGATCGCTCAGACCTTTTGTGTAATAAAGTTTTATTAAAGTATAAAGGAGATAGAGAAAGCTTCTGACATAGGCATCAGAAGGGGGCAAAAGAGTACCCCCTTCCTTGTCTTTAGCTATATGTTATATAGTCACTCACAGTCTGTTAGTGAAACGAAAGAAATGTCATAAAATTTAGAATGGCACCAGATAATTCATCCCTGGCCATAAAACGATTGACTTGAATCTTGTAGAAGGGCAGAATACCAACAAATAGTTCCGTTTACATAGATTAGGGGAACAATACCTGAGTAAGTTAGGCCGTTTGGCGGAACCAACTTGAAGATAGAGTCTGGGGTTCATTAACATAGCTTAAGACAACATTTCCATAAGAAAAAGAAATGTATTGGTTAACACAAGGTTTGAGAGTAGTTAGCTTTAGGTGAGACCAGGTGTCAAGGCAACACAGCATGTTAAGAGAAACCTCCTTTTAAATTTGTATAGAGAAGGAAAAACAGATCACTGGTTTGCTTCTTCCTGCCTCTTAAGAGAGAAAAAAATGTCTGGCACTTGCAGCCTCTTTCCTCCGTTTGGAGACCCCTGGCCTTCCTGCCTGTTACCCTCTCAGTAGCAAAGAGTTGGATATGACTTAGAGACTAAATAACAATAAAGAATTATGGCATTTGGATATCATAATTATTGTGTTATGGACTTGAATTTATACATATTGGTAGTTGTAATATGTTATTCTACTATTATTTTAAAAAGACAAGAGCAAATTTACCTGTACAATGACATTATGTGCAACAGTGAAAAATGGCTTGTATATCAACCTTGATTAAAATAAAAAAGCTAAAATATTTAATGTTCTTCTACAAATTATAAATGAGCTTGTCAAATTCACACAAGTTTAACAAGTAAGTATCTTTGTTTAGTTATTGCATTTTAGTGTTTATATAACTGAGCAAGCAAGTATAGTACTTCTTCACTTTTCTACAAAAGTAAGTCTCTCTGCCACTTTCCATATCCATTTAGAAACGTACCTGCAATGAACAAGTCTTCCGTCTTTTCACTCTGGTACATGTACCAGGGCAGATTGCTTTTTATTTCTGCCTGGCAACTGTCGGGACTTAAGTCTCTAAATCAACTTTTATATTTTTATGTTTTAAGAACATGGTCAATTAGATTTCTAGTTCTGTATTTTCCCCTATGGATGCGCAACAGCTTTAGCAAGGGTTGAGCTTTTAATACTTCCTTCTTTTCACAAAATTGATCACTGTCAGAAATTTATCAGAATTTATTTTAATACTATGCTTTATGGATACCAAAATCTACATTCTCCTCCCATGTAAAGAGATGCCTAATGAAATTAAAAAAGATTTTTCCACTAACGATTTTCATGTCTTTCTCATTGCTGATTCAGTTTCTTCTGTTTTTAAAGATTGCCTTCATTTCTCATTTATAGATATGACAATCTTACATGTTGCTTTATTCATTAGTCAGGGTCTGAGACCTTTTCCTCAAGGACATGTCAGTCACCCATATTTCATTTTTTTTTTTGATTGTGTGACTTCAGAATAATTTTCCTTTCTTCTAAGTTATGACTAGCCTAATAGTTAAATGAACATAAGACAGAGTAATAGGAGAAAAACAAATTTACTTTTCTACATATGGATGTCCCATAAAAAATATTGAGAATCAAAGTAACCAAAGCAGAAAGCTTTTATTCATTTTAGGCAAGAAAGCAGTAATTTGTGAGAAATTGACAGGACAAAAGTGTTTAGGCTTAGGACAGTAATTAGTAAGCATCTGGTCCCACCACTTCATGACAAATAAATGGGGAAAAATGGAAACAGTGGCAGAATATATTGTCTTCGACTCCAAAATCAGTGTAGACAGTGACTAAAGCATGAAATCAAAATATGCTTGCTTCTTGGAAGGAAAGCTATGACAAACCTAGAAAGTGAAAGAAAAGTGATGTCTCTCAGTCATGTCTGACTCTGTGCGACCCCATGGACTGTAGCCATCTAGGATCCTCTGTCCATGGGATTTTCCAGGCAAAAGTACTGGAGTGGGTTGCCATTTCCTTCTCTGGGGGAATCTTCCTGACCCAGGGATCAAACCCAGATCTCCCACATAATAGACAGATATTCTAGACAGTGTGTTAAAAAGCAGAGACTTCACTTTGTTGACAAAGATCTATACATTCAAAGCTGTAGTTTTTCCAGAAGCCATGTATGGACGTGACAATTGGACTATAAAGGTTGAGTACCAAATTGATGCTTTAGAAATGTGGTGCTCAAGAAGATTCTTGAGAGACCCTTGGACAACAAAGAGATTAAACCAGTCAATCCTAAAGGAAATCAACCTTGAATATTCACTGGAAGGACTTATGTCAAAGCTGACCGACCCTCCAATACTTTGGCCACCTGATGTGAAGAGCCAACTCACTATAAAAAAAAAATAAAAATTAAAATTAAAAAAAAAAAAAAACTGATGCTGGGAAAGATTGAGGGCAGGAGAAGGGGGTGACAGAGGATGAGATGGTTGGATGGCATCACCAACTCTATGGACAAGAGTTTGAACAAACTGCGTGAGATGGTGAAGGACAGGGATGCCTGGCGTGCTTCAGTCCATGGGGTCGCAAGAAATTGGACAGGACTGAGAGGCTGAACAACAGCAACAAGCAGTCAATAAAGAAGTAACAACGTTTGGTCATGCAGCCTTCTTGGCCCATAAACTCCCTGTTTCTTGTGACATAATTGCCTTCTACCCTCTGGTACAGGGAGGGGAACTTTCACTTGAGAGATTTATTTCCTGCTTTCAGGGCTACAAAGGAGAATCAGAGTATCCTTTTTCCACTGCTCTTTCTTAAGTAACTTTAATTTAAAGAATTAAAATACCAAGTAGCATATTTTGGGGTGATATAGTCTGCTCTCCTTCAACGGCATAATATCTATCACACACAGTTCACTGTTTATTGAATTTCCTATTCTATCTATATACAGATAGATCTCATTTTATCATTCTTCATTTTGTTGTTTTTTCAGCTGGTTGTATTTTTTTTTTTTTATAAGCTGAAGGTTTGTGGTCAATCTGTATCAACCAAGTCTGTCAGCACAGGTTTTCCAACAGAATTTATTCACTTCATGTCTCCATGTCACATGTTAATAATTCTCACAGTTTTTGAACTGTCTCATCATTAATCTATTTGTTCTGTTGATCTGTGATCAGTGATTTTTGACATTACTTTTACAGCTCATTGAAAACTCAGATGATTATTATCATTTCTTCTTTTTTTTTAGTGATCAAGTACTTTTAAATTATGGTATTTGCATTTTTTAGACATAATGCAACTGAACATTTAATAGACTGTGATATTATGTGAATGTAACTTTAACATACACTGGGAAACCAAGCATTTCTTTTGACTCTCTTTACTGTGATACTCACTTTATTGTGGTATCTCCAAGGTCTGTTTGTAGGTGTACATTCTTACAATGCATAAGAAGATGTCCATAAGTAATTGTTCCATGAATGTGTGTTTTTAAATAGTTTCCTGTTGTTATGCTGGTGAATGTTCTTTATCTCTGGTGATATAAGGCTGGTAGATGTTCAACAACAATTAAAAATAAACAGCATTTGAAGGTTTTTTCCTACTAATACAGTTCATATGAACAAAGGTAATATTTATTAAAAACACATGCTGGGATACTTCTGTCAAAAAAAAAAAAAACTAATGCCCATTTGTTTCTAAAATAGCCTTTGTGTGTTACTCATAGGAACAGAGAGAGAATGATGGTTACCAGGAGATGGGAGTGGGGGACTGAGAATATGCTGGTTAAATTGTACACAATTGCATTGTAGGAGAAATTAGTTCTTCATTTTATGTACAGCATTGGGATTAAAGCTACAATAGTTATTGTATATTGTAAAGTGTCTAGGATACTAGATCATAATTATCCCTCAACAAAAATGAACAAGAATTATATGACTGATGCAGGTTTTAGTTAAAGGTATAATGGTAATCCTGTTCTAATACATAGATTACTAAATAAATACTGTACTACACAATTTCATGAAGCAAAGGAAATAACTAAAGTATTGTCCCTGAAGTTGTGCAGCATAGCAGCCTTAGAGGATATGCTCTTTATTTTTCATGTTCAGCATGATAATATATGAATCATTTCAGGATGCTGACAAGCATATATTCTTATGTATTCATTAAATTCTTCTCCTGAATGTAACATAAAATAAAGTCTTCTTACTGTGAGTTTTGCTTATCACAATTAATTTATTTCTTTACCACAAAAAAGGCAAATGCAAAATTTTTGTATATGGAAAGTAATTTATGAAGATAAATATAAGCCAGTATATGTTTACAAATACTCCAGGGGATTTTCTCCTCTGAAACCTCACTGAGAACTAGATAGAGACCTAGGTTTATTTTAGGGTCCTATAAACCTAGAACCCACTGTAAACTAAAATCATTAAAATAAAATATTATTGATATGTGATCAAGAGTGTCTGAATAATGTGTTAATTGTTACCTTATTGTAACTATTAGAGTGATGATGTCTATTTAAATATACTTAACTTACACTATAGGAGATATTGCTGAGGACAAGCATAAGCAAAGTACTTATAATAATTTGCTACATACTAAACTGAAGGTGTTTGCGTCACTCAAGAGCTTTACTACCATTATCTAGTTACATATTTGAAGGTTGGAGTTTGTCCTTGCTTACTTCATTATGATTCCTTTGCAAAATCACTTTTCCCGTCAGGCACTTCACTATCTCCTAGGATATAAAATCTCTTAGGATTTCACTCTGTTGAGATAGGACTTAAATTTAGCTTCCTAAACAAGGCTGTCTCTGCAGACCATTTAGTATAACTTCCTGCCATTATGAGGAAATGAGCTGTTGTGGCTACATTATTATTAAAAATTGGATAATTAGCTTAACAAAGGGTTTTACATTTAATTGAAGCTGACTTTCTTACATTACAGAAGAAAATCACAGTTAAAATTTAATACATCAGAGGCAAGCAATTGAGAAAGAAATATGAGTCCCCTGTGCCACTATACCTCTATTTGTAATACCCTATAGGAACAGTTTATTTATTAATACAAACACTTGCCTTTAGAAAATAATTGTGTACCACTGAGTCATGGGCCAATGCGTGTAAGTTCAGTGTACCAAAGAGGGTACCAAGAGGGGTACCAAGGAGTACAAGATTCATTAAGTCTCTTTGTTGCTGGGAAAAGTATTAGAAGTACACATGGATTTAAAAGGGGGCTAAATAAGACATTTTTGCATTACTAAATAATCTATGAAGATTGTACTCTTTATTTCACAAAAATATACTGCACTGT
Source organism: Muntiacus reevesi (assembly GCF_963930625.1). Taxonomy (NCBI): domain Eukaryota; kingdom Metazoa; phylum Chordata; class Mammalia; order Artiodactyla; family Cervidae; genus Muntiacus; species Muntiacus reevesi. Next base: position 194,002,216 of record NC_089251.1, on the reverse strand, counting down.
TATGTATATCAAGAATTTCTAGGGATACAAATTTATAATAATAATTCTGAAGTTTCTGGTAATGGTAAACAGGCTTTACTTTTGGAAAATGTTTTTGATGTGCAATGAACGAATCAGTTCAGTCAGTCTTTGCAACCCCATGGGCTGCAGCATGCCAGGCTTCCCTGTCCATCACCAATTCCAGGAGCTTGCTCAAACTCATGCTATATAGAGAACACTTAAATAATAACTATATAGATAAACATTTTTCCAAAAGGTTACCTGTTGACCTAGGTAAGTATAGACCAAGAATTAACAATTTCCACAATTAACAAAGCCTTTTATAAACTCCCTCCTAAATGGCTAATCTCTTACCTCCAAAGAGTAGATACTTTCTTGACTTTTACTGCGACAGATCAGTTTTGTTTTTTTTTTTAAACCGGACATAACTGGATGTCTATAGCATGCAGTATTTTGCTCAATTACATGCAATCTATCCATGCTGTTGCATGCAGTTTCAGTACATTCATTGCCATTGAAATATCTTAATTTTTTGTGCATATGCATCATTTATTTATCTATGTTAATGTTGATGAACAATCATATTTGCCACCAATTGGTAGTGACTATACTATGAAAGGCATACAAATTAAATATATAGAAAGTGAAGGAAATGATTAGAATTGGAATTAAATCATGTAAGACAAAATATTTTGATGCTAACTTTCCCTTTCTATGGAAAATCAAACCAGAAATCTCTTACAAGTCCTTAGCTCAAGCCCCTATTTGAATCATAAATTCTGTGGGGTGTTCACATTAAGTGACTATTTATCCTCCACATTCCAGAGATCTCACACATTGTACAAGTCAATCAATTTAAGACACCCTTTATTGAGGTTAAAATTCTTCATTTAATATGCAACATTTTATTTTCTTCAGTTCACTCATTAGCCTTAGATTTGCTCATAAGGGCTAAATGCAGATGAAATTTGATTTTAGACACATTAGCATTTCATGTTTTTTTTTTCTTTTTTAAGAGAGTAATGTGCTAACTGTATAATATTTATACTTCTGAGACTGACACCCATCTTTGTGTCAGGCTTCATTCTGAATCAATCTCACTTCTGCCATGCTGCTGTTCAATATAGTATCTAGAAGGTAGAGAAACATTCCAAGAGAAGGAAATGGCAACCCACTCCAGTATTCTTGCCTGGAATATCCCATGGACGGAGGAGCCTGGTAGGCTACAGTCTATGGGATCACGAAGAGTCAAACACAACTGAGCGACTTCACTTTCACTTTTCACTTTCATGCATTGAAGGAAATGGCAACCCACTCCAGAATTCTTGCCTGGAGAATCCCAGGGACAGAGGAGCCTGGTGGGCTGCCATCTATGGGGTCGCACAGAGTCAGACATGACTGAAGAGACTTAGCAGCAGCAGCAGATAAATATTTCAAAAGGTAATAACATTAAAAAAGGATTGAGAAAATATTATAAATACAAGAAACACCCCCTCATTTTTCTATACATCAACACATCCCCCTACCTGTCTCAGAATCCTAGAAAAGCTTTTAACCTGGAGTCTACTACCTATTCTCCTACTTGGGCTTTAATCTAAAATGTTTTCACTCAAAGGTGTCTTACAAAGGCACTTGGATACACTTAGGTATCAAATTATTTTTGGCTTGTTTTATTATAGAAAACACTCAAGAATCCACTTGATTCTTATAGGGTCCTTCAAATGAATGCTTATGTCTCCGTCTACTAAATAGGCCACTTTCAGCATTTCAATCAGCAGCAAACTAGAGTAGAGCTATGTGAAGTTTTCAAATATCTTCTAGCCAGAGAAGCATTCTTTGGTTTAATTATTTAAAAAAAATTCATCTGTATGTCTTTAACTTCCCATTACTTTTAGTATTCACAACCAGTTTATGTACTTAGATATAAGATGTGTGTATATATGTGTGAGTTTGTGCTCAGTCCTGTCTGACTCTTTGTGACCCCTAGGCTATAGCCTGCCAGTTCCTTTGTCCAGTGAATTATCCAGGTAGGAATACTGGAGTGAGTTCCCTTTCCCTTCTCGAGGGGATCTTCCTGACTCAGGGATCAAACCTGCACTTCCTGCATCTCCTGCATTGGCAGGTATATTCTTCACCACCATACCATCTGGGAAGCAGATATAAGGTACAAAACATGTGTTTAAGGCACATGCATTTAAAGCTATCAGTAATTTTTTTGCTTTATTATGAATAAATTTTCAATAAAATTAGCTTATTTCTTTCTCCTTTTCTCTCTTTCTCATTCTTTCATTTACCCACTTGCTATATATCTCCTGGGTAACAGTCCTTAAGATCAGAATGTTCATAACCCCACATTGAAGGAAATAATTTAGAAAACAGATACAGCAATGATCTGAAGCACAGGCTGGTGTGTGAATCAAGCTTAGAGCTTGCAGGAGAGACATAAAATTCCTGGAGGAGGTGACTGGCTTGTAAATTGCAGCCCTCCAACCTGGACACACTGTTTCCTTAAATGACACGGTCTTATCCACCTCACGGTCACCCTAACTGTCCAACCATCTTCACAAAATGTTTTCTCTGCTGACTTGCATCTCTCAGTTACTTCCTACTTATCTCTTAGATACCAAACTAGTTGTGTTTGTTTTCAGGGAGCAATTTTTAACTTTCTTCACTATATTTGAACAATGTGTTTTGAGTTTATGTTGTCCAGTCTTTACACTATTGTGCAAATATAGTTAATTATAAATACTGTGAATAATTATCTAATTAACACCTATCACTTCCATTAGAAAAGATTTATTTGTGTAAAAACTGCTAGATTTACCATTAAATTCAGAAGAAGCAAAAACTTGGCAAACTAACAGTTCAGAACTTTTCCACAAATAGGGAGCCTTAAATATAAGTTCAAGACATAAAATGGAAGTATGGAGTATATAAGAAACAACACATTTTGGAAAGACTTGAATATACTTATTGATCAAACCAGAGGAATCAAAACAATTTTGACTTAAATCGTAGTGTAAGAGTAGGAGAAAAACATATACCTACAGCTTTACAATGGAACCACTTTCCATTTTTAGGCTTCTTCAGAGCCTCTTTCACATGCTTGTTTCTTAAGCTATAAATCAGGGTGTTTAACATGGGAATCACAAGGGTATAAAACAAGGAGGTCATTTTGTCTTAGTCTAGAGAGTAGGATGAACTTGGCCGGAAATACATGAAGAGCAGAGTTCCCTGGAAAATTGCCACAGCAGTTAGGTGGGAGGTGCAGGTGGAGAAAGCCTTGAACCTGCCTTCAGCAGAGTGGCTCTTTATCACTGCTAGGATAATATAACAGCAAGACACAAAAAGACCTGAAAGCATAATCAGTTCAATGAAGCCCAAAATGATAAATATCACTAACTCATTGGCCTGTGCATGTGAGCAAAATAGTGAAAGTAGAGGAGGGACATCACAGAATAAATGATTAATCTCTTTTGACTCACAGAAACACAGGCAGAATATTAATATTGCATTAATTAAAGCATCCACAATGCTGGTCATGTAAATCTCAACCATGAGCAGGGAGCACGCCCTGCTGGACATGCTGACCGCATAGAGCAAGGGGCTGCTGACAGCCTTGTACCGGCCATGGGCCATCACTGCCAGCAGGAGACACTCCCAATCTATGAAGGTATAGAGCACCAATAATTGCAGAGCACAGCCATAGAAGGGAATTGACTTATTCTTAGCAAATAGGTCCACCAGCATCTTGGGGCCAACTGCTATGGAAATGCTGAGGTCACTGAAGGAGAGGTGGCTGAGGAAAAATTACATGGGTGTGTGCATCTGGGGATCCATTCTGATCAGGGTTATCATTCCAGGATTTGCCAGAAGAGTAATGAGATAAACAAGGAGAAATATGGTTAATAGGATCATTTTGTTCACAGCATTATCAGTAATTCCCAAGAAAATGAATTCAGTTATGGAGGAACAATTCCCTCTATCCATTCCTGTCAGTTCTTATGTAAACTTTTGAGACAATGATCAAGAAAAGGACACTTGCATGTGTAACACTTTTCGGCATCTACAAAATGTCATAAGACAGAATATATTTTTCTATAAATGCCTTTTTATACTTAGAAAAGTATTCAGTCATGCACCCACTCTTTAAAGAGGCATAGCTGTCAATTCTTCAATAATAAAAAAGTATCTGAGAAAGACCTTTGAGAAATTGGATGTAAACCTAGATGTTCATGAGGTTTGTTACTTTCTACAAGCTCTTCTCTGAGTGTTAGTTTCTTCATCCCAGGGAGTAGATTTAGAGAAATTTAACTCTTTACCTCTTGAGAAAAACCTAGAAGAGACACCTGTGTTAGACACAGACTGTAAGACATAGGACTGAGCATTTATGATGACTGAAAATAGTCACTTATATACAAAAAATGAAAGCAATTTTTATGTTTCTCAAAAAAGCATGATTGGTTTCAGAGAATTTGATTTTGTTCCAGAAACAGTCAGTATACCAACGACTAATAATAAATAAAAAAAAAAAAATTACATTTCTTGTTTTAGTTTATTTTATGGTCAGTATTTGCTGAGACATGAATTAAGTATTATTGACCTGATTTTCTAGAAATTTATTCTTGCTTTCCCACAATGCTCATTACCTCTTTGTGTAGCGGCAGTTGTCAAAAGGTGAATTTCTTAACGAGTGGAAAAAAAGAACTAAAAGGAAGTGAAAACAACAAAATTTATTGTATGATTTGCATCATTTTAGATTTTAAATGGCCTGTTAGTTATTAAATTGGCAATAAGATGAGGGACAATAATATTTCTAAAATTCATAGACTTTCCTCTATGTGTATAGGTGTTAATGTTTATAAGAATAGAATGTAAGCAATGAACTTTTTTTCCCTCAGAACTAAGTAAACATGGCATGTGGTTCATGAATTTGTACATGTTTTTATTTTAATTGTGGTACCTAATCTATTTTAATAGAACAAAACATGCTTTAAATTCATGTATACATTTTTCCAAAAATAAAAAGAGTAAATATTTCCTGTGAGTAAAGAGCAAAATAAAACAAACAGTTTCATTGTGGATATTAACAAGTTCAGATTCTTGTGATTCTGAGGTTGAAATATTTTTAGCCATTGATTTCAGATTTTAATGAGTAAACCAGCACAAAATGGCTCATTTACAATTTGTTTCCTCAAAATCTTAAGTATTCTCTTCCAAATTCTTTAAGTGGAACTGGAAACCTACCTGAGATGAGCAGGTCTTGGCTAGTTGAGCAACAAGCAGATGACCTCGTATTTTGCCAGGTACATTGGAACTTAAATCCCTGTGCTACTGCCCCTCTGCTTTGATGTTATGCAAACATTTCATTAATTATATTTCTGCTTCTGTATTTCCCCCTGAGAATTCAAAAGCTACTTAGCACAGGCTGAGTTTTCATGCTTTCCTACTGTCATCAAATTGAGCTAAGGTAAAAAGAAAACTACGATTTTTTTTGTTGTTGTTTTTGTATGATGTGCTTCACAGTTATCCTGAAATGGTTTTCTCCTTCTTTAGTTAAAGAGTAAACCTACTGAAACTCAAAAAAGATCCTCCCTCCATTATTTCCATTTCCTTAGATTTGTTCATAGTGTTTTAAAGTCTCCCTCACATCTCATTTAAGGATATTACCACACTTTGTTCATGTTTTGTTTTTTACTGAAATGTAATGTGTACATCATAGAATCCACCTTCTAATGTATACAGTTGTTTGTTTTTACTATATTTTTAAGGTTTTTAGGCTATCACCAGTATTTACTTCCACATTTTCATCACTATGATAAGAAATCCTTTAGTCTTATTTATGAGATATTTATTAGCTGCTGCTTTCCCTTCCTTCTTTCCTTCCTGAGCCCTGGTAACTACCAATTTACTTTCTGATTCTTTGTGCTTTCCAATTCTTGATCTCCTTTTAAATAGAATTATGCAACATACTTTTTTGCTTGTTTGTTTGTTTGGTTGGTTGCTACTGTTATTCTTTTAATCAGCCTTATCTTCACTGAAATATTTTCAAGGTTCATCTATATTGCATGCATTGTGTATTCATCCTTCTTTGAATTTTTGCCATACTTCTTTTGTTTTGACAAACAAAATTAGCAGAAATACTGTGAGTCATTTCTGGACCTTGTCTTGAAGAAGACAGTATGTAAAAGCCATGAATTACCATGTAGAAATTCCAACTAGTCATCTGAATTAACAATATGGCACATTCTGAGATTACATGAACTGAAAGGGGAGAATTTGGGTCCATCTTTCTAGACATTCTCATCTAGTGTCAATTATTAAAGAACTTGCAACCTAGCCTACCTTTCCACTGAATATTTCCTGCAATCTCAGTAAACACGAGAAAGAACAAAATAAGGAGTCAGTGGTCATTCTCTTAAGTTATCTAGTTTTGAAATACAGTTTATGTAGGAACAGATAACTAGAACAGTGTGCAAAAACAAATCAGACAAACAAGCTTTTGAGTATATATGATTGCGTGTATATTCAAGGGTTTCTCAGGTGGCTCAGTAGAAAAGAATCAGATTGTCTAGCAGGAGATATGAGTTCAATCCTTGGGTAGGGAAGAGCCCCTGGAGTGGAAAATGGCAACCCACTCCAGTATTCTTGCCTGGAAAATTTCTTGGAGAGAGGAGCCTGGCAGGTTACAGTCCATGGGGTCACAAAGAGCCAGACATTACTGAGCACACATGGTCAGTGGTCATTCTCTTAAGTTATCTAGTTTTGAAATGCAATTTATGTAGCAAGAGGTAAGTGGAACAGTGTGCAAAAAGAAATCAGAGAAGCAAGTTTTTGAATATATATATATATATATATATAAATGCATGTATATTCAAAGACTGAGGAAAAATGTTTGAAAACCATATATGTATAGATAGATAGATAGATAGATAGAAATATGACAAACAACTTGTAGCCAAAGTAAATGAAGAATCCTCACAGACAGTAAGACAGCAAACAACCTAATAAAAATTGAACAAAGAATTTGAACAAATTAAGTATCATCAAGAAGATATATACAAAGAAACCCACTTCAGACCCAGAGACACATACAGACTGAAAATGAGGGGATTTAAGAAAATATTCCATACAAATGAAAATCAAAAGAAAGCTGGAAAAATAATACTCATATCAGACAAGATAGACTTTAAAATAACGAATGTTAAAAGAGACAAGGAAAGACATTACACAATGACTAAGGGATCAGTCCATGAAGAAGACATAACAATTGTAAATATATATGGACCCAACACAGGAACACTTCAATATACAAGGCAAATGCTAATATCTATAAAAGGGGAAATTGGCAGTAACACAATAGTGGGGAACTTTAACACTCAAATTACAGTGGATGAGCCAATGGATAGCTCACCCAGACAGAAAATTAATAAGTAAACCAATCCTTAAATGACACAATAGACCAGATAGATTTGATATTTATAGGACATTCCATCTGAAAGAAGCAGAATACACTTTCATCTCAAGTAAACATGGAATATTTTCCACAACAGATCATATCATGGATCACAAACCAAGACCTGGTGAATTTTTAAAAGTTGAAATAGTAAGAAGCATCTGTTTCCAGTGACAATATGAGAAATCCATTACAAGATAAAGCTGTAAAAAACACAAACATATGGAGGCTAAATAATATGTGACTAAACAACCAGTATCACTGAAGAAAAGAAAGAGGAAATAAAAAAAGAAAATACCTAGAGACAAATGACAACAAAAACATGACAATCCAGAACCTAAGGTTCTCAGCAAAACAGCTCTAAGAAGGAATCTTATTGCAATAAAACTTACCTCAGGGAACAAGAAAAATCACAAAGAAACAACTGTACATTACACCGAGACCAACCAGAGAAAGAATAAACAAAACCCAAAGTTAATAGAAGGAACCAAAACATAAAGGTCAGAGCATAAATAAATGAAAAATATAAAGAAAATAATAGCACAGGCCAATGAATCTAAAAGCTGGTTCTTTGAGAATATAAAGTTGATAAGCCTTCAGTCAGACTCATCAAGAGAAGCAAAGAGAAGATTCAAGTCAATAAAATTAGAAATTAAAGATGAGAAGTAACAACTGACATTACAGATATTTTCCATCAGTCATCAGTGATGTGTAAGAAGGATGTGCTATGGAAAGAAAAAGGAAAGTTAGTGATGAGGACTGAAGTAGACAACCTAGAATACATCAGTCTTTTGATATGCTGTTCCCTATTTTTGTGGAATTTCAAGAATTTTTGTGGAATAGAAGAGTATCTTCATGCCATTGCTGCAGCTTTGATTTGAATTGCAAATTTCCTAAAAAAAATACTCAGTTCTTCTTTAAGTTATCCAATTCCAGATAAGGAAGCCTATTTTAATCAAATGTTGTCTGCTGCAGCACTATTTTTGACTTCCATTTAAGGGGCTTAATTTTTTTTCTTTCTTTTTCATATCATATTTATTAAATCCAATAAAATGGACTGATATGTAGGTCAAATCAGTCTTTAGATGCTTAATATACATCACACACTTGAATGGAGACAAATTAACTAGATTACATATTTATTTACTGCACAATACCTGCCAATCCACTGATGCCCTGTTTGTCTTAGACTTTAATTTTCAGACAATATTTTCAGTTAGGCTGCCTTTTATGAGCAACAGTTCCAAAAGAGTTTGGTGAATTGATAAAATATGGTAGAAATGGAAACCTATATATCTTTTGTGTAAAAATAATAATTTTATAAGTTTGTAGCTTTTTCCACAATGAAAAGTTTTCCAACATGCCATAATGTCTCACAAATGCCCTTAAATTTTTTTATCCCATGATGATTGTGTGGCTCATTTATTACTAAACTGCTTAGTTCATTTATGTCTTCTAGTAGTACCAGCTTAAATTCATTAGTATAGAATGTGTAAGATGTACTATAAAATATACAAAACCTGAGTTCTGAAAGATTGCTCAGTAAATCTTTGATTTACTTTAAGTCAAAACCTTTAAGACATTGTATAATGTTTTAGTGAGACTGAAATAGTGTTTGAATGACAAATGAACCAAAAATTAGCATAAGTAGAGAAGTCAAAATGTTCTTCAAAAACAGTAAGTGCCATATATAAATCCTGCCCACATACTAAGCATGATATCTGAGGAAACCTGCAATATTTCTTAACAGTGAAGCTGTGCTTAGTTACACAGTCATGTCTGACTCTTTGCGACCCCATGGATTGTAGCCCACCAGGCTCTTCTCTCTATAGGGATTCTCCAGCAAGAATACTGGAATGGGTAGCCATTTCCTCTTCCAGTCTTTACAGTGGAGTTTAATACAAATAATTATTCACTTAGGAACATGAGAAAATTGTTTCTCCTGTGTCATGCCATAAAATTTTAATCACACAATTACTATATGTGTGTGGTTGTGTGCATATATGCATAATACAGATATTTAAAGATATAGTTTAGCTTTCAATTTTACTAATGCCTCTTTTACATCTTTGTTCCATAGGCTAAATATTAGAGGATTTAGCAGGGGAATCACAAGAGTGTAAAGCAAAGAAATAATTTTGTCTTCATCTAGAGAGTAGGATGAACTTGGCCTGAAATACATAAAGAGCATAGCTCCCTGGAAAATTGACACTGCAGTTAAGTGGAAAGTGCAGGTGGTAAAATCTTCGACTTTCCCCTTAGCAAAGTGGATCTTCAGGATTGAAAAGATGATATAAAAATAAGAGCAAGGGCTCCTGAAATAGTGCTCAGTTCAATAAAATCCAAAGCAGTGAATATCACTAACTCAATGACCTGTGTTTCTGAGCAGGACAGGGAAAAAAAAAAAAAAAAACAGGTGTAAATCACAGAAAAAATGGTTAATCACATTTGACCCACAGAAGCATAAATGGAATGCTAAGGCCATGTGTATCTGAGAAACTGTTACCCCCATGAGGAAAACCCCAGCCATGAGCAGGGAGCACACCCTGCTGGACATGCTGACTGCATAGAGCAAGGGGCTGCTGACGTCCTTGTGTCAGTCATAGGCCATCACTGACAGCAGGAGACACTCACAATCTGCAAAGATAAAGAAGACCAAGAATGGCAGAGCACAACCATAGATAGAAATTGACTTGTTCTTGGCAAATAGGGAGAAATATCAATAACCTCAGATATGCAGATGACACCACCCTTATGGCAGAAAGTGAACTAGAAATAAAGAGCCTCTTGAGAAAAGTGAAAAATTTGGCTTAAAGCTCAACATTCAGAAAACTAAGATCATGGCATCTGGCCCCATCACTTCATGGCAAAGAGATGGGGAAACAGTGGCTGACTTTATTTTCTTGGGCTCCAAAATCACTGCAGATGGTGATTGCAGCCAAGAAATTAAAAGACCCTTGCTCCTTGGAAGAAAAGCTATGATCAACCTAGACAGCATATTAAAAAGCAGAGACATTACTTTGCCAACAAAGGTCTATCTAGTCAAGGCTATGGTTTTTCCAGTAGTCATGTATGGATGTGAGATTTGGACTATAAAGGAAGCTGAGAACCAAAGCGTTGATGCTTTTAACTGTGGTGTTGGAGAAGACTCTTGAGAGTCCCCTGGCCTGCATGGAGATCCAATCAGTCCATCCTAAAGGAAATCAATCCTGAGTGTTCATTGGAAGGACTGATGCTTAAGCTGAAACTCCAGTACTTTGGCCACATGACAGGAAGAATTGACTCATTAGAAAAGACTCATGCTGGGAAAGATTGAAGGCAGGAGGAGAAGAGATGACAAAGGATGAGATGGTTGGATGGCACTACTGACTCAATGGATATGTGTTTGGGTAAACTCTGGGAGTTGGTGATGGATATGGAGGCCTGGCATGCTGCAGTCCATGGGGTTTCAAAGAGTCAGACACAACTGAGTGACTGAACTGACCTGAACTGGCAAATAGGTCCACCAGCATCTTGGAGCCAATGGCTTTGGAAAACAGAGGTCAGAGAAGGAGAGGTGACTGAGGAAAAAGTACAAGGGTATATGCAGCTAGGGATCCATCCTAATTAAAATAATCTTTTCAAGATTTGCCAGAATGTTAATGAGATAAACAACAAAAAACATGATAAATAGGATCACTTTAATCCAAGACTTATCAGTAATTCCCCTAAATATGAATTCAGTTAAGAATGAGCAATTTTCTTTTTCCAATCTTTGGTGTTCTTGTCTAAAGTTTTGAAGAAATGACGGAGAAAATTATACATATATGTGAACCACTCCTGGACATTCACCACATATTTATAAGAAAGTATAATTTATTTGTTCTATTTTCTTTTTACATTCCAAAAAGTCTTGATTAAAAGGCACTCTTTGAAGAGATATTGCTATTTATCTGATTATAATAAAAATATCTGAGATAGGCAGTTGAAAAACGTCTGTCTGAATCTACATGCCATTCCTGAAGTATAATACTGTCTATAAACTCTTTCCCAATAACCTCAGATATGCAGATAACACCACCCTTATGGCATAAAGTGAAGAAGAACTAAAGAGCCTCTTGATGAAAATGAAAGAGAAGAGTAAAAAATTTGGCTTAAAATTCAACAGTCAAAAAACTAAGATCATGGCATCCTATCCCAACACTTCATGGCAAATAGATGTGGAAACAATGGAAACGTGTTGACAGGCATTACTTTCTTGGGCCCCAAAATCACTGTGGACAGTGACTGCAGTCATGAAATTAAAACACCCTTGCTCCTTGGAAGAAAAGCTATGACCAACCTAGACAGCATATTCAGAGACATTACTTTGTCTGCTGCTGCTGCTAAGTCACTTCAGTCGTGTCCGACTCTGTGCGACCCCATAGACGGCAGCCCACCAGGCTCCCCCTGTCCCTGGAATTCTCCGGGCAAGAACACTGGAGTGGGTTACCATTTCCTTTTCCAATGCATGAAAGTGAAAAGTGAAAGAGAAGTCGCTCAGTCATGTCCAACTCTTAGCGACCTGATGGACTGCAGTCTACCAGGCTCCTCCACCCATGGGATTCTCCAGGCAAGAGTACTGGAGTGGGGTGCCATGAACTTCTCCGCTACTTTGTCTACAATGGTCCATCTAGCCAAAGCTATGGTTTTTGCAGTAGTCATGTATGGATATGAGAGTTGGACAAAAAGAACGCTGAGCACCGAAGAATTGATGCTGTTGAAGTATGGTGTTGGGGAAGATTCTTGAGAGTTCCTTGGACAGCAAGAGACCCAACCAGTCAATCCTAAAGGAAATCAGTCCTGCATATTCATTGGAAGAACTTATGCTGAAGTGAAGCTCCAATAGTTTGGCCACCTGATGCAAAGAACTGACTCATTGGAAAAGACTCTGATGCTGTGAAAGATTAAAGGCAGGAGGAGAAGGGGACTGTAGAGGATGAGATGGTTGGATGACATCACCAACTCGATGCACATGAGTTTGAGCAAGCTTTGGGAGTTGGTGATGGACAGGGAAGCCTGGCGTGCTGCATCCATGGAGTCCCAAAGAGTCAGATGCGATTGAGCAACTGAACTGAACTGAATTTTGGACTAGTGTTTATGTAGCAAAAGATTGTCCTTCGCTGGTGACATAGATGGTAAAGAATTCTCCTGCAATGCGGGAGAGCTAGGTTCAATATCTGGGTCTGGAAGATCCCCTGTAGAAGGGAACGGCAATCCAATCCAGTGTACTGGCTTGGGAAATCCCATGGATAGAGGAGCTTGGGGGCTACAGTTATGGGTCACAAAGATTCAGACATGACTGAGCAACTTTCACTCACTCACAACAAAAAATAAATATAATCAGAGAGAAATATTTCCATAAAATAGAAAATATTTCAAAACCATTTATCCATATATATGACAAAGAACTTGTATCCACAATATACTAATAGCTCTCCTCATTGAAAAAAAAAAGAAAAAGACTTAAAAAATGCCCCCCCAAAAAATAAAAATTAACAGAAATGTTCAAAAAGAAAATACATAAGCAAGTATTTAATGCATGAGAGCTTGCTCAGAACCATTAGTTATTAAAGCAATGAGGATAAAGTCATAACACAATAACATAACACAAATGTCAAATGGACTGAAATTAATATACTCAGCATAACAAATTTCCTAATTCACCAGAAATCTCATCTGGGAACTATCAGAGACAGACCTTCTTATCAGTTTGGGTGTTTTTCTTTGTTCTTTTCATTTGTTTGTTTTTCTACTTCTATTTTCTACAAATCCAGGAAATCACTTAGCTTAAATCCATATAATTATTTAATATTTAATTTTGGAAATGTGATTTTTTTTTTTGAAATGAGATTCTTAATGGCAACTTTTGATGCCTTTTTATATGTCATTGTTATTCTTGGATGTGAGGATCTCAACACTGAAATACCAATTGTACTACTGTGGAACTATCAGTGAGGCAAAGTTCAAACCAAAATTATTGCTAATATTTTCCCAGTAAAATCAAGAAATTGATGGATTTGTGTTTCAGAAGAATTTTACTGTCATTGCACTTCTCTGTTGCACATATGGTGTATGTAGAATTGTTTTGGTCGCATAATTATGGTGGTTAGTCACTCAGTTCTGTCCGACTCTTTGCTACCCTGTGGACTCTATTTGCCAGGCTCCTCTGTCCATGGGATTCTCCAGGCAAGAATACTTGAGTGAGTTGCCATTCCCTTCTCCAGGGGATCTTCCTGACTCAGGGATCAAACCCAGGTCTCCTATATTACAGGAAAATTCTTTAATGTCTGAGCCACCAAGGAAGCTCTAATTATACTCCAATGCAAATTAATTTTTACCTCAGGAATCCCCGTTTTCTGGGATGTAACTATTTGTTGCAACAACTAGTTTGTTCAGCCAGAACCCAGTTTTAGCTTTGTAACAGGACTGCTCCTCAAACACATGCAGATTAACTTCCTTTCAATATTCCCCCACCTAACAATTTAACTGAGCATGGGTAACTACATTGTTCTTGCAAGTTGGGTAACCTAAGGGGGGAAAAATCTTCCAATGGGGTTTGTGTTTCATTAAAAACGGAGATCTTAAATAACTGTAAAACATCTCTTAAAGAGAAAGTGTATTCCTCAGATATAAGCAAGTGAGAGAAAGGCTCTATATTTAGAGTTTTCCTGGTGCTTTTCAGACACTAAAACAATTTTAGGCAGACCATACTACCCAGACGATCTTCTTCAAAATACAGTTTTCTGTTCTTCAAACCTATTATGACATGGAGTTCATTGCGGGGTATGGTACTGAAGTATTTTATAGCTCACAGGTTCTGTGAAAATGAGGGGGGATCCAGTGGGTGGATAAAGAAAGTGTTGTTCTGCAGGCAAGGTGGCACTTTTACTAACATAAAGATTAATAAGGTACTGAGATACTGAGAGGGTAACAGGCAGGAAGGCCAGGGGTCTCCAAACAGAGGAAATAGGCTGCAAGTGCCAGACAACTTTATCTCTCTTAAGCGGCAGGAGGAAACAAACCTTTTTCTTCTCTATACAAATTTAAAAGGAGGTTTCTCTTAAAATGCTGTGTTGCCATGACACCTGGTTTCACCTGAAGCTAACTACTCTCAAACCTTGAGTTAACCAATACATTTCTTTTTCTTATGGAAATGTTGTCTTAAGCTATGTTAATATACCCCAGACTCTATCTTCAAGTTGGTTCCGCCAAAAGGCCTAAACTACTTACTCAGATATTGTTCCCTAATCTATGTAAATGAAACTATTTGTTGGTAATCTGCCCTTCTACAAGAATCAAGTCAATCGTTTTATGGCCAGGGATGGATTATCTGGTGCCATTCTAAATTCTAAGACATTCCTTTCTTTTCATTAACAGACTGTGAGTGACTATATAATTTACAGCTAAAGACTAGGAGGGGGGTACTCTTTCGCCCCCTTCTGATGCCTATGTCGGAAGCTTTCTCTATCTCCTTTATACTTAAATAAGACTTTATTACACAAAAGCTCTGAGCGATCCAGCCTCGTCTCTGGCCCTGGATTGAATTCATCTCCTCTGGAGGCCAAGAATCTTGGTGTCTTATCGTTCAGCAACAACCTTTCAATACTCTAGAAAGTATGCACTATATCCATTACATAAACATATAATAAACCCTTTACAAGAGACTTTTAGAATTAAAAATAAAAATCAATACTTTCCTACAATCTCATAGTGAAGGTACTGTGTTTATGGAATGCCATTTTAGATTGTAATATACACATAGAAAGTTTTCATCTAAATCAGTACTATTTTTGGAATTACATTTAATGAGCTTAAAATTCCCTTCTCTTTACATCATTCCCACTAGATCTAATAAAAAGAGCTGATATTTGCAATGCAGCCTTAAGTTGCTGAAATAAATATATATAATAAGCATGAAGAATGGTTAATGAATGGAAATTAATTAATGGAAATCCATCAACTCCATTTTGCTTGACTTTAATATATTCCAATCAATTTTTTCTGCCATGTTTCTCCTCATAAGCAACAATTCAAAAGACATTTGGCTGAGTTGATAAAATATACCAGGAGTAGAAAATTTCAACCTTTTATACTATACAATTATTCTAAGGTTTTTCCACCATGAAAACTCTTTTCAACATGCTATAGTGTTTCACAAATACCACTCTGAATAACAAAAGAATTTTGTAGGCTTTATTTTTTCATTCTGAAATATTTTCACATAAGGATATTTTACAATGACATCTAGAAAATTTAAGACTATCAGAGGTCTTTTAACCTTACACTTTTAATGGATAAATAAGAAGTGTTCTTCAGTACTTTATGGTATTTCAAATATATGTTTGTATCCTCACTTTCTGTGCTTTAGCCTTCAGAAAACAGATTCAAGGTATATGAAGCATCAAATATCAAGAACTTATAATTTCTTACATTTAATTCAATTAATAAATATGTATGTCTTTATAAAAATCTGTTATTTTTTTCCCACAATCACTTCTGCACCTTCCCAAAGCTGTTGTTATATGCATACAATAGTTATAGTATATTGTGATATATAGGGCTTCCCTGGGGGCTCAGCTGGTAAAGAATCCACCTGCATATTTTGATATATATATATGGCACTTAGAAAACTCTCAGTTAATTTTGTGTTTCTGAGATATAAGTAATAGCCAAAAAAGGTTGTCTAGTATTTTTAGGTTAATATATATTTGCTTATTTTATGGTTCAGGCAACTTTCAGTGCTTTGGTTAACAAGGATGGAATGCTTTGTTCTTTACCAAAGAATGAGCACAAACTGTGATATAAAACAATGCTTTAGGTAAGTGGTTGTTTGTGAACCACAAAGAGACAAAAAAGTGGCACTTAGGGCTGAGAATGAAGGAAGGAAAAGTATATTGGGAGAAGTGCAAAAGAATTGATAATTGATAGCAAAAACACAATATTGCATTTTAACAAGTCATTTTCTATACTTTCCATAGGGCTTTATAATCTAATATTTAGACTTCTTTCCTTCTCATTTTTAACATAGCTACTTCAAATGTAATTGATAGATACCACATATAGTTATAAGGTATACAATGTGATGAAGTGATATATGTATACTTTGTGAAATGATTATCACAGTAAGGTTAATTAATACATCCATAACCTCATATAATTACCATTTTGAGTGTGTGTATGGTGAGGACAGTTAAAATCTACTCTTTTAGCAAATTTCAAGTTTATACTACAGTATTGTTAAGTGGAGTATCATGTAGATTAAATCCCCTAAACTTGTTCAATAAATGATAGAAAATTTGTGCACTTTGACCAACATCACCCTTTTCTCCTGTCTTTCAGCTCCTAGCAACAACTAATCTATTCTCCACTTCTATGAAATTTATATTTTACTTAGGCTGCAACCCAAGGCTTACTTGGGTTCCCTGACCAGGGGTCAAACTCAGGCCTGGACATTGAAAGCACCAAGTCCTGTTCACTGGACTTCCAGGGAACTCCTGAGTTTTACCTTTTAGGCTCTATCTATATGTGAGATCATGCAGTATCTATCTTCCTCTGTATGAGCTATTTCACTTAGTATGTTGCCTTCACGGTTCTTCCATGTTATAGCAAATATGACTTCTTCTAACAAACATGGACTTGTATATTTCACAACCTGAATAACTGTCAAATCCTCTATCTACTATTATTTCATCTCTTAAATTGAGTCTTATTTAGATTTGACTGAATATCTCTATTCAAAGATGATTTTATTTTGGACTGGATTTAGATATTTTTGTTTTGGAATTATAGCCCTGTATGTATTATTTCATGATGAATTTGAAGTTATAATGAGTTACTTGACCATTTAGTTAATATGTTATTTGTTTTAGCTTATATTTAGTAGTATTTAAACTGCAAGATGCACTACAGTATATAAAAAATCTACATGCTCAAAGATCACTGAGTAAATGCACAGTAAGTCTCAGCATAATTGAAACAATGTTTGAATAAGAACTAAACAAAATTAGCATAATGGAAAACTCAGAAGTGTTTTTCATTTAAACTAAATGCCATGTAAAAATTCTGGAAAAATAATTAAACATGACAAGTGAGAGGAACAATAATAGATTTAAGATTGAGATTTAGTGTAATACTACCTTAAGAAATTGAAAAATTTTGTTTGTCATGTATTCTACCATATAATTTTAATAAATCATTTGTCACTATATGTGTGTGGATGTATGTTTATTCACATATGCCTAACGTAAATATTTAAAGCCATTTATTTTTCAATTTTTCTAGGGCCTCTTTCACATCCTTGTTTTGTAGACTGTAAATCAGAGGGTTTAACATAGGAATCACAAGGGTGTAAAACAGCGAGGTCATTTTGCTTGACCTAGATAATAGGAAGAACTTGATCTGAAATACATAAAGAGGATAGTTCCCTGGAAAATTGCCACAGCAGTTAGGTGGGAGGTGCAGGAAGAGAGAGAGTTGAATCTCCCCTCAGGAGAGTGGATCTTCAAGACTGATAGGATGATATAACAATAAGAGACAAGGACCCCTGAAATGGTACTCAGTTCAATGAGGTCAAAAATCATGAATATCACTAACTCATTGACCTGTGTGTCTGAGCAAGATATCAACAAGAGAGGAGGAGCATCACAAAAAAAGTGGTTAATCTCATTTGACCCACAGAAACATAAGCAGAAGACTAATGCCGTGTGTATCAGAGCATCTGTCATTCCCACCAGTTTAACCCCAGCCATGAGCAGGGAGCAGGCCCTGCTGGACATGCTGACCGCATAGAGCAAGGGGCTGCTGACGTCCTTGTACCGACCATGGACCATCACAGCCAGCAGGAGACACTCACAATCTGCAAATATACAGAAGACCAAGAATTGCACAGCAACAGACATAAAAAGGGATATAGGTCTTGGAATCTTGGAAAATCGGTCTAAGAGCATCTTGGGGTGAATTGCAGTGGAATAGCAGAGGACATATAAAGAGAGGTGACTGAAGAAAGAGTACATGGGTGTGTGGAGCTGCAGATCCATCTTAATCAGCAATAGCAACTCAAGATTTGCCAAGTGGCCAATGAGATAAACAGTTAGAACCATGGTAAATATGGTCACTTTGTCCTCCGTGTTATCAGTAATACCAAGAAAATGAATCCAGTCATGGAGGAGAAATTCCCTCCATTCATTTTTCTTTTCTTTGTTCTTGTCTAAGCTTTTAGAAAATGATCAAGAAAAGGACACATGGATGTGTAACACTTGTGCACATCTGCAGTATATCATAAGATAGAACACAGTTCTATCTGCAATTGTCTTTATATTCAAAAAATTATACATTCATGCACCCACTCTTTAAAAAGGCAGAACTTTTATTACTCAATAAAAACAAGCACCTGGAACAGAACGTTGAGAAACTGAACCTAATCTAAATGTCATTTGTGAGTCATGCTACTTTCTACAAGCTTGTCTCTGGGCCTCCCTTTCTTTACTTCAGAGAATACATTTGATGAATTTACCTGTCTTCTCCTCTTCAAAATAATGTGGATGAGACTCTAATGTTAGAGATACCTGGCTGTAAGAGTCAGGAGTAAACATTTTCTTCGAATATTCATGTGGATACAAAACAAGATAGCGATTTTAATATTTCTCAAAACCATGATTGTTTTAAGAGTATCTGTATCAGTTCCAGAAATAGCAAGCATATCATGGATTGATCATAATAAAATAATTATGTTTCTGGTTTTGGTTTATGTTATGTTCAGTATTTGGTGAGACATAAGCAGGTACTAATGAGCAGTTCTCTAGATGTGTGTTTTTGTTTTGTCATAATATTAATTACCTTTTTGTGGGAATTGTCTCTTGTCAAAGAAAGAATCTCTTTACTCATTGAAGGGAAACATCTCTACAAACTTATTTAACACATGTATTTTTATCTCTTGAGTTACGATGTATCTCAGCTGGTAAAGAATACAGGTCTCCTAAAAAAAAAAAAAAAAAAAAAAGAATACAGGTCTCCTGCAATACAGGAGACCCTGGTTCAATTCCTGTGCCAGGAAGATCGCTGGAGAATGGGTAGGCTAGCCACTCCAATACTCTTGTGCTTCCCTGGTGTCTCAGATGATAAAGATTCTACCTGCAAAATGGGAGGCCTGGGTTCGATCCCTGGGTTGGGAAGATCTCCTGGAGAAAAGAACAGCTACCCACTCCAGTGAAATATAAAAAACTCTTTTTCTTTATAAAATGGAAATGAGATGAGTGATAATAAACGCTGTGGGCTTGCTTTGTAGCTCAGTGGGTAAAGAATCTGCCTGCAATGAGGGAGACCTGGGTTTGATCCCTGGGCTTAGAATGAGCTCTTGGAGAAAGAAAGAGCTACCCACTCCAGTATTCTAGCCTGGAGAATTCCATGGACTGTATAGTTCAAGGGGTCACAAAGAGTCAAACACGACTGAGTGACTTTCACTTTCAGTTGTTTCTGAAATGTATAGACTTCTCTCCATTGAGTTTGCACGCATTTATGTGTGTGTCACATGTTTGCATGTGTGTGTGTCTTGGATAATATGTGAAAATTGGAATGTGAGTGATGTGTATATATTTTAGACCTAAACAATATGACATATTGTTCACATGAAGTTCATTTTTTCACAAGTTGTTATTTGTAAGATGGAATCTCAACTACTTTTGAAATAAAGCAACAAGAATCTTTTTTTTTCATTTATTTTTATTAGTTGGAGGCTAATTACTTTACAATATTGTCCTGTGTTTTGTCATACATTGACACGAATCAGCCATGGATTTACATGTATTCCCCATCCCTATCCCCCCTCCCACCTCCCTCTCTACCCGATCCCTCTGGGTCTTCCCAGTGCACCAGGCCCGAGCACTTGTCTCATGCATCCAACCTGGGCTGGTGATCTGTTTCACTATAGATAATATACATGTTTCATTGCTGTTCTCTCAAAACATCCCACCCTCGCCTTCTCCCACAGAGTCCAAAAGTCTGTTCTGTACATCTGTGTATCTTTCTCTGTTTTGCATATAGGGTTATCATTACCACTTTCTAAATTCCATATATATGTGTTAGTATGTTACAATGTTCTTTATCTTTCTGGCTTACTTCACTCTGTATAATGGGTTCCAGTTTCATCCATCTCATTAGAACTGATTCAAATGAATTCTTTTTAACGGCTGAGTAATATTCCATTGTGTATATGTACCACAGCTTCCTTATCCATTCATCTGCTGATGGCCATCTAGGTTGCTTCCATGTCCTGGCTATTATAAACAGTGCTGCGATGAACACTGGGGTACACGTGTCTCTTTCAGATCTGGTTTCCTCAGTGTGTATGCCCAGAAGTGGGATTGCTGGGTCATATGGCAGTTCTATTTCCAGTTTTTAAAGAAATCTCCACACTGTGCTCCATAGCGGCTGTCCTAGTTTGCATTCCCAACAACAGTGTGAGAGGGTTCCCTTTTCTCCACATCCTCTCCAGCATTTATTGCTTGTAGACTTTTGGATAGCAGCCATCCTGACTGGCGTGTAATGGTACTTCATTGCTGTTTTGATTTGCATTTCTCTGATGATGAGTGATGTTGAGCATCTTTTCATGTGTTTGTTAGCCATCTGTCTGTCTTCTTTGGAGAAATGTCTGTTTAGTTCTTTGGCCCATTTTTTGATTGGGTCATTTATTTTTCTGGAATTGAGCTTCAGGAGTTGCTTGTATATTTTTGAGATTAGTCCTGTGTCTGTTGCTTCGTTTGCTATTATTATCTCCCAATCTGAGGGCTGTCTGCAACAAGAATCTTTAAACTAATGTTTATACTTGGTTGTTGTTGTTGTTTAGTCACTAAGTCACGCTTGACTCTTTAGCAACCCCTGGACTGTAGCCCATTGGGCTCCTCTGCCCATGGGATGCTGTATGGTTTGATACCATCTGATCATGGTCAACATGAAGAATAACAGAATACAGCCCAGTTATTTAACCTGTGCCCTTTTAAGATAGTGTTTATATAGCAAAAGAAAACTGAAGCAGTATGAATAGAATATAAGCAGAGAGGGGAAATGTTTTGTTGATTATTAACTATTCCTGTTACATAATTTTATGAAATCATTTTTAATGTTTTGTATTATTAGGTAATGTTATGTATTATTATGTAATATAGATAGATGTTAGATTTATAGATGAAGAAAATATTTGCAAAACATTTTTGCAACAAAGAATTTGTAGCTAGACTATACAAAAATGTTTATAAATAATAAAAACACAATCCAGTTAAAAATAGGGACATGATTTGAACAGATATCTCACCAATAGATATATAAGTGGCAATTAAATAATGATATAATAAATAGTAATGATGAAAATAATAATAAATAGCAAAAACATAAGTTATAGAAATATATTTTGCAATTATACATGTCCTTTTATGTCCAGGCTTCAAGTAAATGTTCACTGCGGTGCTTCCCAATGTCACGTCACTTGGCCGGCTATTGAAAACACAGGTTATACGCTCAGTGGCTCATTGTGTTTCTGAGATACCAGAGAAGGATGTTCCACACTTTCAGTAATACTTTCAAACCTAAAAAATAAAAGATAGGGAGGAAAACAAATACTTTGCTTGCAATTTAAGCTTTAGTCTACAGGATGCCACCTAGAAAAAAGTTTTCAAATTAATTAGGATTAGGTCGGGTATAGAAGGTTCTTGACTTGTTATTGGACAGCACTTAAGAAAAGATACTTGATTTTGTATTATTGCTTTCCTAGCACCTGCCTCACACCATCTTGTTGCACTTTCTGTATTTTACTTGATTAAAGAAATGTATGTATTTAAGATCTATCAAGTATTTAAAATGATTCAGGCATGATTCGCAGCATTTAGTCAAACGTACAACAGTCACTGATGTAGGTACTATACTCTCCTCACTTTACAGGTCAGACAATCGAGACAGAAAAATTAAGTAACTGATCAAAGTGCAATTGACTAGTTGGGTACAAGAGATAGCACAGAAACCAAAGGAATCTGGCTTCCTCTCTAATCCAGTAATTCTGTAAATGCAATCGTCTTGAGGAGATATTCTATATATGGAAACACACACAGTCAAAATCTCTGAGGTTCTTACTATATCTTTTCAGACAACCTAATACAATCTGTTCTAGTATTAACTCCCAGCTCCCAATGGTTGGAAGTGATAGACTTTAAGTTCTTGGGTTCCAAAATCACAGCATATGGTGACTGCAGCAATGAAATTAAAAGGCACTTGCTCCATGGAAGAAAAGGTATGACAAACTTAGACAGCATATTAAAAAGCAGAGACATTACTTTAGCATCAAAGGTCCATCTAGTTAAAGCTATAGTTTTTCCAGTAGTCATGGGTGGATAAGAAAGATGGACCACAAAGAAAGCTGCGTGCCAAAGAATTGATGCTTTTGAACTGTCATGTTGGATAAAACTCTTGAGAGTCCCTTGGACTGCAAGAACATAAAACCAGTCAGTGATAAAGGAATGTTCATTGGAAGGATTGATGCTGAAGCTGAAGCTCCAATACTTTGATCACCTGATGTGAAGAACTGACTCATTAGAAAAGACCCAGATGCTGGGAAAGATTGAAGGCAGGAGGAGAAGGAGACGACAGAGGATGAAATGGTTGGGTGGCATCATCACCTCAATGGACATGAGTTTGTACAAGCTCTGGGGGTTGGTGATGGACAGGAAAGCCTGGTGTGCTGCAGTCCATGGGGTTGCAAAGAGTCAGACACTACTGAGTGACTGAACTGAACTGAATAGTTGGAAAGTTATTCAACTATTACTTTGCAGCAATTTTGAAGCTTTTAAATGTTTCCTTTATCTTGGGGCTATGAAATGTCTTTGGTTCTGTGAAAACAAGTGTTTGATAAAATGTTTGTGTGAGAAATTTTGTATATGCTGGCAAGGTTGTTGCAGATTCTTAGTTACACTTTGTCCCAAGCATTGCAAGGGTAAAAAATCTGCCTGTCAATGCAGGATAAACAAGAGATACAGGACCCATCCCTGGGTGGGCAAGATTCCCTGGAGGAAGAAATGGCAACCCACTCCAGTATTCTTGTCTGGATAATTCCAAGGACAAAAGAGCCTGGCAGGTTATAGTCCATGGGGTTGCAAAGAGCTGGACATGACTGAGCATGCACACAGCTGGAGTTTGTAATCGGGGATTTAGGTGAATCCTGGAACCTTATGTCTCAGGAGGAATTTATCTTTGGTTTTAAGACTTTTCTTAGAAGCGTCTTTTACGTCTTTGTTTCTCAAACTATAAATCAAGAGATTCAGCACTGGGATGATGATGGTGTGGAACACTGAGATGATTTTATCAGTGTTGGGGGAATACAGGTAGCTGGGTCATGAGTAAACGAAGAGCAGAGTCCCCTGGTAGATGGCCACGGATGTCAGGTGGGAAGCACAGGTAGAGAAGGTCTTCTTCCTTCTGGTGGAAGAAGGGATCTTTAAGACTGAGCGGAGAATGTAAAAGTAGGAGATGATGATGACGATGAAGCAGATAATTTCCACTGAGCTGCCATATGTGGAGAGAAGCCATTCATTAAGTGATGTGTCTGTGCACGATAACTTAAGCAAGAGAGGCAGGTCACAGAAAAAAAATGATTAATGATATTTTTATCACAGTATTTCAGAATAAAGGCAAAGGATGTGTGCACCAGGGAACTCATATTGCCTCCAAAGTATGACAAGAAAATCAACCATATAAAGATGCCCACGAGACATCACAGCCATGTATAGTAAAGGGTTACAGATGGCGACATAGCCATCATATGCCATGGCAGCCAAGATAAAGGATTCAGTATCTGCGAAAGTGCAGAAGAAATAGAACTGCAGGGCAGAGCCATGATGGGATATTGACTTGCTCTGAGAAAGAAAGTTGACAAGCATTTTGGGAACGAAGACAGAAGAATAGCAAAGGTCTACAAAGGATAAGTTACTAAGGAAAAAATACATGGGTGTGTGAAGGTGCAGATCAACCCTGATTAGCATCATCAATCCAATGTTCCCCATTTAAATCGTAGAGTACAAAGTCAAAAACAGGAGAAACAGGACAATCTGCAGTTCAGGGCAAGTTGGAAACCCTAACAGAGTAAACTCAGTCACCAAGGTATAGTTCCAAACTATAAAGTCCATATCATGTGCTGTTTTCTTCTTATGAGAATTCTCACATCGTAAGATTCTATGTTGATGGAAAGAGAAAAAAAATAGATATAATTATAAGGTCATTTTATTATTTCAACAAATAAGCAATCAAGTCAAGAGTCCCAGATCAAATCTCCTTCCAAATATAAATTCTGAGAAATATATTTCAGAATTTAGTAGCTTTATCTCATGGTTGACAGTTTTATTGTATTTGTTTGATCAATAGCTACTTCTTCCACTGGACACACATGTGGAGATAACATCTCATATTGCTTACTTTTTTTTTAATTCTCAAATATAGGGCGATAGCTAGTACAGAGAATTAAATGAATAATGAAATAATAAGTGAAATGATGATAAGAGGAAAATATATCTGTTATTAAAATTATGTTAACTTGAGTTCATCTTGCAATGATAACTCTAGAAAAATGTATTCTTTTTGTCTAGTATTTAATGGATATTAATGTGTTGTGCTAGAAAAGGCAGAGGAAGCAGAAATCAAATTGCCAACATCCACTGGATCATCAGAAAAGCAAAAGAGTTCCAGAGAAACATCTACTTCTGCTTTATTGACTAAGCCAAAGACTTCAACTGTGAGGATCACAATAAACTGTGGAAAATTCCAAGAGATGGGCATACAAGACCGCCTGACCTGCCTCTTGAGAAACCTGTATGCAGGTCAGGAAGCAACAGTTAGAACTGGACATGGAACAACAGACTGGTTCCCAATAGGAAAAGGAATACGTCAAGGCTGTATATTATCACCCTGCTTATTTAACTTCTATGAAGAGTACATCATGAGAAACGCTGGGCTGAAAGAAGCGCAAGCTGGAATCAAGATTGCCGGGAGAAATATCAATAACCTCAGATATGCAGATGACACCACCCTTATGGCAGAAAGTAAAGAACTAAAAAGCCGCTTGATGAAAGTGAAAGAGGAGGGTGAAAAAGTTGGCTTAAAGCTTAACATTCAGAAAAGTAAGATCATGGCATCTGGTCCCATCACTTCATGGGAAATAGATGGGGAGACAATGGAAACAGTGTCAGACTTTAATTTTGGGGGCTCCAAAATCACTGCAGATGGTGATTGTAGCCATGAAATTAAAAGATGCTTACTCCTTGAAAGGAAAGTTATGACCAACCTAGACAGTATATTCAAATCAGAGACATTACTTTGCCAACAAAGGTCTGTCTAGTCAAGGCTATGGTTTTTCTAGTGGTCATGTATGGATGTGAGAGTTGGACTGTGAAGAAAGGTGAACACTGAAAAATTGATCCTTTTGTACTGTGGTGTTGGAGAAGACTCTTGAGAGTCCCTTGGACTGCAAGGAGATCCAACCAGTTCATCCTAAAGGAGATCAGTCCTGGATGTTCATTGGAAAGACTGATGCTGAAGCTGAAACTCCAGCACTTTGGCCACCTGATGCAAAGAGTTGACTCATTGGAAAAGACCCTGATGCTGGGACGGATTGGGGGGCAGGAGGAGAAGGGGACGACAGAGGATGAGATGGTTGGATGGTATCACCAAGTCGATAGACATGGGTTTGAGTAAACTCTGGGAGTTGGTGATAGACAGGGAAGACTGGCGTGCTGCAATTCATGGGGTCACAACGAATTGGACTGTACTGAGCAACTGAACTGAACATAACTGAACTGAATGTGTTGTACTCTTAACTGTGATTAGGGTGATGCAATGAAATATACTTTAGCTATTAAAAATAATAGAAGCAAAAATGATATTAGTGAAGTGAAAGCAAATGTCAGTAAACATCAGCTGAGAGCATGTTTTAGACAGGGATTTAAGGCAAGTCCTTAAATCCTGTCAAGATACTAAGTCAAGGAGATTAAAGTAACTAACTGCTTTTCCTTTTGGCATTCTTTATCATTCTTGGCTTATAGTAAGCACAGCATAAATATTAGATGACTGAGTAAAGAGGGCAAAAAATTAGTATTAAGTTAACTTCTCATCTTTAAATATCACTCTGCATAGCCACCTCACTAATTATATATGTGAGCAAACACAAATAGCTGCATTTAATTTTTATCCTAGTATAATTCAGGATGTTGAGTCTAAGAATTTTGTCAATTTCTGTGTCTGTAATCTTAAATTTTTTCTATAAGCAAGGAGAATTTGAACATGACTTTGAAATATAAGACTTTTTATTGTAACCTTGAAGGATGACGTGGAAATCTATGAAACATGCAAGTGAAACCTCCAATGACCTCTGAGCTTTGTTACTATGGCCACAGTTGGCTAAAACAAATGGGTGGGGTCATTCTCTCACTTATATAAAACTATTAAGACAGCTGCAGGGCTAAGAACTTCATAGATGTAATATCATTTAATCACTAAAAGTATGCTATAACATAGGCACAGGAAAGTCTAAGAGAATTAGAAGGGTTAGGATGCTGTCTTATATTCTTACCTTAAACAGTGTGAATGAGATGCAGTGCCTTGTTAGGATAGTAGTTAATTTATACTTATTTTGCCTGTTTTCAAGGTAATCAGAATGTTCAGGAATGATAAGACCTAAATTTAGAGTTCATAAGCATTTTATTAGAATCTTATACTAGCCATGTGCATTGTATGACCTTGCACAACTGTGTGTGTGTGTGTGTGTGTGTGTGTGTGTATGAGAGAGAGAGAATCTGCTATACTTAATATATATACTATATGTGTATTATATATAACATTATATATATTTAAAATTTTACTCTAATAATGAGAACAATATTTCACATGGCTTCTCTGCCAGGTTAAACTAGGAAAACTATCTATCTATAGTTTCTTGCTGTCTCACTTTAGAGAGACCGTCACATAATAGGTAAAGAGTGAAGATTAGTTTCAACTACTCCACTGCTGTCTGCTCAGCAGTAATGAATCCATTTGCCAAAGCAGGAGATGTGGGTTCAATCCCTGATCTGGGAAGATCTTCTAGAGAAGGCAATGGGAAGCCACTCCAGTCTCCTTGCCTGGAGAATCTCACGGACAGAGAAGCCTGACGGGCTACAGTCCACAGGGTCACAAAGAGTTGGACACGGCTTAATGACGAAACAACAACAGAAACAATTCCAGTGCTCTCGCTCATCCCTAGCTAATAATCAGAACTATGTCACTAGATTTTTTTAAATAAGAGTTATCATTTATATAATGATTGTGTTGTGAAATGCAGTATTCTAACCCTTTACATATAATTCATTTAATTGTCACACAAAAGTATACTAACAAAATTTCACAGCCATTTCTGTCACTGTCATCTTTCTCTTACAGTTGAGAGAGCTGAAGCAGAGAGCTGGAGAGCTAAGATGTGAAGAAAATAGGATTGGAGCCCAGACTGCTG
The DNA here is from genome assembly GCF_963930625.1 of Muntiacus reevesi. Taxonomy (NCBI): domain Eukaryota; kingdom Metazoa; phylum Chordata; class Mammalia; order Artiodactyla; family Cervidae; genus Muntiacus; species Muntiacus reevesi. The sequence goes on along the minus strand of NC_089251.1, from coordinate 193,974,227 downwards.
CCTCCAAAACTTCAAGATAGATTGGCTGTGTAAACTAGATTCTCATTATTGATCTGTATGTTGCATGGGGACACGGAAGCTTAATGTTCTGAGTCACTCCACAAGTAGTTGACAGGTATCAATCAAATTCATATATGTGTGAAGTCACAGTTCATGAGGATAGCCATGAAGGTGGTTAGAGGTTTATTAGTGTGGCCTCTGTGAGACAGGCTGTAGTGCAGACTTGCTGAAGGCAGGGCAGAGTGACTCAGTTATTTCCTGAAAACACAGTCCATTACTCTCAGGGACTCACAGTGAGCATCCCTTTCCTTTTCTTTTTCTTTCTTTCTTTTTTTTTTTTTTTTTTTTCATTTATTTTTATTAGTTGGAGGCCAATCACTCTACAATATTGTAGTGGGTTTTGTCATACATTGACACGAATCAGCCATGGATTTACATGTATTCCCCACCCCGATCCCCCCTCCCACCTCCCTCTCCACCCGACTCCTCTGGGTCTTCCCAGTGCACCAGGCCCGAGCACTTGTCTCATGCCTCCAACCTGGGCTGGTGATCTGTTTCACCATAGATAATATACATGTTTCGATGCTGTTCTCTCGAAACATCACACCCTCGCCTTCTCCCACAGAGTCCAAAAGTCTGTTCTGTACATCTGTGTCTCTTTTTCTGTTTTGCATATAGGGTTATCATTACCATCTTTCTAAATCCCATATCCCTTTCAATAGCCTAAGAATGGTTTCCCTGGTGGCTCAGCCCTTAAAGAATCTGCCCACAATGCAGGAGAATGCCTACAATTCAGGAGACCTGGGGTTGATCCCTGATCAGGAAGAGTCACTGGTGAAAAAAACAGCAACTCATTCTAGTATTCTTACCTGGGAAATCTAATGGACAGAGGAGCTGGGCGGGGCCACAGTCCATGTGGTGGCAAAGAGTCGAATATGATTTAGTAGCTAAATCACCTCCACCACCACCACCACCATGCATGTAGAGAAACGTGAGTGAGAAGAGAAGCACGAGGGGAAAAGTCAGATGAGAGTGAATCTTGGGTTCTTGCTTTCAATGGGAATGACCAAAAAGATTCAATCAAACTGAAGTGATTCACTATTTTTTTTCATAAGTATATAGCAAAACAATGTTAGAACAGAAAATAAATTAATTGGAACTATCGGGTAGCCAATTATGTTTCAGTTTATTTCTGTTCACAAAAAAGCTTATTTAAACAAGGTGAGTGTCAGATCCCTATAGAAGCTATAGTAGAATGACACAGATCAATTTGTTTCTGAGTAATATGCTAATGCATAAGATTTTGTAACTATTTTGATACGTCAGTGGTTTCAGATCCATAAAAGTCTATTTTTGCATCAATAAAGCCAAAGCCAATCTGGTAAACACAGAAGCTACTTAGCAAAGAAGGAGACATTTTCCTATTACCTAGATGAATAATTTTACCAATAGAACCAAGGACTTTTATATACATTCTCAAGTCATTAGGGACCTAATAACTGAAGATTCCAAACATGTTCATTTCCAAGATATCCCTAGGGAATAATTAATAGGTTATTGTGAATTACTATTTTGAAACAACTTCATAATTATAATAGCAATTCTGCTAGTGTTAGTTTGAAGAGGCAATTTTTACTCTCAGTAATATTGTGATTGTTTTGTCCTGACACTTGAAATCCCACTAGAGTCCTACACTCTAATACTGTAGAGGTTCTTTCAAATAATTCATATATTTTAAAATGCAGCTCTCATTTAAATTATTTCAAAAACCACATGAAAGTTCCTAAAAATGTTACTTGATATCCTCAGCACTGAAATGTAATATTTTTTATTGAACTGAAGGATGAGACCAGCGAAGTCTTCTATAGAACATGTTATCAGTAGGTGCTTCCTGAGAAGATGAAAGGACTTTGTTTTTAAAAATTATCTAGCTACCCATCTGCTTACTTTTGGCTGTGCAGGGTCTCCCTTGCTGTGCATGGGCTTTCTGTAGTTGCAGAGAGAGGGGCTACTTTCTGTTGCAGATCACGGGCTCTAGAACTTGGGCTCTAATATCACAGGTTCAGCAGTTGTGGTGCACGGCTTAGATGCCCTTTGGGCTGTGGCTATCTTCCTGTACCAGGGATTGACCCCATGTCCTCTGCCGTGGAAGGCAGACTCTTAAACACTGGACCATTGGGAAGTCCCTGAAGGACTTTTAAATAAGAGTCTTATGCTTGAGAGCATCAAAAGGAGGCAAAACCATCCCAGTTAGTAAATACAGTTTTTCATCATCAACTTAATTGTTCTTATGTGCATTTTGTATAACAGATTCACTAAAACAACGATATTTCTGCTGCTCTCAGAAAAACAACTTGCAGAACTTTTGGTAATTACACAGTCCTAGCGTATCCAAACTGGAAATCTGCATGGCTACAAACACAGAACTGTCTTCCCTTCACAGCGTTTGCCAAATTTCAAATTGCTTGGACTTGGGGGTTAAAGATATGTTGAAAACCTCTGAAATCAAAGAGTAGACAATTCTATATTACCTTTGTGCTGAAGAGACTAAGAAAGCTCAAGTACTCATGTGAAAATCCTAGGTCGCTATGCCCTAGCAAGAGGGGTGAACTGGAGATACAGTGCATATTGCCAAAACCAAAAGAATCAGTGTTCTATTGAATGGAGCTTATCACTCTTAACTACATCAGAAAAATGATGGAAGCTTCATTGATTTGAGAAATCCTGTAGAACATCTTTGTAGTCTGTATGGCATGTAATAAGCATATTACTAAGCACGATCACAGGAAAGATTTTATGCCCATACTAGAGGGAAAATGACAAAAGCAAATGCACGTTGAACCAAAATTGGAGTTAGTAAGCAAGAATTTAAAAATAATTCTAAAAATATCCTAGAGAAAATTAAAAAAAAAAAAAAAAAGAAAATGACAAAAGTTGGGAGACATTCGGCAAATGATTGGAAACCTTAGAAAATAAAATGGAATTGAAAAATACATCTAAATTAGCAACTTATTGAATGAATTTGTTGATATATTGAATTATTAAAAGCAGAGAATTGGATGAAAAGTGGCAAGGGCAAAAGGGTTTGTATCAAAGATCTTTGGTTTGGAATTGGCAACTAATGTGGTAAAGGAGGTCATCAGGAAAATATATGTTCAATTCAGTTCAGTCGCTCAGTCATGTCTGACTCTTTGTGACCCCATGAATTGCAGCACGCCAGGCCTCCCTGTCCATCAACAACTCCTGGAGTCTACTCAAACCTGTGCCCATTGAATCTGTGATGCCATCCAGCCATCTCACCCTCTGTCGTCCCCTTCTCCTCCTGCCCGCAATCCCTCCCAGCATCACGGTCTTTTCCAATGAGTCAACTCTTCGCATCAGGTGGCCAAAGTACTGGAGTTTGAGCTTCAGCATCAGTCCTTCCAATGAACACCCAGGACTGATCTCCTTTATGATGGACTGGTTGGATCTCCTTGCAGTCCATGGGACTCTCAGGAATCTTCTCCAACACCATAGTTCAAAAGCATCAATTTTTCGGCACTCAGCTTTCTTCACAGTCCAACACTCATATCAAACTAGTCAATTCTAGAGGAATTAACTCTAAATATTCATTGGAAAGACTGATGCTGAAGCTGAAGCTCCAATACTTTGGCCATCTGATGCAAAGATACAACTCATTGGAAAAGACCCTGATGCTGGAAAATATTGAGGGCAAGAGGAAAAAGGGGCGACAGAGGATGAGATGGTTGGATGGCATCACTGATTCAATGGATATGAGTTTGAGCAAACTCGGGCATATAATGAAGGACAGGGAATTGTGCTGCAGTTCATGGGTCACAAAGAGACGGACTTAGCCACTCAGTAACAGCAACTCTCCTACTCACACACCACTGAAGGCATGAATGAGCTCCAGCAGGAGAGAGGGGAGAGAAGGTCTGAATCTGGGATAGGAACCTTTGCTTCCACCTTGGGGACTTTTCTCAAAAAATAACAATCAAATTGGTTCACTCAATTTATTCAAGCAATTAGTATATCAAGTTTTGTGGAAGAGATATGCTAAGCCTTGTACAAAAATGTATAGAGAATATTCAAATAAATTTATAATCTAATTATAGCTATTAGAAAAGTATAATATAAAGATGGGCAATCTCAGCTCAATACATTCTCATGCCTGAACTAACAGACACACACATAACAACAACAACAAAAAGAATGAATGTATTAAATGGCTAGCAGAACAATAGCAATTATAGAGGAAGGGGGTAATTTAGGAAGATTTCAGAGGTGAGTTGGGCTGATGTCTCTTAAAATAAGTGTGTGAGGGGTGAACATTCTTGTTAGAATTTCTTGCTTGAACAGAAGTGATAGATGAATATGCTTCTTACATCTAGAGTTCCTGAACAGGAAGATGAGTTTAGTTTCTTTTCTTCTGACTGAAAAATCTGAATATAAATTATGACTGCTGTTTTTATATACCCTATGTTGAAATGCATCACTTTAAATATTATTACATAATATTTATCATTCCATAATACTGATTGGTCAACATGTCAATTTTGTTTTCAGATAAAATGGCCTAAATATGCAAATGTCCAAAGTAAACAGCAGCAAGGAAATCATCACTTTCAAAATTAAATACATGTCAATGTTTGGCAGAAACCAACAAGATTCTGTAAAGCTGTTATACTTCAATTAAAAATAAAGAAATTTTAAAAATTAATGGTAGTTACGCCTAAAAATTTCTTAGGTGGCTTGTGCAGCCAAATTACTTTCACATTGAAAATGATTAAAAATAGAATTGAGAGGTGAGAAGCAAAAGAGATCAGCCAGAATAAGGAAATAACTGATAGAACTGAATATAAATTCATATTTTGTATTTTTATTATTTAATTGAAGACACATAGTTACATTATAAACACATGAGCTTAAATATAAAAAATATATGATAACCCATGGTAGATAAAAGAGACTGAAGAGATTTATTTTCTTAAAAATATATTTAATATTAATGAAAAATATATTTCACTATACTTTCACAGGTATTATCAATAATAGGTTTTGTTTTTATAAGGAACTGGGAAAATAAAAGGTCATAGCATCCTGTTTATACATAAGGAAACAAAAGTCAAAAAGTGAAATAACGGTATTTCTGATTGAATCATTCCCACAGATGAAATATGAAGAGATGGAAACAGAAGACAATGCATCCACAGTGATACAACTTGTTCTCCTGGGGTTTTCTGACCTTCCAAACCTCCAAGCGTTGCTATTTGGGGTGTTCTCCATCGTTTACATCACTATCTTAACTGGAAATAGTCTCATAATAATACTAACTAGGCTTGACCCTGCACAGCAGAAACCCATGTATTTCTTCCTGTCAAACTTTTCCTCCTTGGAAATCTGTTACGTGTCCGTCACTCTCCCTAGGATTCTGGTGAACCTTTGGACTCAGGACAGAAGGATATCTATCTTGGACTGTGCCACCCAAATGTGCTTCTTCCTTATCCTCGGAACCACTGAGTGCTTCTTCCTGGCGGTGATGGCCTATGACCGCTGTGTGGCCGTCTGTGACCCTCTGCACTATCCCCTGGTCATGACCCTAAAGGTGTGCCTCCAGCTGGCTGTGGGCTCCTGGGTCAGTGGAATTCCAGTGCAGATAAGGCAAAGGTGCCAGATCGTCTCTCTGCATTTCTGTCATTCAAACCAGATTAACCACTTCTGTGACATTCCCCCCCATTCTGAAGCTGGCCTGCAGAGACACTTTGGCACATGAGCTCTCAGTCTATGTAGTAGTTCTGCTGGTTGCTGCAGTGCCTTTTATGTTAATACTTGCCTCTTACAGTAAAATCATCTGCAGTATTCTGAGGTTGCCAACAGCCAGAAAAGCCAAAGACTTCTCCACCTGTTCTTCTCACCTGTTGGTTGTGCTTTTATTCTTTGGATCTGCTATTATTACCTACTTAAGGCCCACATCCAGTCATTCTGCAGGAACTGACAGACTGCTCTCCTTGTTCTACACCATAGTGACTCCGATGATCAATCCCATGATATACAGTCTGCGGAACAAGGATGTGATTGCAGCACTGAGGAAATTGTTACTTAAAATATAGATTGGAGGCAGGAGGAGATGGGATGACACAGGATGGGATAGTTGGATGCCATCACTGACTCAATGGACACAAGTTTGAGCAAACTCTGGGAGTTGGTGATGGACAGGGAGGCCTGGCTTGCTGCAGTCCATGGGGTCACAAAGAATTTCAGCCACTGAGTGACTGAAAACATATAAATATAGTGTGATGAATATATTTATAAATGTTTTAGCTGTTTGTTACACAGTTATCAGAGAAAGATTTTAAACATCTATATTTTCCCCTTAAGAACTTAACTATTTCTAGCTTATAAGATACTTTTAGATACTTTAAAATAACCCACAGTTGACTGTGCTTAAATATTTTTTTGGCTTCCCTGGTGGCTCAGATGGTAAAGAATCTGCCTGCAATGCGAGAGACCTGGGTTTGATCCCTGATTTGGGAAGATCCCCTGGAGGAGGGAATGGCTACCCACTCCAGTATTCTTGTCTGGAGAATCCCCACAGACAGAGGTGCCTGGCAGGATATTTAGTCAAAGTGTCTTCACTATTTCATACCTAAATAATCCTGTATTGTGAATAAAGAACAATGTTCATGACATACTTTATGATAAAACAAAATAGAATTCAAGCTCTTAAGACTTTTGGTTTAAATATACCTTAAAACATGCAAGATTCCTTACCTAAATCACAGCTTCTATTTTTCCACTTCTATTGTTGGCATTTTTTAATTCAATTGCATGGAAACTGACCAGTAGCAATTAAGTAATGACTATTTGAAGGAGGAATTGAATGAATGAATGAACAAATGCATATTACCTTGCCCTATGTCAGACTTCTGGCAAAATCTAGAAACTTCAAAATATCATTAGACACTAGGACTATGTTTACATAGCCCACTGTACCTTCATGAAGAATTACCTCAATCATCATAACAAAAGAAAATCTTTCATGTACTAAGTACTCTTCCTAACTGCATGTTGTAGAAGAAATCTCCCTGTTTTTCTCAACCTTTTTACTTTGTACATATTTCTATATTCTATGTAGCAATTTTGACCCCAATATAATCTGCTTTGAATTATTTCATCACTGCCTTCCAAACTACCCCAATGCTAATTAATATTTTAAAAATCAAATATATGCATTTTTAATGTGAAGAAAATGCTAGAAGTTCTTTTCCAAATTACACAAAGTTTCCACAATTGCGATTACATTAGTGTGCCTTGCCTAATCCTCCATAGTTTTAACCTTCTCTAAGTGATATAATTTTTAAACCTTTGAACTGATATTCTCAAGGAAAATGAGCATCTGTCAATAGAATCATTAACAGGTATCCTCCTAATTCCATTCAGATGGCATGGTGGTAAAGAATCTGCCTGCCAATGCAGGAGATCCAAGAGACACGAGTTCAATCCCTGGGTCAGGAAGATCCTCTGGAACAGGAAATGGCAACTCACTCCAGTCTTCTTGCCTGTGAAATTCCATGAACAGAGGGGCCTGGTGGGCTACTGTCCAGGCAGACACAAAGAGTCAGACAAGACTGAGCGACTTGAGCATACACACACATAAACGCAATCAGCAACTCAGAGAATACTTCTGCTGACAGTTCTGTTGACAGTTATGCTCTTTTGTTGATTTACTTATAATTGTACACATGTGCATAAGGCATTGTTAGCTCTTGTTGTGAAGCTAGTTATATTTCACTTCTCAGTCCATTTGCTTCCTTTAATATCTAGGCAGTAAATATGATGCACTAGGTTTAGTTATTTATACATTTTATTCATAGTGTCTAAATGCATATATACCTTCTAATTAAATGTTTAGTGTGTTTATATACTTTTATAAATAGTCCATAATGTAATCTAGGATGAGGATTATAATAGTGATGATAAGGATGATGATAGTAGTTTTGTTTTGGAAATTTAGGAAAGCAGGAATCACAGCATCAAGGAAATAGTGCCGTTCCCTAAATTCACAAATTGTCATGTGTAAAGCAAGTGATTCAACTATATATACACATGTACCTTTTCTGTTTCAAACTCTTTCCCCATTTACACTGTTACATAATATTGAGCAGCATTCCCTGTGCAGTATGTAGGAATTCATTCAACATCCATTTTAAATATAGCAGTGTGTTCCTCACATCTTTTCTTTTTTTTTTTAATTCTGCATGTAAATGATATCACACAATATTCCTCTTTCTATGTCTGACTTCACTCAGTATGACAATCTCTAGGTTCATCCATGTTGCAAATGACATCACTTCATTCTTTTTAGCAGCTGAATAATATCAGGTTTTAATACTCTTAATGTGTGTGTTATGACTGACATTTTGGATGTTCCAAGGGAAGTGTGCTTTTCTTTTCTGTGCATGCATTCAACACAACTTCAACCAATTTCTGAACTTCTGTGGATGTAGAGCTTCCAACTTCTGTGGTGTTGGAGAAGACTCTTGAGAGTCCCTTGGACTGCAAGGAGATCCAACCAGTCTATCCTAAAGGAGATCAATCCTGGGGTTTCATTGGAAGGACTGATGCTGAAGCTGAAACTCCAATACTTTGGCCACCTCATGCAAAGAGTTGATTCATTGGAAAAGACCCTGATGCTGGGAGGGATTAGGGGCAGGAGGAGAAGGGAACAACAGAGGATGAGATGCCTGGATGGCATCACCGACTTGATGGACATGAGTTTGAGTAAACTCCGGGAGTTGTTGATGGACAGGGAGGCCTGGTGTGCTGCGATTCTTGGGGTCACAAAGAATTGGACACGACTGAGAGACTAAACTGAACTGAACTATGGATGTGACAGCTGTGAATATAGATACATTTCATAAGCATTTTGCAAGAATTTAATATATCCACAATGTCAATGGGAAAAATAGTAAGAAAGGTCCTGGAATGACCTCTTGATATTTAAAAAAAAAAAAAAAAAAATTGTATGTTTCTGTAAGTGTGGCTTTCATAATTATGATATTCCACAGCTAGGAATTTGATGATCTGAAAGCAGTTATCAGACACATCTCTTATATTTTAAATAATGTTTCATTTTGTAATCAATTTTGTTGTTGTATAATTCTGGCATGTAAAAACATTGTTAAACCTGCAGGTCTTGAACTTTTCTTACAACTTGGTTCATAACAAGTAATACCCCTTCATCATTACTTAAAATAGTAGCCCCAAAATAAAAATGATTTCAAAAGACATTGTTAATAATACCTGTATCTGTACTGATCTGTACTTATTTTCAATCTATTTTTTGTTTTGAGTTTTCATACAGTCCTAATAAGCTCCTACATCTAAAATTTTATCATTAAGATAAAGTCAGCAAAATGTTTTTGAAAGGTCTCTAAAGGAGGAGTAAGTTGTGCTAATAGTTTTTACAAATATCAAGTGAAAGTGAAATTCACTCAGTTGTGTCCTACTCTTTGTGACCCCATACAGTCCATGGAATTCTCCAGACCAGAATACTGGAGTGGATTGCCTTTCCCTTCTCCAGGGGATCTTCCCAACCCAGGGATCAAACCCAGGTCTCCCTCATTTCAGGGAGATTCTTTACCAGCTGAGTCACAAGGGAAGCCCAAGAATATTGGAGTGGGTAACCTATCCCTTCTCCAGTGATTCTTCCTGACCCAGGAATCAAGCCAAGGTCTCCTTCACTGCAGGTGGATTCTTCACCAAATGAGCTATCAGGGAAGCCCAAATAGAAAATACAAGCTAAAAGGGAAAATATTTGAAAGTCACACATTTCAAATAAGAAATATACAGAAAGATTATGCAAGGAACTCTCAAAATCAACAGGAAGAAAAGAAGCAATCTAACATCAGTGTACAAGATTTTTCTTTTTTCCTTCATTGGAGTATCATCGCTATTCACTATTGTGCTAGTTTTTACTGTATAATGAAGTGAATTAGTTATATGTATGCATACACCTCCTCCCTCCGACCCCTGACATCCCATCATCCTGGTCACCACAGAGCACTGAGTTGAGCTCCCTGTGTTTTATAGCAGGTTCCCACTAGCTCTCTGGCCATCATTAAAACATCTACAAACAAAAAACACTAGAGAAGGTATGGAGAAAAGGGAGCCCTCTTGCACTGTTGGTGGGAACTTAAATTGACATAGCCACTGTTCAGACCAGTATGAAGGTTCCTTAAGAAACTAAAAAAGAAGAACTGCCATTGACCGAAGAATTCCACTACTGGGCATATACCCTGAGAAAACCATAATTCAAAAAGACACATGGACCCCAATGTTCCCTGCAGCACTGTTTACAACAGCCAGGACACGGAAGTAGCCTAAATGTCCACTAAATGTAGAGCACTCCCAGCTGGAACATGAGCGCCAGATATACCTACTTCTTCTCTCTTGGGAGTTCCTGGACAGAAAGATCAGTTTAATGATTCTTTTTTCCAAGTTGGAAAATCTGAATAAAACTTATGACTACTGGAACTTCCTTGGTGGTGATCCAGTGGTTAAATTTCCCTGATTCCACAACAGGGGATCTGGATTTGATCCCTAGTCTGGGAACTAGGATCCCACATGCCTTGTGGCCAAACTAAAATAAATAAATGAATAAAAACAGAAATTATATATTAAAAAAACTATGACTGTTGCTTTTATAGACATTACATTGAAATACACACTTTTAAAAAATAAATAGTATCCCATAATACTCAATGATTAGCTCATTGATTTGGATTTATAGTAAAAGAGCTAAATATTCATAATGTCAAAGACAAACAATTTGGAAATACCACTGGAAGATCATCATTTTAAAAATTAACTATCTTTATCCCCAAAACAATTTTAAGTGGTTTACAAAATATTTATAGGAACAATAAAATTAATTTTGAATTGATAGTAGTGGAAAACAGAAGAGAGAGGTGAAAAGAGCATATCAGTGGAAAACATGAAATCATTGTTCCAGTTGAACATAATTTTCCATTTGAATTTTTAAGTGTTCAAATGAATAGCAAAATTGCAATCGCATGTTTTTATAATAAAGCAGTAAAATAATATATTGTAGAGAAAACAGAGAATGAAGTTTTTTCTTACAGATAGATTTAATGATAAATAAAAGTATACTCCTCTGTACTTTTAGAGCACCTGGCATTATAAGTTTGGTTTTTATAGGGAAATGAAAAGTAAGAAGATGTATAATCTAGTTTATACACAAAAAACAAGAGTCAATAAAAATGAAATGACAGTGCCTCTAATTGAATCATTCCCACAGATGAAATATGAAGAGATGGAATCAGAAGACAACATGTCCACAGGATATAATTTGCATTACTGGGGTTTTCTGATCTTCCAAACCTCCAAGGGTTATTATTTGGGGTGTTTACCATCACTTATATCATTATTTTAATTGGAAATGGCCTCTTCATAATACTAACTAGGCTTGACCCAGCACTGTACAAACCCATGTATTTTTTTCCTGGCAAATTTTTCCTCCTTGGAAATCTGTTATGTGTCCGTCACTCTCCCTAGGATTCTGGTGAACCTTTGGACTCAGGACAGAAGGATATCTATACTGGACTGTGCCACCCAAATGTGCTTCTTCCTTATCCTCGGAGCCACTGAGTGTTTCCTCCTGGCGGTGATGGCCTATGACTGCTGTGTGGTCATCTGTGACCCTCTGCACTATCCCCTGGTCGTGACCCCAAAAGTGCGCCTCCAGCTGGCTGTGGGCTCCAGGGTCAGTGAAATCCCAGTGCAGGTAGGGCAAACATGCCAGATCTCTCTGTGTTTCTGTCATGTGAAATAGGTTAACCACTTCTTCTGTGACATTCCCCCCCATTCTGAAGCTGGCCTGCAGAGACACTTTTGCCCACGAACTGTCAGTCTATGCAGCAGCTCTTCTCCAGTCTTCTATCTTCCCCGGCATCAAGGTCTTTTCAAATGAGTCTGTTCTTCGCATCAGGTGGGCAAAGTATTGTAGTTTCAGCTTCATCATCAGTCCTTCCAGTGAATACTCAGGACTGATCTCCTTTAGGATGGACTGGTTGGATCTCCCTGCAGTCCAAGGGACTCTCAGCAGTCTCCTCCAACACCACAGATCAGTCGTAGTTATTCCTGTATCCCTTCCCTCCCCTCGCCCTCCCCCACTCCAGGTCATCACCTGAGGTTGGGCTCCCTGAGCTGCACAGCAGCTTCCCACCAGCTCTCCGTCTCACGCCTGATCATGTATGCATGTTGATGCTACTTTCTCCATTCATCTCCCCTGTGTAAGTCCATTCCCTACATCTGTGTGTCCATTCCTTCCCTACAAATAGGTTCATCAGTATCATTTTTTTTAGATTCCATATATATGTATTACTTAATAAAGAAGATTTTTACAAAATCATGGAACACTGCTGTCCCAGGAGTTCAATCACTGGTTTTTAATCTTCTCTTTACCAGATGTAGAGCAAGTCATTTAGCTACTATTTTTCCTTTCATTCTTTTAAAGAACAAAATTTAAATGAGTATGAAGCTTATTAAAAAGCACATGGCTAGCCATACCATAAATAAAATAAATGTGTTTTCTTTTCACAAAATAAATGTGTTTTCTTACACAGGCCTGAATATGATTCTAAAGAAGAAAATACACATTCATGTTTCACAGTGTTTGGTGGTGGTAGATAGTATCTTTTTAGTGGCTTTTCAGCTGGTGCAGAAGCTCTTTTGTGGTAGGAAACGTTTCTCAGAAATGCAGGTTTTGGTATTTTAATGTGTGTGTTATGACTGAGCACTTCAATGTTTAAACAGTGCTTTCCTCTGCTGTGTATGTATTCAACACAACTTCATCTGATATATGAGCTTCTGTGAACTATAGACACACCTCATCTGTGACTACAGACACACCTCATTAGTACTTTGCAAAGATTTAATATACTCATGGTATCAATGCGAGAGCAGTTAAAGAGGTCTTATTTTAAAGAAAAGCATTCCATGCTTCTGTAGGTGTGGATTTCATAATTAAAACTCCTATAGCTAGATATTTGACAGCACTTTTGCACAAATATCTACTATTTTAAAAAGTGTTTCATTTTATAATCCAATTTGTTGCTACTCCTATATAATTTTAACATTAAAAAGCATTATTGAGCATGCAGGCTTTGCAGATTTTATTTATAATTTGGCTAACAGAAAATATGACCCCATCATCATTATTTGAAATAACAGTAAAACCAAACTTGGGAAAACGATTTCCACAGTTTATGATTCAGTTCAGTTGCTCAGTCATGTCCGACTCTTTGCGATCCCATGGACTGTAGCATGATAGACTTCTCTGCCCATCACCAACTCCCAGAGCTTACTCAAACCCATGTCCATCGAGTCAGTGATGCCATCCAACCATCTCATCCTCTGTCATCCCCTTCTCCTCCTGCCTTAAATCTTTCCCAGCAGCAGGGTCTTTTCAAATGAGTCGACTCTTCGCATCAGGTGGCCAAAGTATTGGAGTTTCAGCTTCAGCATCTGTCCTTCCAATGAATATTCAGGACTGATTTCCTTTAGGATTCACTGGTTTGATCTCCTTGCAGTCCAAGGAATTCTCAAGAGTCTTCTCCAACACCATAGTTCAAAACCATCAATGCTTTGAGACTCAGCTTTCTTAATAGTCCAACTCTCACATCCATACATGACTACTGGAAAAACCATAGCCTTGACCAGATGGATCTTTGTTGGCAAAGTAATGTCTCTGCTTTTTAATATGCTATCTAGGTTGGCCATAACTTTTCTTCCAAGGAGCAAGCATCTTTTAATTTCATGGCTGCAGTCACCATCTGCAGTGATTTTATTTCCCCATCTATTTGCCATGAAGTGATGGGACTGGATGCCATGATCTTAATTTTCTGAATGTTAAGCTTTAAGTCAACATTTTCACTCTCCTCTTTCACTTTCATGGCAGATTCAAGTCAAAGTATGGCAAAACCAATACAATGTTGTAAAGTAAAATAAATAAATAATTTAAATTAAACTTTTTTTTTTAAATAAGAAGCTCTATAGTTCTTCACTTTCTGCTATAAGAATGGTATCATCTGAGTATCTGAGGCTATTGATATTTCTCCCAGCAATCTTGATTTCAGCTTGTGCTTCATCCAGCACAGCATTTCTCATGATGTACTCTGCATATAAGTTAAATAAGGGTGGCAATGGTATATAGTCTTGACATACTCGTTTCCCAATTTGCAACCAGTCTGTTATTCCATGCCCAGGTCTAATTGTTGCTTTTTGTCCTGCATACAGGTTTCTCAGGAGGCAGGTCAGGTGGTCTGGTATTCCCATCTCTTTAAGAATGTTCCACAGTGTGTTTTGATCTGCACAGTCAAAGGCTTTGGCATAGTCAATAAAGCATAAGTTGATTTTTTTTCTAGAATTCCCTTGCTTTTTCAATGATCCAATGGATGTTGCCAATTTGATCTCTGGTTCCTCTGCCTTTTCTAAATCCAGGTTGCACACCTGGAAGTTTATGGCCCATGTACTCCTGAAGCCTGGCTTGGAGAATTTTGAAGATTACTTTGCTAACATGTTAGATGAGAGCAATTGTGCAGTAGTTTGAGCAATCTTTACCATTGCCTTTCTTTGGGGTTGGAATGAAAACTGACCTTTTCCAGTCCTGTGGCCACTGCTGAATTTTCCAAATTTGCTGGTGTATTGAGTGTAGCATTTTTACAGCATCATCTTTTAGGATTTGAAATAGCTCAACTGGAATTCCATCGCCTCCACTAGCTTTGTTTGTAGTGATGCTTCCTAAGGCCCACCTGACTTTGCATTCCAGGATGCCTGGCTCTAGGTAAGTGATCACACCATGATCATACCATGACCCCAGGTCATGAAGGTCTTTTTTGTACATTTCTTCTGTGTATTCATGCCACCTTTTCATCATATGCTCTGCTTCTGGTTAACAATACCTATGTTGGTACTGACCTATAGTTATGTTTCAATCTATCTTTCCTTTGAATGTTCAGCCAATCATGATAATAAGTTCCTATGACTAAAATTTTATCATTAAGATTAAATTAGTTAAATATTTATAAATAGCCTTTAAGGAAGAATGGGTTGTTCTCTAGTCTGGAAAGGATCACTTTATGGTATTTGAAATATAGCACAATTTTAACAGTATTATGCATGTATCATCCAAACAACTGTGACATAATAGACATGTTTTAACGTTAAATTTTACTGTCATCATCTGTGTGTCCCTGTCTGTAAACTGTATCGATTAGGTGTATGAGAGTGTCTGTGACAAACAAGTAACTCAGGAATGACAAAGGCCTCCTGCCAGCATCTAACTGAGATTACTTTTCAACCCACAGGCTGACCATGGCAGTCTAGTTGTCAAAGGAAATTGATTGTTAAATGAGAATAAACGGTCCTCTTTAGACTGGTTCAGGGGAATGGCCATGTATAATACTGTAGAGATGATTTCATTAATTGATAGCATTTTAAAATATATTCTATAATATTTTAAATTTGTATGCAAATTAAAATGCACTTTTTTTGTAAACTTTTTGAGAAGTCTGACAAATCCACAGTTATGTTACCAAAATCATGATCAAAATACAGAACAGCATGATCAATCTCCAAAATTCTCATGTTTTGTCTCTTTAGTTAATACCCTACCAATTTACTATCAGCTGACCATATGACTTTTTCAAAATGTCATATAAATGGAATCATAAAGCCTTTTAAGTCTGAATTTTCACTTTGCATAAAGCATTTAGCATATTGCTGCCGCATCAATATAGTTTGTTTATTTATATTTCTTAGTACTGTCTCACACTATGTAATGTACCAGAGCTTGTTTACTCATTCCTTGGGTGAAGAACACGTGGGTGTTTCCAGAATTTCACTGTTAAAACTGCCCTGAATGTTTGATAATAGATTTTTGTGTAAATACAAGTTTTCTTTTCTCTATAAAGTGGGACTTCTGTATAAATGTGTTTCGTAAGTGTGCAAGTAACTTTATAATGAACCACCAACCTTCAGAGAAGCTGTCTCAATTTTCCATTCCTACGAGAAGTGTACAGAAGTTCATTTGTTCTAAATCATCACCAGCATTAAGTATTATCTGTGCATTATTTTTGTTGTTGCTTTGTTTTCATTAGATTTTTTTAAAACTTTAATTGTCTAGTGATATTTCATTTTTTAATTTTGATTTTCCTAATCAAACTCAGTAACTTCACACTGAGTTTTTCATGGTGTAATTTGCCATCTTTGTATCTTCTTTGATGAATTATCTGTTCAAACTGTTTTCTAACATTTTACTTGTGCTGTTGCTTTATTACATAGTTTTAAGATTTTTATATATTTATATGTAAATACAAAAAGTATATATGCAATGCATATGTATTCATATATATTTATATTCACTGACAGGCTTCCTTGGAAGCTCAGTGGTAAAGAATCCACCTGCCAAGCAGGATATAAGGGTTCAATCCTTGGGTGGGGAAGATCCCCTGGAGAAAGAAATGGCCATCCACTCCAGTATTCTTGCCTGGGAAATCCCATGGACAGAGGAGCCTGGTGGGCTATAGTCCATGAGGTTGCGAAAGAGTCAGACATGACTTAGGGACTAAACAACAACAACAGTATTCATTGACAGATTACAAAATGAAAGAAAGCCATTATCCAAAAATTTTGCTGTCAGGAATTAAGCTGATAGAACTGCTCAGCTGCACATGCATGCTACGTTTCATGCAAAGAGACTTGTAACAAGAAGTCTGACTCCATATTTGATGCTTGACTGTGGACAGCTTTTAAAGCATACAGTTGAGACAGTTGAAATGGCCCAGTGTAAAATAAAATGGGATCCTCTAAGACTTGAACTCATTATACAAGAACCATTTGAAAGAGAAGGGGATTTTTTTTTTTAGTAATTAGGGCCAGAAAGCGCCTTCCTCTTCTCCTCTTCCCCATCCTTCTGTAACCACCCCAGCCTCTGCAGGCCGTCCCTGGGGAGCAGACCCTCCAGGCTGTCATGCTCAGCTTGTGGTCAGTGGGGCTGTGTAAAGAGTGAGGCCTGAGGAGCCTGCACAGACCTGCCCACCCGCGGGCTCACCGCACGCCCCCTCCTTGGGGCTGGCCTTGCCCTGCCCCAGCTTCAGGCTGGGGTTCATCTGGGAGAGAATGGCAGTAAGCCAGACTCTCCTGTATTCGGAGGTGATGGGGGCCCCAGCAGCCCTGGCCTCCCCAGGAAAGCAGGAGGACTTTTGCTTTGCCTCTGGTCAGGCCGTCTGGGCTCAGAGAGTATAGGCTGGTCCAGAGGCAGCGTGTTCCCATTCCTGGGGTACGAGCTGCAGGGAGCAGGGACGAAGGACTCCTTCCCCCCACCCACCCATCCACCCACCCGGCATGGAGGAACCGCACAAAGCCCTGGGGCCCTTAGTTTGTGTCGTTGCTTTGTCTTCCACCTTCACCATCCCCTTTCTCCAGATCAAGTTGATTCAGGAAGAGGGGGGATTAGCTTCCAGCATTTCTCCATTTTATAACCCAATTAGGCCGATCCATAAAATGGAAGTAATGAATAACACCATGTGATCACAACCTTAATGTCGTAGCCCCAGCTATGAAGGCTCCATAGGCAATAACAATGAAATTAACGACTTAATTCCAATAGCAAATATCAAGTATTTTGTAGCCATAGATTTAGCTAGTATATTCTGTTCAGTGACTATTTTGATTGCCTCTCAGAAGAAGTTTGCATTCACCTCTAAAAGGACACAAGATACTTTACTTGACTGCTCTTAATGTATCTCAGTAGCTCGGCCATCTCATACAATTTTTTCAAGATATTAACTGCATTCAACTTCTTCTGGAAATATGGGTGTGACATTGTGTATAAATGGATTCAGGCTTCCCCAGTGGCTCAGCAGTAAAGAGTCTGCCCGCTGAGCTGTGGAGATGCAAGTTCAGTCCCTGGGTCAGGAAGATCCCCTGGGGGAGAGTATGGCAACCCATTCAAGTGTTCTTTCCTAGAGAATCCCATAGACAGAGGAGTCTGTGAGCTGCAGTCCAGAGCGTTACAAAGAGTTGGACATGTCTGAAGCAACTTAGGACTCCCTCACATAAAGGGATTCATTTGACAGATTCATTTAGGACCATTGGAGGAGGTCATCTGGAGAAGGTGACATCTGGTTGATTGGCAAACTGGATCTGCATGCTCCTCATTCTCTCCCTTGTCTTTAGAACATACATTCTGTCCATCACTCCTATAGTGAGAGATATTTTCAAAGACCACACAAGCAGTCTTGAGAGAGCAACTTACTGTTGAGACCATCTGAACAGTTTACATGCTTGAAGCTAGTTAAGACCTCTATACAAATACTTGAAATTTTAACTGGTGGATGTTGAGATCTACTTGTATCACAGCCTCCTATGAAAAGCCCTATATGTGAGACTACAAGCAATAATTTGATGCTTATTCTAGAGCGTGAGTTCAACTTTAATTCAATTGTATTTTACTGACCTGCTGTAAAATTAATTCAGCCTATTGGGATACCAGGGCTTCCCCAGTGGTTCAGTGATCAAGAATCCACCTACAGTGCAGGAGACCCAGGTCTGGTCACTGGGTCAGCAAGATCCCCTGAAGGAGGAAATGGCAACCCACTCCAGTATTCTTGCCTAGAGAATTCTATGGAAAGAGGAGCCTGGTGGGGTACAATCCGTGGGGTAGCAAACAGTCAGACATGACTTACAGGCAGCAACAAGAATATTTGGATATTGATACCAATAAGAGAAGAATCAGGACTTTTTGTTTGATGATGGTTTACTAGAATCTGAGAGTCACAGTTTCCTGCACAGAGAGGAATGTTATCAATTTAGCAACTAATGGGAAAATTTCTTTTAAAAAATCTGAAAAAAAAAAAAAAACATATATACTTGGTGAGAAACAGAGTACTAACAATTGGAAATAGCAGTTACACAAAAATCTTTAAGAACACTGAAAGTTTATTTTTCAGGACTGACTTAGAGGCATGCTAAGTAGATTAGATAGTTGTCTCTGGTACCATCTATTGTCTGAAAGATGCAAGATTTCTAGGTTCTACGGTATATGAGAAACACTTTTTAAGTTCATTCCTCTCAAGCAGTGCCATCTGAAAGAGTATTTGTTAAGAAAGTCTATTTTCTTAAAGCTGGCTCATGGTGAGCATTTAAGTGGAAGCATATATTAAGAAGAGGTGGCAAGAATACACAGAAGAACTGTAAAAAAAAAAAAAAAAAAAAAATCTTCACAGCCCAGATAATCACAGTGGTGTGATCACTCACTTAGAGCCAGACATCCTGGAATGTGAAGTCAAGTGGGCCTTAGAAACCATCACTACGAACAAAGCTAGTGGAGGTGATGGAATTCTAGTTGAGCTATTTCAAATCCTGAAAGATGATGCTGTGAAAGTGCTACACTCAATATGCCAGCAAATTTGGAAAACTCAGCAGTGGCCACAAGACTGGAAAAGGTCAGTTTTCATTCCAATCCCAAAGAAAGGCAATGGTAAAGAATGCTCAAACTACTGCACAATTGCACTTATCTCACACGCTAGTAAAGTAATGCTCAAAATTCTCCAAGCCAGGATTCAGCAATATGTGAACCAAGAACTTCCAGATGCTCAAGTTGGTTTTAGAAAAGGCAGAGGAACCAGAGATCAAATTGCCAGTTTGCGCTGGATCACCAAAAAAGCAAAAGAGTTCCAGAAAAACATCGATTTTTGCTTTATTGACTATGCCAAAGCCTTCGACGGTGTGGATCACAAAAAACTGTGGGAAATTCTCAAAGAGATGGGAATACCAGACCACCTGATCTACCTTTTGAGAAACCTGTATGCAGGTCAGGAAGCAACAGTTAGAACTGGACATGGAACAACAGACTGGTTCCCAATAGGAAAAGGAGTACATCAAGGCTGTATATTGTCACCCTGCTTATTTAACTTCTATGCAGAGTACATCATGAGAAACGCTGGGCTGGAAGAAGCACAAGCTGGAATCAAGATTGCCAGGAGAAATATCAATAACCTCAGATATGCAGATGACACCACCCTTATGGCAGAAAGTGAAGGTGAACTAAAAAGCCTCTTGATGAAAGTGAAAGAGGAGGGTGAAAAAGTTGGCTTAAAGCTTAACATTCGGAAAAGTAAGATCATGGCATCTGGTCCCAACACTTCATGGGAAGTAGATGGGGAGACAGTGGAAACAGTGTCAGACTTTATTTTTCTGGGCTCCAAAATCACTGCAGATGGTGATTGCAACCATGAAATTAAAAGATGCTTACTCCTTGGAAGGAAAGTGATGACCAACCTAGATAGCATATTAAAAGCAGAGACATGATGTACAGAACAGACTTTTGGACTCTGTGGGAGAAGGCGAGGGTGGGATGTTTCGAGAGAACAGCATCGAAACATGTATATTATCTATAGTGAAACAGATCACCAGCCCAGGTTGGATGCATGAGACAATTGCTCGGGCCTGGTGCACTGGGAAGATTCAGAGGGATTGGATAGAGAGGGAGGAGGGGGGGGGGGATCGGGATGGGGAATACATGTACCTCCATGGCTGATTCATGTCAGTGTATGACAAAACCCACTAAAGTAATTGTAAAGTAATTAGCCTCCAACAAATAAAAATAAATGAACAAAATAAATAAATAAAAGCACAGACATTACTTTGCCAACAAAGGTCTGTCTAGTCAAGGCTCTGGTTTTCCCAGTGGTCATGCATGGACATGAGACTTGGACTGTGAAGAAAGCTGAGCGCTGAAAAATTGATGCTTTTGAACTATGGTGTTGGAGAAGACTCCTGAGAGTCACTTGGACTGCAAGGAGATCCAACCAGTCCATCATAAAGGAGATCAGTCCTGGGTGTTCATTGGAAGCTCAAACTCCAGTACTTTGGCCACCTGATGCGAAGAGTTGACTCATTGGAAATGACCCTGATGCTGGGAGGGATTGCGGGCAGGAGGAGAAGGGGATGACAGAAGATGAGATGGCTGGATGGCATCACCAACTCGATGGGCACGGGTTTGGGTAGACTCAGGGAGTTGGTGATGGACAGGGAGGCCTGGTGTGCTGCAATTCATGGGGTCGCAAAGAGTCGGACACGACTGAGCGACTGAACTGAATTGAACATATATTTTCCGGACGACCTCCTTTATCACATTAGTTGCCAATTCCAAATCAAAGATCCTTAATACAAACCCTTTTGCCCTTGCCACTTTTCATCCAATTCTCTGCATTTAAAAATTCAATGTATCAATAAATCCATTCGGTAAGTTGCTAATTTAGATGTATTTTTCAATTCTATTTTATTTTCTAAGGTTTCCAATCATTTGCAGAATGTCTCCCAACTTTTGTCATTTTCTTTTTTATTTTTATTTTTTGAAAATTTTCTCTAGGATGTTTTTAGAATTATTTTTAAATTCTTGCTTGCTAACTCCAATTTTGGTTCAACGTGCATTTGCTTTTGGCATTTTCCCTGTAGTATGGGCATAAAATCTTTCCTGTGATCATGCTTAGTAATTTCTTTATTACATGCCATACAGACTACAAAGATATTCTACAGGATTTCTCAAATCAATGAAGCTTCCATCATTTTTCTGATGTAGTTAAGAGTGATAAGCTCCATTCAATAGAACAATGATTCTTTTGGTTTTGGCAATATGCACTGTATCTCCAGTTCACCCCTCTTGCTAGGGCATAGCGACCTAGGATTTTCACATGAGTACTTGAGCTTTCTTAGTCTCTTCAGCACAAAAGTAATATAGAATTGTCTACTCTTTGATTTCAGAGGTTTTCAACATATCTTTAACCCCCAAGTCCAAACAATTTGAAATTTGGCAAACGCTGTGAAGGGAAGACAGTTCTGTGCTTGTAGCCATGCAGATTTCCAGTTTGGATACGCTAGGACTGTGTAATTACCAAAAGTTCTGCAAGCTTTTTTTCTGAGAGCAGCAGAAATATCATTGTTTTAGTGAATCTGTTATACAAAATGCACATAAGAACAATTAAGTTGATGATGAAAAACTGTATTTACTAACTGGGATGGTTTTGCCTCCTTTTGATGCTCTCAAGCATAAGACTCTTCTTTAAAAGTCCTTCAGGGAATTCCCAGTGGTCCAGTGTTTAAGAGTCTGCCATCCACAGCAGAGGACATGGGGTCAATCCCTGGTCCAGGGAGAAAGCCACAGCCCAAAGGGCATCTAAACCGTGCACCGCAACTGCTGAACCTGTGATATTAGAGCCCAAGTTCTAGAGCCCGTGATCTGCAACAGAAAGTAGCCCCTCTCTCTGCAACTACAGAAAGCCCATGCACAGCAAGGAAGACCCTGCACAGCCAAAAGTAAGCAGATGGGTAGCTAGATAATTTTTAAAAACAAAGTCCTTTCATCTTCTCAGGAAGCACCTACTGATAACATGTTCTATAGAAGACTTCGCTGGTCTCATTCTTCAGTTCAATAAAAAATATTACATTTCAGTGCTGAGGATATCAAGTAACATTTTTAGGAACTTCCATGTGGTTTTTGAAATAATTTAAATGAGAGCTGCATTTTAAAATATATGAATTATTTGAAAGAACCTCTACAGTATTAGAGTGTAGGACTCCAGTGGGATTTCAAGTGTCAGGACAAAACCACCACAATATTACTGAGAGTAAAAATTGCCTCTTCAAACTAACACTAGCAGAATTGCTTTTATAATTATGAACTTGTTTCAAAATAATAATTCACAATAACCTATTAATTATTCCCTAGGGATATCTTGGAAATGAACATGTTTGGAATCTTCAGTTATTAGGTCCCTAATGACTTGAGAATGTATATAAAAGTCCTTGGTTCTATTGGTAAAATTATTCATCTAGGTAATAGGAAAATGTCTCCTTCTTTGCTAAGTAGCTTCTGTGTTTACCAGATTGGCTTTGGCTTTATTGATGCAAAAATAGACTTTTATGGATCTGAGACCACTGACGTATCAAAATAGTTACAAAATCTTATGCATTAGCATATTACCCAGAAACAAATCAACCTGTGTCATTCTATTATAGCTTCTATAGGGATCTGACACTCACCTTGTTTAAATAAGCTTTTTTGTGAACAGAAATAAACTGAAACATAATTGGCTACCCGATAGTTCCAATTAATTTATTTTCTGTTCTAACATTGTTTTGCTATATACTTATGAAAAAAAATAGTGAATCACTTCAGTTTGATTGAATCTTTTTGGTCATTCCCATTGAAAGCAAGAACCCAAGATTCACTCTCATCCGACTTTTCCCCTTGTGCTTCTCTTCTCACTCACGTTTCTCTACATGCATGGTGGTGGTGGTGGTGGAGGTGATTTAGCTACTAAATCATATTCGACTCTTTGCCACCACATGGACTGTGGCCCCGCCCGGCTCCTCTGTCCATTAGATTTCCCAGGTAAGAATACTAGAATGAGTTGCTGTTTTTTTCACCAGTGACTCTTCCTGATCAGGGATCAACCCCAGGTCTCCTGAATTGTAGGCATTCTCCTGCATTGTGGGCAGATTCTTTAAGGGCTGAGCCACCAGGGAAACCATTCTTAGGCTATTGAAAGGGATATGGGATTTAGAAAGATGGTAATGATAACACTATATGCAAAACAGAAAAAGAGACACAGATGTACAGAACAGACTTTGGGACTCTGTGGGAGAAGGCGAGGGTGGGATGTTTCGAGAGAACAGCATCGAAACATGTATATTATCTAGGGTGAAACAGGTCACCAGTCCAGGTTGGAGGCATGAGACAAGTGCTCGGGCCTGGTGCCCTGGGAAGACCCAGAGGAATCGGGTGGAGAGGGAGGTGGGAGGGGGGATCGGGATGGGGAATACATGTAAATCCATGGCTGATTCGTGTCAATGTATGACAAAACCCACTACAATATTGTAGAGTGATTGGCCTCCAACTAATAAAAATAAATGAAAAAAAAAAAAAGAAAAAGAAAGAAAAAGAAAAGGAAAGGGATGCTCATTGTGAGTCCCTGAGAGTAATGGACTGTGTTTTCAGGAAATAACTGAGTCATTCTGTCCTGCCTTCAGCAAGTCTGCACTACAGCCTGTCTCACAGAGGCCACACTAATAAACCTCTAACCACCTTCATGGCTATCCTCATGAACTGTGACTTCACACATATATGAATTTGATTTATACCTGTCAACTACTTGTGGAGTGACTCAGAACATTAAGCTTCCGAGTCCCCATGCAACATACAGATCAATAATGAGAATCTAGTTTACACAGCCAATCTATCTTGAAGTTTTGGAGGCAGCAGTCTGGGCTCCAATCCTATTTTCTTCACATCTTAGCTCTCCAGCTCTCTGCTTCAGCTCTCTCAACTGTAAGAGAAAGATGATAGTGACAGAAACGGCTGTGAAATTTTGTTAGTATACTTTTGTGTGACAATTAAATGAATTATATGTAAAGGGTTAGAATACTACATTTCACAACACAATCATTATATAAATGATAACTCTTATTTAAAAAAATCTAGTGACATAGTTCTGATTATTAGCTAGGGATGAGTGAGAGCACTGGAATTGTTTCTGTTGTTGTTTCGTCATTAAGCCGTGTCCAACTCTTTGTGACCCTGTGGACTGTAGCCCGTCAGGCTTCTCTGTCCGTGAGATTCTCCAGGCAAGGAGAGTGGAATGGGTTCCCATTGCCTTCTCTAGAAGATCTTCCCAGATCAGGGATTGAACCCACATCTCCTGCTTTGGCAAATGGATTCTTTACTGCTGAGCAGACAGCAGTGGAGTAATTGAAACTAAGCTTCACGCTTTACCTATTATGTGTCGGTCTCTCTAAAGTGAGACAGCAAGAAACTATAGATAGATAGTTTTCCTAGTTTAACCTGGCAGAGAAGCCATGTGAAATACTGTTGTCATTATTATAGTAAAATTTAAAAATATATAATGCTATATATAATATAAATATAGTATATGTATTAAGTATAGCAGATTCTCTCTCTCTCATACACACACACACACACACACGCACGCACACAGTTGTGCAAGGTCTTACAATCCACATGGCTAGAATGAGATTCTAATAAAATGCTTATGAACTCTAAATTTAGGTCTTATCATTCCTGAACATTCTGATTACCTTGAAAACAGGCAAAATAAGTATAAACTAACTACTATCCTAACAAGGCACTGCATCTCACTCACACTGTTTGAGGTAAGAATATAAGACAGCATCCTAACCCTTCTAATTCTCTTAGACTTTCTGTGCCTTTGTTATAGCACACTTTTAGTGATTAAATGATACTACAACAACAGAGTTCTTAGCCCTGCAGCTGTCTTAATAGTTTTATATAAGTGAGAGAATGACCCCATCCATTTGTTCTAGTCAACTGTGGCAGTAGTAACAAAGCTCAGAGCTCATTGGAGGTTTCACTTGCATGTTTCATAGATTTCCACGTCATCCTTCAAGGTTACAATAAAAAGTCTTATATTTCAAAGTCGTGTTCAAATTCTCCTTGCCTATAGAAAAATTTTAAGATTACAGACACAGAAATTGACAAAATTCTTAGACTCAACATCCTGAATTATACTAGGATAAAAAGTAAATGCAGCTATTTGTGTTTGCTCACATATATAATTAGTGAGGTGGCTATACAGAGTGATATTTAAAGATGAGAAGTTAACTTAATACTAATTTTTTGCCCTCTTTACTCAGTCATCTAATATTTATGCTGTGCTTACTATAAGCCAAGAATGATAAAGAATGCCAAAAAGAAAAGCAGTTAATTACTAAATCTCCTTGACTGAGTATCATGCCAGGATTTAAGGACTTGCCACAAATCCCTGTCTAAAACATGCTTTCAGCTGATGTTTACTGACATTTGCTTTCATTTCATTAATATCATTTTTGCTTTTATTATTTTTAATAGCTAAAGTATATTTCATTGCATCACTCTAATCACAATCAAGAGTACAACGCATTAAGTTCACTTAGGTTCAGTTCAGTTGCTCAGTCCTGTCTGACATATTGCGATCCCATGAATCGCAGCACACCAGGCCTCCCTGTCCATCACCAACTCCCAGAGTTTACTCAAACCCATGTCCATCGAGTTGGTGATACCATCCAACCATCTCATCCTCTGTCATCCCCTTCTCTTCCTGCCCCAAATCCGTCCCAGCATCAGGGTCTTTTCCAATGAGTCAACTCTCTTTGCATCAGGTGGCCAAAGTACTGGAGTTTCAGCTTCAGCATCAGTCTTTCCAATGAACACCCAGGACTGATCTCTTTTAGGATGAACTGATCTCTTTATAGTCCATGGGACTCTCAAGAGTCTTCTCCAACACCACAGTTCAAAAGGATCAATTTTTCAGCACTCAGCTTTCTTCACAGTCCAACTCTCACATCCATACATGACCACTGAAAAAACCATAGCCTTGACTAGACAGACCTTTGCTGGCAAAGTAATGTCTCTGCTTTTAATATGCTATCTAGGTTGGTCATAACTTTCCTTTCAAGGAGTAAGCATCTTTTAATTTCATGGCTGCAATCACCATCTGCAGTGATTTAGGAGGCCCCAAAATTAAAGTCTGACACTTTTTCCATTGTCTCCCCATCTATTTCCCATGAAGTGATGGGACCAGATGCCATGATCTTACTTTTCTGAATGTTAAGCTTTAAGCCAACTTTTTCACCCTCCTCTTTCACTTTCATCAAGAGGCTTTTTAGTTCTTCACTTTCTGCCATAAGGGTGGTGTCATCTGCATATCTGAGGTTATTGATATTTCTCCCGGCAATCTTGACTCCAGCTTGTGCTTCTTCCAGCCCAGCGTTTCTCATGATGTACTCTGCATAGAAGTTAAATAAGCAGGGTGACAATATACAGCCTTGACGTACTCCTTTTCCTATTGGGAACCAGTCTGTTATTCCATGTCCAGTTCTAACTGTTGCTTCCTGACCTGCATACAGGTTTCTCAAAAGGCTGATCAGGTGGTCTGGTATGCCCATCTCTTTTGGAATTTTCCACAGTTTATTGTGATCCACACAGTTGAAGGCTTTGGCGTAGTCAATAAAGCAGAAGTAGATGTTTTTCTGGAACTCTCTTGCTTTTCTGATGATCCAGCTGATGTTGGCAATTTGATTTCTGCTTCCTCTGCCTTTTCTAGCACAACATATTAATATCTATTAAATACTAGACAAAAGGAGTACATTTTTCCAGAGTTATCATTACAAGATGTACTCAAGTTAACATAATTTTAATAGCAGATATATTTTTCCTCTTATCATCATTTCACTTATTACTTCATTATTCATTTAATTCTCTGTACTAGCTATAGCCCTATACTTGAGAATTTAAAAAAAGTTAGCAATATGAGATGTTATCTGCACATGTCTGTCCAGTGGAAGAACTAGCTATCGATCAAACAAATACAATAAAACTATCAACCAAGAGATAAAGGTACTAAATTCTGAAATATGTTTCTCAGAATTTATATTTGGAAGGAGATTTGATCTGGGACTCTTGATTTGATTGCTTATTTGTTGAAACAATAAAATGACCTTATAATTATATCCATATTTTTCTCTTTCCATCAGCATAGCATCTTAGGATGTTAGAATTCTCACAAGAAGAACACAGCACATGATGTGGACTTTATAGTTGGGAATGATACCTTGCTGACTGAGTTTATTCTGTTAGGGTTTCCAACTTGCCCTGAACTGCAGATTGTCCTGTTTCTCCTGTTTCTGACTTTGTACTCTATGACTTTAATGGGGAACATTGGACTGATGATGCTAATCAGGGTTGATCTGCACCTTCAAACACCCATGTATATTTTCCTTAGTAACTTATCCTTTGTAGACCTTTGCTATTCTTCTGTCTTCGTTCCCAAAATGCTTGTCAACTTCCTTTCTCGGAACAAGTCAATTTCCCATCATGGCTGTGTCCTGCAGTTCTATTTCTTCTGCACGTTCGCAGATACTGAATCCTTTATCTTGGCTGCCATGGTGTATGATCGCTATGTAGCCATCAGTAACCCTTTACTATACATGGCTGTGATGTCTCGGGGCATCTGTATATGGTTGATCATCTTTTTTTTTTTTTTTTATGGTTGATCATCTTGTCATACTTTGGAGGCAATATGAGTTCCCTGGTGCACACATCCTTTGCATTTATTCTGAAATACTGTGATAAAAATATCATTAATCATTTTTTTCTGTGACCTGCTTCCCTTGCTTAAGTTATTGTTCACAGACACGTCACTTAATGAGTGACTTCTCTCCACATATGGCAGCTCAGTGGAAATTATCTGCTTCATCGTCATCATCTCCTATTTTTACAGTCTCCTCTCAGTATTAAAGATCCGTTCTTCCACCGGAAGGAAGAGGACCTTCTCTACCTGTGCTTCCCACCTGACATCCGTGGCCATCTAACAGGGTACTCTGCTCTTCGTTTACTCACGACCCAGCTACCTGTATTCCCCCAACACTGGTAAAATCATCTCTGTCTTCTACACCATCATCATCCCAGTGCTGAATCTCTTGATTTATAGTTTGAGAAACAAAGACATAAAAGACGCTGCTAAAAAAGTCTTAAAACCAAAGATAAATTCCTCCTGAGACATAAGGTTCCAGGATTCATCCAAATCCCCGATTACAAACTCCAGCTGTCTGTATGCTCAGTCGTGTCCAACTCTTTGCAACCCCATGGACTATAACCTGCCAAGCTATTTTCTCCTTGGAATTATCCAGACAAGAATACTGGAGTGGGTTGCCATTTCTTTCTCCAGGGAATCTTGCCCACCCAGGGATGGGTCCTGTATCTCTTGTTTATCCTGCATTGACAGGCAGACTCTTTACCCTAGCGATGCCTGGGACAAAGTGTAACTAAGAATCTGCAACAACCTTGCCAGCATATACAAAATTTCTCACACAAACATTTTATCAAACACTTGTTTTCACAGAACCAAACACATTTCATAGCCCCAAGATAAAGGAAACATTTAAAAGCTTCAAAATTGCTGCAAAGTAATAGTTGAATAACTTTCCAACTATTCAGTTCAGTCACTCAGTAGTGTCTGACTCTTTGCAACCCCGTGGCCTGCAGCACACCAGGCTTTCCTGTCCATCACCAACTCCCGGAGCTTGTTCAAAATCATGTCCATTGAGGTGATGATGCCATCCAACCATCTTATCCTCTGTCGTCTCCTTCTCCTCCTGCCTTCAATCTTTCCCAGCTATAGGGTCTTTTCCAATGAGTCAGTTCTTCACATCAGGTGACCAAAGTATTGGAGCCTCAGCTTCAGCATCAATCCTTCCAATGAATATTCCTTTATCGTTGACTGGTTTTATCTTCTTGTAGGCCAAGGGATTCTCAAGAGTCTTATCCAACATGACAGTTCAAAAGCATCAGTTCTTTGACACGCAGCTTTCTTTGTGGTCCATCTTTCATATCCATCCATGACTACTGGAAAAACTATAGTTTTAACTAGATGAACCTTTGTTGCTAAAGCAATGTCTCTGCTTTTTAATATGCTGTCTAGGTTTGTCATACCTTTTCTTCCATGGAGCAAGTGCCTTTTAATTTCATTGCTGCAGTCACCATATGCTGTGATTTTGGAGACCAAGAAAATAAATTCTATCACGTCCAACCATTAGGAGTTGGGAGTTAATACTAGAACAGATTGTATTAGGTTGTCTGAAAAGATATAATAAGAACCTCAGAGATTGTGCCTTGTGTGTGTTTTCATGTGTAGAATATCTCCTCAAGAAGATTGCATTTACAAAATTACTGGATTAGAGAGGAAGCCAGATTCCTTTGGTTTCTGTGCTATCTCTTGTACCCAACTAGTCAATTGCACTTTGATCAGTTACTTAATTTTTCTGTCTCAATTGTCTGACCTGTAAAGTGAGGAGAGTATAGTACCTACATCAGTGACTGTTGTATGTTTGACTAAATGCTGAGAATCATGCCTGAATCATTTTAAATACCTGATAGATCTTAAATACATACATTTCTTTAATCAATTAAAATACAGAAAGTGCAACAAGATCGTGTGAGGCAAGGCTGCTAGGAAAGCAATAATACAAAATCAAGTACCTTTTCTTAACTGCTGTCCAATAACAAGTCAAGAACCTTCTATACCCGACCTAATCCAAATTAATTTGAAAATTTTTTCTAGGTGGCATCTTGTAGACTAAAGTTTAATTGCAAGCAAAGTATTTGTTTTCCTCCCTATCTTTTATTTTTTATGTCTGAAGGTATTACTGAAAGTGTGGAACATCCTTCTCTGGTATCTCAGAAACACAATGAGCCACTGAGCGTATAACCTGTGTTTTCAATAGCCGGCCAACTGACGTGACATTGGGAAGCACCGCAGTGAATATTTACTTGAAGCCTGGACTTAAAAGGGCATGTATAATTGCAAAATATATTTCTTTAACTTATGTTTTTGCTATTTATTATTTTTTCATCAGTGTTACTTATATCATTATTTAATTGCCACTTATATATCTATCAGTGAGATATCTGTTCAAATCATGTCCCTATTTTTAACTAGATTGTGTTTTTATTATTTATAAACATTTTTGTATAGTCTAGCTACAAATTCTTTGTTGCAAAAATGTTCTTCGAATATTTTCTTCATCTATAAATCTAACATCTATCTATATTACATAATAATACATAACATTACCTAATATACAAAACATTAAAAATGATTTCATAAAATTATGTAACAGGAATAGTTAATAATCAACAAAACATTTTTTCCCCTTTGCTTATACTCTATTCATCCTGCTTCAGTTTTCTTTTGCTCTATAAATAGTATCTCAAAAGGGCACAGGTTAAATAACTGGGCTGTATTCTGTTATGCTTCATGTTGACCATGATCAGATGGTATCAAACCATACAGCATCCCATGGACAGAGGAGCCCAATGGGCTACAGTCCAGGGGGTTGCTAAAGCGTCAAACGTGACTTAGTGACTAAACAACAACAACAACCAAGTATAAACATTAGTTTAAAGATTCTTGTTGCAGACAACCCTCAGTTTGGGAGATAATAATAGCAAATGAAGCAACAGACACAGGATTAATCTCAAAAATATACAAGCAACTCCTGAAGCTCAATTTCAGAAAAATAAATGACCCAATCAAAAAATGGGCCAAAGAACTAAACAGACATTTCTCCAAAGAAGACATACAGATGGCTAACAAACACATGAAGAGATGCTCAACATCACTCATTATCAGAGAAATGAAAATCAAAACAGCAATGAAGTACCATTACACGCCAGTCAGGATGGCTGCTATCCAAAAGTCTACAAGCAATAAATGCTGGAGAGGGTGTGGAGAAAAAGGAACCCTCTTACACTGTTGGTGGGAATGCAAACTAGTACAGCCACTATGGAGCACAGTGTGGAGATTTCTTAAAAAGCTGGAAATAGAACTGCCATATAACCCAACAATCCCACTTCTGGGCATACACACTGAGGAAACCAGATCTGAAAGAGACACGTGCACCCCAATGTTCATCGCAGCACTGTTTATAATAGCCAGGACATGGAAGCAGCCTAGATGCCCATCAACAGATGAACGGATAAGGAAGCTGTGGTACACATACACAATGGAATATTACCCAGCCGTTAAAAAGAATTCATTTGAATCAGTTCTAATGAGATGGATGAAACTGGAGCCTATTATACAGAGTGAAGTAAGCCAGAAAGATAAAGAACATTATAACATACTAACACATATATATGGAATTTAGAAAGTGGTAATAATAACCCTATATGCAAAACAGAGAAAGATACACAGATGTACAGAACAGACTTTTGGACTCTGTGGAAGAAGGCGAGGGTGGGATGTTTCGAGAGAACAGCATCAAAACATGTATATTATCTATAGTGAAACAGATCACCAGCCCAGGTTGGGTGCATGAGACAAGTGCTCGGGCCTGGTGCACTGGGTAGACTCAGAGGAATCGGGTAGAGAGGGAGGTGGGAGGGAGGTTAGGGATTGGGAATACATGTAAATCCATGGCTGATTCATGTCAATGTATGACAAAACACAGGACAATATTGTAAAGTAATTAGCCTCCAACTAATAAAAATAAATGAAAAAAAATAAAGATTCTTGTTGCTTTATCTCAAAAGTAGTTGAGAGTAAATCTTACAAATAAGAACATGTGAAAAACTGAACTTCATGTGTACAATATGTCATATTGTTTAGGTCTAAAAAATATACACATCACTCACATTCCAATTTTCACATATTATCCAAGACACACACACATGCAAACATGTGAGACACATATAAATGTGTGCAAACTCAATGGAGAGAAGTCTATACATTTCAGAAACAACTGAACGTGAAAGTCACTCAGTCGTGTCTGACTCTTTGTGACCCCTTGAACTATACAGTCCATGGAATTCTCCAGGCTAGAATACTGGAGTGGGTAGCTATTTCTTTCTCCAAGAGCTCATTCTAAGCCCAGGGATCAAACCCAGGTCTCCCTCATTGCAGGCAGATTCTTTACCCACTGAGCTACAAAGCAAGCCCACAGCATTTATCCAGCAGGGCGTCCTCCCTGCTCATGGCTGGGGTTTACCTGGTGGGAATGGCAGATGCTCTGATACACACGGTATTAGCATTCCGCTTATGTTTCTGTGCATCAAATGAGATTCACCATTTCTTCTGTGACTTACATCCACTTTTCCTCTTTCTCGCTCTGGTAAATGAATGAGCGCTATTCATTGTTTTTTGTTTTATTGAACTGAGTACCATTTCAGGAGTCCTTTTCTCTTATTGTTATATCATCCTGTCAATCTTGAATATCCACTCTACTGAGGGGGAGTTCAAAGCTTTCTCCACCCGCACCTCTCATTTAAATGTTGTGACAATTTTCCAGGGAACTGTACTTTTCTTGTATTTCAGGTCAAATACTTCCTACTCTCCAGATCAAGACAAAATGACCTAATTGTTCTACACCCTTGTGATTCCCATGTTAAATCCTCTGTTATATAGCCTACAGAACAAAGATGTGAAATAGGCCCTGAAAAACTGGAAAATGAAAGGTGGTTTTAAAGGGTGTACTATAAATATATAGACACACATACATATGTCTGTTGTTTTTGTAAAATTATATTCATGATACAGGGGAAATGAAATTGTTTCAAATACTTTAAAGGAGTAAATAAATATTTGTAATAAAGTGTAATTTTTAAAAACACTACTGTTCCAAAACACAGCATGCTTCATTGTGTATATACAACTAATATATAGCACTTCCTCTTTGCTGAATACTTCCAGAATTTTGCAATTTTGTTAAATATTATGGTTAATTCTTTCATTCAAATATTATTTCAATTACACTAAGATTTATTGTATATTTACTGAGACACCTTTGAGCATTTAGGTCGTTTATATTCTATGATACACACTGCATTTTCTATATTAATGACTGTAAGCTAGAGCTAGTAGAATTAATTAACTACACAGCCAAGTAATTCCTAAGAAGCCTCAAAAATCACTCTGAAATAAAAATTGAGGACTATAAATCCAGCGGAGGAAAAACTATCAAAAGGGAAAAGGCAGCCTCTTCAATAAGTGGTTCTGGGAAAATTGTACAGCTCATGTAAAGGAATGAAATTAGAATATTCTCTAACACTGTACACAAAATAAATGCAAAATGGATTAAAGGCATAAACATAGGATGAGGTATTACAAAACTCTTAGAGGGAAACACAGGCATAGCAGTATTTGACGTTCATTGCAGCAATTTTTTTTTTTGTATCCATATCCTAAGGCAATGGAAATAAAAACAAAAATAAACCAATGGACCTAATTAAACTAAAACAACAGCAAAAACTTCTGCACAGCAAAGGGTACCATAAACACAATGAAAGGACAACCCATAGAATGGGAGGCAATATTTGTAAACGATGTGAGCAACTAGGGATTAATTCCAAAATTTACAAACAGCTAATGCAGCTCAGTATACAAAACAAACAACCCAAACAAAACATGCACAGAAGATCTGAATAGACATTTCTCCAAGCAAAACATCCAGGTTGCCAAGAGGCATGTGAAAAGATTCTCAACACATGAATCATTAAAGAAAAGCAAATTAAAACCACAAAGAGATATTATCTCACACTGGTTAAAATGGCCATCATCAAAAAGCCTACAAACAATCAATGCTGGAGAGGGTGTCAGTTCATTTCAGTTCAGTCACTCAGTCATGTCCAACTCTTTGTGACCCCATGGACTGCAGCACACCAGGCCTCCCTGTCCATCACCAACTCCCGGAGCTTACTCAAACTCATGTCCATTGAGTCGGTGATGCTGTCCAACCATCTCATCCTCTGTCATCCCCTTCTTCTCCTATATTCAATCTTTCCCAGCATCAGGGCCTTTTCCAATGAGTCAACTCTTCACATGAGGTGGCCAAAGTATTGGAGTTTCAGCTTCAACATCAGTCCTTCCAATGAAGACTCTCAAGAGTCTTCTCCAACACCACAGTTCAAAAGCATCAATTCTTCGGTGCTCAGCTTTCTTTATAGTCCAACTCTTACATCCATACATGACTATCGGAAAACCATAGCCTTGACTAGACGGACCTTTGTTGGCAAAGGAATGTCTCTGCTTTTTTTTTTTTTTTTTTGCATTTATTTTTATTAGTTGGAGGCTAATTACTTTACTGTACTTTTTAATATGCTGTCTAGGTTGGTCATAAGTTTTCTTCCAAGGAGTAAGCGTCTTTTAATTTCATGGCTGCAATCACCATCTGCAGTGATTTTGGAGCCTAAAAAAAAAAAAAAAAAAAAAATGTCTGCCACCATTTCCACTGTTTCTCCATCTATTTGCCATGAAGTGATGCCATGATCTTTGTTCCCTGAATGTTGGGCTTTAAGCCAACTTTTTCACTGTCCTCTTTCACTTTTATCAAGAGGTTTTTTAGTTCTTCTTCACTTTCTGCCATAAAAGTGGTGCCAAAAACCTCATCTGCCTATCTGAGGTTATTGCTATTTTTCCTCATCCATCCCAGCATTTTGCATGATGGTACTCTGCATATAAGTTAAATAAGCATGGTGATGGTATAGTCTTGACATATTCCGTTTCCTATTTGGAACCAGTCTGTTGTTCCATGGCCAGTTGCTTCCTGACGTTCATACAGATTTCTCAAGAGGCAGGTCAGAAGAGGGTGTGGAGAATAGAAAAACCTCCTACACTGTTGTGGGAATGTAAACTGGTACAGCAACTATGGCGAACAATATGAAGGTCCCTTAAAAACTAAAAAAAAAATGGAGTTAGCACAAGATCCAACCATCCCAATCCAGGGCATATATTCAGGGAAAACTGTAGTTTGAAAGGATATGTGTACCCCAATGTGCACTGCAGTGCTGTTTACAATAGCCAAGACATAGAAGTATCCTAAATGTCTATTAACAGATGAATGGATAAAGAAGATACAGTACATGTTTATAATGAAGGATTTGTTGTTCAGTCACTTAGTCATTTCCAACCCTTTGTTACCCCATGGACTGCAGCATGTCAGGCCTCCCTGTCCTTCATTATCTCCCAGAGCTTGCTCAAACTCATGTCCATTTGGGTCACCATCCAACCAATCTCATCCTCTGTTATCCCCTTCTCATCCTGTATTCGACCTTTCCCAGCATCAGGGTCTTATCTAAAGAGTCAGTTCTTTGCATCATGTGGCCAAAGTATTGGAGTTTCAGCTTCAGCATCAGTCCTTCCAATTAACACCCAGGACTGATCTCCTTTAGGATGGAATGGTTGGATCTCCTTGCAGTCCAAAGGACTCTTCAACACCTTCTCCAACACCACAGTTTTCAAAAGCATCAATTTTTCGGCACTCAGCTTTCTTCACAGCCCAACTTTAGAGCCCATTTAAAATCCAAACAGATACAAATGTGTTCTATTGTTTTCAATTCCTTTTAGATCTTTTCTTTCACTCATCAAGCGACTTGATTTTTGACAACTATCTCTGCAAAGGGGTACTGAGTATTGTGACAAATCAGTAATAAATTACCAGGAATAAAGGTTGATAATACTTAGATGTCTCACTAACTATTAAACACAGCATAAAACCAGTAACAAAACAGCGATCATTATTATTAGTCAGTGACATGATCATTATTTCAGAAATTAATACAAATATTCTTAAACCAATCATGTAATAAGAAACATTAAAACTGTAATCCCATTTTTTTTCCATGTAAATACTTTCAAGTGTAGGGACTCCTTAGCCCTGTATTACAGCTCAACATCTCTAATACATTAGAGTCTTGTTCATATTATTTTGAAGAGGAAAAGAGAGGTAAATTAATACAAATGTATCCACTGAGATAAAAGAAAAGTCAGACCCCGACATGACCTTGTAGGAAGTAGCATGCCTCATAAATGACGTAATAGATTTGGTTCAGTTTCTCAACAGTTTATTCTAGGTGATTTTTGTTATTTGGTAATAGATAGCTGAAGAAGTATTAGTCATTCAGTCATGTTGGACTCTTTGTGACCCCAAGAACTATAGCCCACCAGGCTCCTATGTCCCTGGAATTCTTCAGGCAAGAATACTGGAGTAAGTGCCATTCCCTTCTCCAAGGGATCTTCCTGACTTTGGGGTCAAACCTGGGTCTCCCAAACAATCTCTATCATATCTCACCCAACAGAGAGACTTCATCATCCCTTAGCAGAGATTACCAAATGTCAATCATAAAACTAGATTCCTGACTTTGCTGCTACCTCTGAGAGAAACTCATCACCCTGGCACAATTAAATTATATTTTTGTTGTTGTTGGGTTTTTTGTTTTTATTTTTATTTTTCTGCTTCACGGCTTGTAGGATCTTGGTTCTCCAACCAGGGATTGAACCTGGGCCCTTGGTAGTGACAGCACAGAGTCCTAATCACTGGATAGCCAGGGAATTTCCTGATTAACTTCTAGTATTAACAGATTGTCAGGAATGCAAGTCAGCCTGGCCTAGAGGTCTGGTGCCCTCCCTTCATGGACCAGCTATGGAAAGGGGCACAGCTCAAAAGACAAATTAGACAATTCACAGGCAGACTTGACCAGAAACCAAAACAAAGAATCAAAAGGAAAAGTGAAGAAGCACAGTTAGCATAGGTAATGTTCTAGGCTTCCCTCGTTGCTCAGTTGGTAAAGAATCTGCCTGCAATGCAGGAGACCCAGGTTCAATTCCTGGGTTGGGCAGATCCGCTGAGGAAGGAAATGGCAACCCATTCCAGTATTCTTGCCTGGAGAATCCCATGGACAGTGGAGCCTGGCAGGCTATAGGCCATGGGGTCACAAAGTCGGGCATGACTGAGTGATTAACACTTTCACTTTTTCCACTTTGAATTCCTTGTATCACAGCATGACCTGTGGGAGAGAGGGAAAGTGAATGGGGAAGAGGTTCAGATTAAATTGGACTTGAGATGTCTTACTCCATACACATCTTTCTCTTTTGCCTCTTTTGTTCTCTGACTTGTCTCCACATCACTTTGAGGATGCCTTACCTCTCCTCTACTCCCTCCAACTTCCTATCCTGGTCCCTACCCTGACCTAAATACACCATGAACAGTGGAGAAGTTCATCTGAAATCTAACTTGAGTGATTTCTTTGAAGTTTCTCACCTGGACACTGAGGAGAAAATTTTATATGGAGGGATCATCAACTCTCATAGTCCCCAACATTCCATTGAACTTTTAGATTTCTTCATGAATCTTCCTCAATTTCACCTTGGAGGAAGAGATGATAAGAAGGAAACGTATAAGAACAGGGACAATGAAAAAAAAAAAAAGAATAGGGACAATGGATTTCCCTGGTGATACGGTAGATAAGAATCTGCCCATCGATGCAGAGGACACAGATTTGATCCCTGGCCTGGGAATACGCCTCGTGCTGTGGAACTAAATCTATGTGCCACAACTACTGAGCCCATGTACTTGGAGCCTAGGCTCCCCAACAAGAGAGGCCACCACAATGTACTGCAATGAAGAGTAGTCCCTGCAACTAGAGAAAGCCTGTGAGCAGCAACGAAGATGTAGAACAATCAAAAATAAGGAAAGAAATGTATAAATTATTTTTAAAAAAAAGAGTAGGGATGGTGTGCATCGGAAATAAGATGGAGATGGCAATAAAGACAGATTCACCGTCACCAAGGATGGGCATTGGAAAAGGGTAGAAATAAACCCTGGAAGAAGCAGGAACTGATGATAAAGATGAATGAAACTGAAGACAAAAATTAAGATGGAGATGCAGATGGAATGAAGACCAGATAGAGATGGGGATGGAATAGAATCTGAGGATATGATAGGGATCAGAATGAGAATAAAGATAGAAAGAAGGATTTGTAGGGATGGAGAATGGAGCTGAGGAGAGGAGTACAGAGATGGTGATAAGAGTGGAAGCAGAATGGGATTGGAAACAGGAATAGGATGGAATCATGAAGCTTCACTTGGCATCTCCAGCTCCTTCAGCTTTCTGCGTCTTGTCTGTTTTGGCAGCTCGATTTTTTGTAGGGTTATTCCCATCCTTGCTAGCATCATTCTTTTTCCCTTTGGGTGCCTTCTCTTTCTTCTTTGCAAGTGCCTTTTTAGGCTTGGGATCTGGCTTTGGAGGAACAGGTTTAGCAGATAACCTTATAGATCTTCTCTGTGGTTTGTCCTTCACCTTGGTTTTATCTCCTGTAGCATCCTCTTCAGTCTTTCCCTTGGGCATACTACTAGACACACATAATGGGCATAATGAGCACAATGGTAACACATAATGGTGTTAGACACACAGGGATGATGTTATGTACAGGTTTTGTTTAGTCCACAGATCACTCTTCCCTCTTCTTTATTGTTCCTGTTATTAATAATTCTTATCCAATTACATTCCCACAAATATTTTACAATATGCTTGTTATGCTGGCATTTTCTTTGGGATTGCATTGAATCTATAAATCTATTTGAAGAGACTAAATATATTACTCTTCCAACCCATAAATAAAACTTTCTATTTCTCTAGATCTTCTGCAGTGCTCATTTCGGCACCACATAAACTATTTTGATCTTCTGTAATGTCTATCATTAGAGTTTTACCATTTTCCCTAAAGAGGTCTTGTGCATACTTTGGTAGAATTATTCCTAGGACTTCATTTTTTTAAATGCCATTGTGAATTTTTTATTTCAATTTTTGGTTTCTTACCGGAATGTAGAAATAAAATTAATTTTGTTAATGCTGGTTTCATATCTAGAACTGTGCTGTTTTAATTATTTACCTTTACATTATTTAAGGTTTTTAAATACCTAAAATCATAGGGTTTGCAAGTAATGCCAGTTTTGTTTGTTCCTTTCCAGTCCTTTATCTTTTCATTTTTTTCCCTTTTCATACATCACAGACTATGACCTCAAGGACAGTGCTGAATAGAAGTGATGATTGCAGGCATCCATGCCTTGTTCCAATCTCAAAAGGAAAGTTTTGTTGATTGCTACAGGGCTTTTGTAAACAGCTTTTATCACTAAGGAAATGTCATTCTATTCTTAGTTTGTTAGGAGTTTTCATGAATATATATTAAATGGTATCAAGTGCTTTTTCTATATCTATTGAAACTGTCATGTGATTTTTTTTTTTATAATTTGTGAATGTGGTGAATCAAACATCAATATTTTGAATGTTCAAGCTAAAGGTATTTATTAGTTGGATTTACATATCTGAAATTCTGTCTTGGTTACTGTTGAAACAGCTTTCACACATTTCAGATTATATTTTTTAAATGTTGATGTTAGAGGAGGGACTCTCTTGCATTCAACACCAAAATCTGTTTTCTGAAACCTCCAGCCAATCTTCTCCCACAGATAGCTTAACAAAAGGGTACAGATCAACATTTTAGTACTTTGACAATTAAATCACTTTAGCTGTTCCCTTTAAAAGTATGCAGTAAGATTGCAAATCAAAAGAGAAAACTGGAACCATTTGCAGTTTGGATGGATATAGAGCTTATTTCACCTTGAGTCAATACTTTTCTTTTTTTTTTTTTTTTTTTTTTAGGGTTAAAATAGTTATTTAAGTTAACAAAGGAAATGACTCTTCCAAGAAGTCGACTGTCTGGGACACCGGTGTGCCAACCAGCAGTCTCCGTCTCTGGGAGTCAATACCTTATACATACTTGGCAGAATTTCTATAAGTCTCAGCAACTTAATTCCACTTACTAAAATTTCACAGAAAAATCCAGTTTTTGAGCATAAAGGGTAATCTTACCTTTTCTTTATTGGTTAGCACTTTTAAATTTTCTAAAAGAATGATTATTCATAATTTCTAGCAAATACCATACTTTTCCCCTCTCTCATTAAAACTAAATCTCAATTGCAGATTGTTTCTTCAGTTTAAATAAACAGAATTTTTGAAAGCAGAGATGAAACCTTCTGGTTGTTTAGGTGAGCTGGCAGAGATCCTGCTCCTTCATTCTTTTATCCAGAAATCACATCCAGCAGTTGTTACCTAGCCACTGAAACAGTCTTGTATCTCTTCAGCCTTGGAAAGACTTTGTATATCTCAAAAGCTTGGAGTCTGTGAAGGGATAAATAAAATGTGGTATATGGCTGAACTATTGTTCAGCTTTAAGAAGGAAGGAAAAGGGTGGGGGAATTGAATGAAGGTGGTCAAAAGGTACACATCCTAGTCGTAAGATAAACAAGTACTGGGCATGTAGTGGACAACATGGAGACTGTAGTTAACGCTGCTATACGGCACGTTTGAAGGTTGCCAAGAGACTTGAGAGGAAATGGCAACCCGCTCCAGTGTTCTTGCCTGGAGAATCCCAGGGACGGCAGCCTGGTGGGTTGCCGTCTATGGGGTCACACAGAGTCGGACACAACTGACATGACTTAGCAGCAGCAGTAGCAGCAAGAGACTAGAACTTCTCAAGGGAAAAAACTTTTTTTAAACTATCTGAGGCAGTGAAATTTAACTAAACTTACTGTGGTAATCATCCCACAGTACATGTTTGTGAAGTTACTATGCTGTACACCTTTAAATTATTCAGTGCTACTTATCCATTATATCGCAATAAAGGGGGGAAATTAAACTAAATTTTAAAATTCTATTAAATTTTGGGTTTCCTTCATAGTTCAGTTGGTAAAGAATCCACCTGCTCTGCAGGAGACCTTGGTTCAATTCCTGGGTTGGGAAGATCCACTGGAGAAGGGATAGGCGACCCACTCCAGTAATCTTGGCTTCCCTTGTGGCTCAGCTGTTAAAGAATCCACCTGCAATATGGGACACCTGGATTCAATCCCTGGGTTAGGAAGATCCACTGAAGAAGGGAAAGGCTACCTACTCCAGTATTCTGGCCTGGAGAATTCCATGGACTATATTGTCCATGGGGTCGCGAAGAGTTGGACATGACTGAATGACTTTCACTTCACTTCACAGAGTAGTCAAAGCCATAAGAACAAAAAATAGAATGATGGTTCTATTAAGGGCTGTGTGGGATGAGGAAATAGGGAGTTGCTTTATGAGTATAGACTTTTGGTTTTGCAAATTTTGAGATTGTTTGCACAACAATATGAATATATCTAACACTAATGAACTGTACACTTTAAAATAATGAGACAGTAAGCTTTATATTATGTTTTACCCTAATTAAATTTTCTTTAAAAATGTAGAGTCTATATCTGTATCAATGTATCTGGCTACTAGCTAACAAAACAGATTTCTTTTTTTCCTTTGAGGAATCATCAGTGTTTTGCTTTTTAAAAGATGCTCATTATTTTTTAAATAATTCCAGCTACATTTAACAGCACAGGAAATCCATTAGGGGCAGGAGTTTCACTATAGAAGAGGAGGATTTGAGTTCTTTAGGGGGAGCAAGCCTGAAAAGATTTTTTGGAGCAGCTGGAGCTATGTTTCTCTAAGAACTGAATTATGGATTATGGAGAAATATACCATGTTCATGGATCAGAAGAATCAATATAGTGAAATTGCAATCTACAGATTCAATGCAATCCCTATCAAGCTACCATCGATAATTTTCACAGAACTAGAACAAATAATTTCACAATTTGTATGGAAATACAAAACACCTCGAATAGCCAAAGCAATCTTGAGAAAGAAGAATGGAACTGGAGGAATCAACCTGCCTGACTTTAGGCTCTACTACAAAGTCACAGTCATCAAGACAGTATGGTACTGGCACAAAGACAGAAATAAAGATCAATGGAACAAAATAGAAAACCCAGAGATAAATCCATGCACCTATGGACAACATATTTTTGACAAAGGAGGCAAGAATATACAATGGAGAAAAGAAAATTTCTTTAACAGGTGGTGCTGGGAAAACTGGTCAACCACTTGTAAAAGAATGAATCTAGAAAGTGTTCTAACACCATACACAAAAATAAACTCAAAATG
Organism: Muntiacus reevesi; assembly: GCF_963930625.1. Lineage (NCBI taxonomy): Eukaryota > Metazoa > Chordata > Mammalia > Artiodactyla > Cervidae > Muntiacus > Muntiacus reevesi. Next base: position 193,931,770 of record NC_089251.1, on the reverse strand, counting down.
GATTAAAGTTCTAAATGTAAGACCAGAAACTATATAACTCCTCAAGGAAAACATTGGGAAGACACTCTCCAACAAATCACAGCAGGGTCCTCTATGATTCACCTCCAAGTATAATGGGAATAAATGCAAAAATAAACAAATGGGACCTAATTAAACTTAAAAGTTTTGCACAATGAAGGAAACTATAAGCAAGGTGAAAAGATAGCCTTCAGAATGGGAGAAAATAATAGCAAATGAAGCAAAGGACAAATAATTAATCTCAAAAATATACCAGCAACGCCTGCAGCTCAATTCCAGAAAAATAAATTACCAAATCAAAAAATGGGTCAAAGATTGAAACAGACATTTCTCCAAGGAAGACATGCAGATGGCTAACAAATACATGAAAAGATGCTCAACATCACTCATTATCAGAGAAATGAAAATCAAAACCACAGTGAGGTACCATTACACAGAATGGCTGTTATCCAAAAGTCTACAAGCAATAAATGCTGGAGAGGGTGTGGAGAAAAGGGAAACCTCTTACACTGTTGATGAGAATACAAACTAGTATAGCCACTATGGAGAACAGTGTGGAGATTCCTTAACATAACTGGAAATAGAACTGCCATATGATCCAGCAATCCCACTCCTGGGCATACACACCGAGGAAACCAGAACTGAAAGAGACACGTGTACCCCAATATTCATTGCAGCACTGTTTATAATAGCCAGGACATGGAAGCAACCTAGATGCCCATCAGCAGATGAATCGATAAGAAAGCTATGGTGCATATATACACAATGGAATATTACTCAGCCATTAAAAAGAATACATTTGAATCAGTTCTAATGAGATGGATGAAACTGGAGCCCATTATACAGAGTGAAGTAAGCCAGAAAGATAAACACTAATACAGTATACTAACGCATATATATATATGGAATTTAGAAAGATGGTAATGATAACCCATATAGGGTTAATATATATATACCCATATAATTATAACCATATAGGGTTATCATTAAACAGAAAAAGAGACACAGATGTATAGAACGGACTTTTGGACTCTGGGAGAAGGCGAGGGTGGGAGGATCTGAGAGAACAGGATCGAAACATGTATATTATCAAGTGTGGAACAGATCGCCATCCAGACTGGATGCATGAGACAAGTGCACGGGGTTGGTGCACTGGGATGACCCAGAGGGATGGGATGGGAAGGGAGGTGGGAGGGGGGGTTCAGGATGGGGACACATGTAAATCCATGGCTGATTCATGTCAATGTATGGCAAAAACCACTACAATATTGTAAAGTAATTAGCCTCCAACTAATAAAAATAATTGGGAAAAATTTAAAAAAGTAAATCTAAAAAAAAAAAAGAAACCTTTGAGGTCACTGTTAATAATTTTCTGTGCACTCCTTTATGCCAAATCGATTTCAATTAAATCAATTAAAATGGCAACTATCAATCAAAATAAATAAATAAGTAAAATCTTTGGGTTGTTGCCATCAACTACTCCCACATCTTTCTTCTCTAACCATTTCCTGATTTCTGCATGGTGAAGTTAGGCAAAGCTTCATAGCTCCCAACACACACACACACACACAGTGTTTCTTATAGGCCTGCTTCCCAAACACTCTGGAGACCAACCCCTTGGTTGAAAAAAAAAAAAAAACAACAACAAAAAAACAAAACGCAGAAACCAATTTGCTGCATCCAGTCTGATATTGTGTAAATTCACAAGGTGTCCACTAGAGAGCACTATAACCTCACCTCTGAAGCCAAATTCGCAAGCGAACTTCCTCTTCCTATTCAACGCACTCAGGTGTTTTCATCTGGTTATTCCTTATCTTAAGCACCTAAGAAGCATTAGGTGATATGAATAAGGATGTAAGTAGCACACCTATCTATCTATGCCCCGCATCTCGCACCCTTGACAATAGGGCAAGATAGCTCTCAAAATGCAGGCATTCTTTCCCTCAAGATGTGTGCAACTGACAGCAGATGTATTATTAGTGAATTATTGATTTGACTGTGCTATATCCCTATCAGTGCTTCAGGAACAGTTGAAAGATTGAGTCCCATCTTGGGTCATCATCCAAACAAAGAATTTGTCAACATGGCAGTCCTATCTGAGGACCAGGACAGATTCTATCTAGACTTAGTTCTGCTCATCACCAAGGTCCCTTCCTCCCTCCTACCCCACCCTTAACCCCAGGACAAGCTTTTCTTGTTTCCTCTCACCAAGAAAAGCACAACCATTCTCTCATTAGCCCACTCAAAAAACCAGATGACTAATGGAATTGCTTTATCTTAGAAAAAGAAAAACGAGCAATTCTTTGTAATGAAAATGCTTCTGTGATTGCATCTTATGAACAAATACAATGTTGCTTCTTACTGCACATTTTAAAATAAAATCTGATATATCTAAATATAAACATTCAAGATGGTTGCTGTGACGGAAGGGTGCATCTTTTTAAATCAGACTGCCTTAATCCAATTTTGGGTTTGCAAGTTACTGAACCACTGGGCATCAGTTTCCTTAGCTGTTAAAAGAGGAAAGTAAGTGTTCTACTCTGGAGAGTTGCCATGAAAAAATTGTCGTTGTTGTTATTTAGTCGCTAAGTTGTGTCTGCCTGTTTGTGATCTTATGAACTATAGCCCTCCAGGATCCTCTGCCCATGGGATTTCCCAGGCAAGAGTACTGGAGTAGGTTGCCATTTCCTTCTCCAGGAGATTTTCCTAACCCAAGGATCAAACCTTGGTCTCCTGAATTGCAGGCAGATACTTTACTGCTGAGCCACCAGGGAAGTTCTCTTGGAGAATAGAAGAGTTAATCTATTTATGTGGTGTTCTGCAAGACGTGGATGGTCAGGTGGTCCAGGCTTAGCCAATCAGAGCCATTTCTTTGGGATTTATAGGTATTTGTCTCTTTTCCTCAGAAATAACTACACCTGCATGACATGAAGAGACCAGCTGAGACCTGGGACCTTGGACCCTTTGCTGCAATGCTTACATCTGGACAAACATTCCTCAAGCAACAAAAAGACAAAGTAACGATAAGGCATGAGGAATAACCATGCATATGCACTTAGGGCAAATTATGGACAAGATATAAAAAGGCCAGAAACCCAACTGCCACTTCCAAAGTGCTGGGAACAAAAGCGGAGGTCAGGAACAAAATATTCCACATCCTGCCTGCACTCAACAGCACCTAGGGGTGTAGGGGTGGGCAAACCACCCAAGCCAGTCCTATGGCCCAACCCCTGGACACAGCCCTTACTTCACGCCATATACGGAACCAACTTGCCCTCCCCACTCAGCAAGCCAGCAAGGGAAACTTATTTGTTCTTGTTTCCCCTTGATGCAGTAGAAGCCCCAGTAAAGTCCTTGCCTGAATTTCTTGTCTGGCCTCTTATTATTTATTGAGTAAGGAAGGTCATTACTTTGGCCAACTAATGTGAAGGGCCGACTCATTGGATAAGACCCTAATGAGGGCAGGAGATTGAGGTCAGGAGAAGGGACACTGGAGGATGAGATGGTTGGATGGCATCACCAACTCAATGGATGTGAGTTTAAGCAAACTGCAGGAGATAGTGAAGGATAAGGAAGCCTGGCGTGCTGCAATCCATGGGGTTGAAGAGTCGCACATGACTTAGGGACTGACCCACAGGGAAGGCCAAGAACCCTGGTCAGTAACTATAAGACAGGAGCGCTTTTGGCCATGTGGTTTCCTGAGATGGAAGAAGCTTGTCTGAAGTAGAAACTGTAATGAGAAAAGGAGAGAACGTTTGAGTCACTGAATTTAAACCTGCCCTTGTTCTCTCTAGGCCTGAGTCAAAAAACACACCTACTCTGTGCCAAGCCCAATTCCAAACGCTTGACAAAAGTCAGCTCAGCAGTCCCAACACCCCATAAGGGTACCGCCTGGGTACTCCACGTTAGACATAAGATTCACCCAGAGTAGCGGAGGGCAGGAGCTAGGATTTCAGCTTGGCAGCAGGTGTCAGAGCAGGCCGCCACACTTAGGTCCTTGTGGACTGTGGAGGAACGAGCTGGCTCTACATGCTACATGCTAATAGCACGCCTTCCCCTCAGATGTGACGACCAAACGTGTCTCCACTCACAGCCAAGTGTGCCCGCAGGGGAGGGACCGACTGCCCTAGTCAAGATCCACTGCTGTCACTCGACTGCCCAAGAACTCGCTTTGAATCGCTGAGTCACCAGACCCTGTGTTAGCCAAACACTCAGAGTCACCCAATCTGTGTGTCAAGTATGAACAGCCCAACGTTCCTCAAACCTGGGCCACCTGCAATGCGCTGCCACCGAGACCCTGTGCTGTCTAAGGCCTCATGTCACCTAGCAGTCTGTGTCTCCAAAGACTTGCTGTCACCCACCGCCCTGTCACTGAGGTCTGTGCCCCTCTGTCAACCCCCAGGGTTTCAGGGAGTCAGGGCCTCAGAGCTCTTCACAAAGACAAGGCCCGAAATACACGTGGAGTTGGGGAGGCCGAAACACAGAGGCACCACACAAGGCCAGGTGGGCAGAGGAGTCCCAGAAACAGAGACACTCACAGAGATAGGGATGCAGAGAAGCCTGGCCCCACGGGGCCACAGCTGGTGGTGCTGCATGGGTCACTGCAGACCTGTCAAGGCCCTCCCCCGCTCACCTCTGCGTTAGACTTAGGGGTGGGGAGGCTAGAGTTCCGAGGGTAAGGAGCTTAAACCCAGCCTGACAGATAATTGCCTGCGCAAGGCTCTGTCTGGGTCACCGAGCCCTGAGCAGCCCCACCTCGCGCAGACACTCCTCTGCTCCTCCCATCAGGTACTCAGTTGATGAGGTCCTATCCCTAATGCGTCTCAGCCCAGAGGGGCAGAGGCAAGGGGTCAGCCCCTCCCTGCCTCCCTTCCAGCTCTGCCACCAGAATGCCCAGAGGAAATGCTCACCAGCGCCCAGAGTGCTGCGGTGGGGCAGGCCCGGACAGAGAGCCTGAATTTCCTCCTGGACTGTGCTGGCGAGGACCTGGCTGAGACCACAGAAACTTCCTGCCCTGAGTTGAAAGGCACAGTGGGAAGCGGATGGTCCCTGCTGGTCTGGACCTCCCAGTCCTCAGGGCCCCTGAACATGACCACAATGAGAGGAGCAGGCCTATGTTCTGAAGCAATAAAAGACTTTAAAGCAGCCCGAACCCACTCCCATCCTGTCTGGTCTGGTTGCTATGGTGATGCCCCAGTTGCTCCAGAGGTGGCTGCTGGTCCTTGAAGCGGGAGTGGTGGGGGCTGTGGATCCTGAGCTGAAGTGGGCTGGAGTGAGAGGTCAGCACTGTCTGGGAGCATTCCTGGCTGTGGCCAGGGGCCGAGAGCCCAAAGTCCCTCTTGATGCCTGCTTCTCTCGGCTCACACTCCGTCTCTACCCACTCCCCCACCCTCCAGCCCCTGGAGTCTGAACCCACCCAGATCTCAACTCCAGGAGTGAGGTTCTGGCGTGATGGTGGATCACAGGGCCCAGGTATACAGGATGTAGTGAGGAGTTCAAGCGTGTTGCCCCTGGTGAGGGCTCAGCGAGACCACTGGAGAAAATGTGGGGGTGAGGTGGGGGTGAAGGCTCAGCATAAAGCTTCTGGAAACAGTCCAGGCAAGACATCATCAGCAGGGCTCAGACATGCTCTCAGCATGGGGTTCTCGTAGGCCAGAATCCAAACATCCTCAGGGTTTGGGTGCAGATCTGTGCTCATGTCTCTCTTCAGTGGTAATTTATTACTAATAACAATTGTTCAAGTACCAAAATTCAGCTGGGCAACTTTTTGAATGTATGAATTAAAAGGGCTTTCAAGTCATTTCCATTCCTAGAGGCTTTTCCTAACCTTTCTGAGGTTGAGTTTTCTTACCTATAAAATGAGAATCATAGTTTCTAGCCTGTAGATTCATTGTGAGGATTAAATGAGAAAATAAATATAAAGTTAACACTGCTGCTACTAAGTCACTTCAGTCGTGTCCGACTCTGCGCGACCCCATAGACGGAAGCCCACCAGGCTCCTCCGTCTCTGGGATTCTCCAGGCAAGAACACTGGAGTGGGTTGCTATTTCCTTCTCCAATGCATGAAAGTAAAAAGTGAAAGGGAAGTCACTCAGTCGTGTCTGACTCTTAGCAACCCCATGGACTGCAGCCTACCAGGCTCCTCCATCCACACGATTTTCTAGGCAAGAGTACTGGAGTGGGGTGCCATTGCCTTCTCCAACTGGTAGTGCTAGTGGGAAGAAATAAGACCATACTCTACCATCAGTTACGGGATCCTCAAAAGGTAAATGATGAAGCCACTGACAGGCTCTAGTATTCTAAAAACAATATTGTCATTTAAAGGTTTGTAGACAATTAAAAAAAAAAAGTTCATCCAGAATTTTAAGATTCTAAGAAAACCAAAGCTGTTGACAGATGAGAAAGCTGTTAAGAGATGCAAAGTTAAAACTGAAATACTATGGTACAGTAATGTACCACAGTACATCTTAACATCCTTCATGTATAGTAAACTTCACTTTCTTTTTGGCTTGAAGTTAACACAGTTCTTAACAAATAATCGCCTTTCTAAAAGGGCCTTTAGAAACAGGAGAGATGGGATGAGAAGGTGTGCCAGTAATTATAGACAACCCAGCCAGACAATTGGCCGATGTCATCACTTCTGAAGGCAGGAGCTACTGAGGGATCGATTTTTCTTCTCATGAAGGAAGACCAGGCTGTACAGGGCGGAGGTGCCAAGGTGAACATTCCACAAGGGAGAGAAAATGCCACCAGGCCTACCGTGAAAATGAGGAAAACCTGTGACTTCTTTGCCTTGTGATGGAAGCAGTAAAAGAAGCTTATTCTCTAATAGTACATTAATAATGACAAGAAAAAATAAAGTCTCCTTTAAAAAAATGAGATATAATTAACATATAACACTGTGTACATTTAAGGGGACCACATATTAATCTGATACATCTATATATTGCAATGTGATAGTCATTGAAGCATTAGCTAATGCCTCTATCATTTTATGTAATCATTATTATTACAGGGACAAATAAGATCTTGTTTCTTAGCAAGTTTTTAAACACAGTTTTGTCCTTTTTAAAGTAAAACTCTAATTCAGTGGTTCTTAAGCTTTTTCATCTTAGGAACCTTTAAGTAATTGAGGACCTTCCTGTATCGCACCTCAAAGGTGCGTGGCTCAGATGGTAAAGAATCTGCCTGCAGTGGAAGAAACCCAGGTTCAGTCCCTGGGTCTGGAAGATCCCCTGGAGGAGGGTATGGCAACCCACTTCAGTATTCTTGCCTAGAGAATCCCATGGATAGAGAAGCCTGGAAGGCTACCGTCCACTGGGTCACAGAGTTGGACATGACTAAGTGATTAACATGTTCTTTCACTGTATAACACAGGGAAATCTGCTTAATGTTATGTGGCAGCCCAGATAGGAGGGGAGTTTGGGGGAGAATGGATACGTGTACATCTATGGCTGAGTCCCTTTGCTGTCCACCTGAAACTATCACAACATTGTTAATTGGTCATACTTAAATATAAAAAGTGTTTTTTTTTAATTGAGGATACAAAAGTTTTGTTTGAGTTTTATCTATTGATATGCATATTTATTCATACTGATTCTCATACCTTTTGTATTCAGTCTATTGCACTAAATGGTTTTGGTTGCAAGATGTGAAGGAAACTCAGCCTCCCAATATATGTAGTTAGAAAAGAGAGAAGTTAATAGCCTTTTCGGGCCTCCCAGGGGGCTCAGCAGTAAAAAATCCACCTGCCAGTGCAGAAGACACTGCTTCGATCCCTGGGTTGGGAAGATTCCCTGGACAAGGAAATGGCAACCCACTTCAGAATTCTTGCCTGGAGAATCCCATGGACAGAGGAGCCTAGAGGGCTACAGTCTAAAAAAGTTCACAACGGAGTTGAACACGACTGAGCCACTAAATAACAACTATAGTCTTTTAGTCTGCTGTGGCTATTCCTCTTTGATACCACACCAAAACTCAACAGATGTCATTTCTTAAACACTAGTGACAGTGTGGAATCTGAAACTATATCAATAAACTGATTATACTCTATTAAAATCCATTGGTCTGTCTTGCTTTTGAATGGCTCTTTTATCTGTGCGTGTTTCTGTAACTCGTACCCTGATCATTCAGAAAATATTGGTTCACCGAGTTAGTTATCAGGTCTTCCAAATGTTGACACATCTCATTACATACAATAACCAGCAACCAACCAAACAACAAAACAAAAATCCAAACAAACAAACAAAAATCCTGTACATTCATTAATGTCATTACCAATCTCATCAAACTTGGGAAGCTTTCAAACTCACGGTAGCAGATGGAAGTTTCCCAAACTCTAATTTTCACTTGAAAGCTCTAATTGTATCACTGGCCACAAACACCAATAGTTTTTTGTTTGTCTTTTTTTTCCCTTGAAGTGACAGGCTCACTTCATTCACTTGAGAAAATCATGCCAAAATCTCAAGTCTGAGTAACTATTTTTGTCATGTGCTCTTTTAAGGGCAAGTAGAGAGTCAGTGAGAAAAGTGACTTTCGGCTCACCGCTCAATCGTTTTGAGTGTTTTCCTGGAGATAACTATCATACTTCTACATGCTCACTTTCTCTTTGTCACACAAAATGTTGAAAAGATGTACTTAAGAGTCGAGATTTAATAAAATTTATAATTTTGTTGTTTTATCAACAGCAAAATCGGCCTTTTCTTCTTTTTTTGTACTGAGCTCGCACAGTGGCAGAAAAAAAGAGAGAGAGCGACTGAGACTGCTCGTACAGTTGGGAGCCCCGCCTTGATTCCTATTTGGGTGCCAGCAGCTCTACCTGCTGCTGCTCTGTCATCACTGCAAACATCCACCAAGTGAAAATGGCAAAGAATGATGCAGCAGTATTATGAACATCTTTCTGGCCTTGTAGATCCCCTGGAAAGGTCTTGGAGACCCCCAGTGATCTGTGAACAAGACCTGGAGAACGAATAAGAACTGACACTTGAATTCAAATGAAAGAATTGGAATAGCTCTATTTATTTATTTATTTATTTATTTATTTATTTTAATGATTTTAATGGGGTTATCACCCAAAGGTTTATAAAATATTCACAAATAAAATGTTCACAAATATCCTACAGAAAAACTGAAAGCCAATTCCACTGGCAACACTATTTGCCTTACTTCCTCCAAAAAAAGTAGTGGAGAGGGAAGGATTAAGAACAGGGAGGCCCAAGAGAGTGTACCAGGCTGGTGGAGCCACCCATCAAGAGTGTCATGGTGAGCACAGACAGTCCTGGGGCCACAGAGGCCAGGGGTGCTGGGGACTCAGGGCCCTTGTCAGCTTCCCCCACACACCCCTCCACAACAGTCACACACACACACAGAGCTGCACTTTGCCATGGCTAACTTCACATGACACAAACGACCAGCCTAACTATGGTTACACTCACACAATACAATCATATAGCCACGCAAAACGTCTCCATAGTCAAACACCCAACCTCACTGTGCTCAGCACCAAGTCACATGAGTTTGTATTCACAGTTGAAGAATTTCAATACACACACACCCAAGATCACGGCACTCCAATTATCAGTACGGCACATGAAACTTTGACTGGGTCACCACATGACCATGTGTGTATGTTGTTCGCAGGGTGAGAGCATAGGTTTTGGAGACTGGCCAACCTGTGTCCAAGTTCAGGTTCTACCTCTTATTAGTTCTTTCACCTTGGACAAATGATTTAACCTGCCGGAGCCTCAGTTCTAGAAAATGGGGATAGTTGCTACCTTGGAAACATGATGTGAGGAAGGCATAAAGACAGCATTTGTTTGGACAGATGTGCCCTAAGGATAGGCTGTAACGGCCAAGGATGGATTTTGTCACCAGAGGGCACCAGGGCTCCAAGATGCCAGTGCAGGCTGCTGGAAGAAACCCTGCCAGGAAGCCCAGGATTCCTGGGGAGTCTGCAGTCAAGCGCAGACTGGGCTGGGGTGGGGATAGGACTGCACAGATTCTGGAAACCCCAGCAAGGCTCAGGCCAGCCAGGAGCTGCTCCTGGGCCAGGTGGGCCCCTGATGGAATCCTGGCCTTCCCTAGGAAGAAGGATGAGCACTTACTATGTACCAGGCCCTCTTCCGTGCCTACTTCACCCTGTTTAATCCTCACAACAGTACTGTGATTGGTAGCCACTACTGATAGTCTTCTGTTGAGGAATATTGATGAAAGCAAGGTTCCAGTTTACCTGGCTATCAAGTGGAACTCCTGGGATAAGAATGCAGGCAGCCATGGCTGTCTTGGGGACCCCTCCCACCTCCTTTCTGGGACTCTGCCAGGGCTCCCTGACTCTGGCTGGCTGCCCTGGAGCTCAGCCAGCCCCAGCTGACCCCTTCCCCTCTTCCAGCCTGCTCCCAGTCTGCTCCCTGAGCTAGCCCAGGGGTAGGAGACTATAAGACATGTGGGGGAGACTGGTATGGCAGGCCCCCCAGTAAACCTTACCCAGCCTCACCATCCTCAGCTGCTGGGAGTTGTGGGGTGCTGCCAGCAGACAGAGACCTACCCACTTGGGCCGCCAGACACCCCCCACTTGGGGCCCGGTGTCACTCCGCATCATGTCAGAGCTCCCTGTGACGTCATCATTGGCAGGCACATCATGGCTTTGTCCTCCTCGTGGTCTGAAAGGGTTACTCAGACAGGACTTGGGGAGGTGGAGTCAGACAGGAGCCTTACCCAGGCTCCAGGTCAGCCAGCTGGGTGGGCTGGACTGGGAGGAGGGGATGGTGTCTCAGGATTTTCCCCAGGGCGAATGGCCATTTTTGGTGTTGGCTACTCCACTTATAGCCACTCCTCCCAATCCAAGGAGGCTCTGGGTTCAGTGGAGGCAGGGGCAGTGGGAGGAATCTCTCATCCCTCAACAGGACAGCTCTGTGTGTCAGACTCTAGCCCAGGACTAGCCTCCTGCTCCTCGAAGGGAGGCCCGATCCGACGGAATAGGGGCCTTCCCTCCACCTCCTAAGAAAGCAGTGAGGCAGAGACGGTCTAATGGGGAGACATAGTCAGACCCGTCAACTTGCTGACTGTCTCTGCTCACAGCCTGACAGCCACACTCTCACAGGCCAGCAGCCCTTCCTTCTCACAGCCGAGCACTTGACTACACGTGGGCCTCAGAGACAGGCTGTCTCACCCCGACAGGGGCCACAGGCACATGGTCGTGTTCCCATATAGGGAACAGGAGTTCCTTTCCTCTTAGGGCTGAGTTCCTAGAAATCAGCACAGTCCCCAGCACAGAGCAGATGTGCATTCACACGTGGAGAGTTAGTGGACATTCACTTACACAGGTCATGTGGCCTGGGGTGGGGAGGAACTGGAGGAAAGGTCACCAGTCTCCATCCCACTTCAGGACAGGATGAGAGCATCAAGGAAGCATCGCTTCTCCTTCCAGCACCACCCCTGGCCCAGCTTCTGTGATGGCCACTCCTCAGGCAATGCCAGACACTGAAGGGACCTGGGTCAACAGGGCCAGCACTCCCCCGACTCCAGATCCCTTTCCAGTAAATTGGCACTGTGAGTGCTGAATGTTAGGAACCCCAGAGATCTAGACAGGAGGTGCTCTGGGCATTTAGGGCCTCTGGGTGCTGGGAACTCTAGGCTTCGGGTTCCCTGTGGTGTTCAGAGCTCTGGCACCCTTGGCATTGGGAATCCTGGATTTTGAGAGCTCTAAGGTATTTAGAAATCTGAACACTGAATGCTCTGAACATCAAGGCTGTACCCCAGACAGGCCAAAGTCAGTGTTTCCGATCTCTCTCTCTAATTTTACGTGCAGCTGCTGAGATCCAGCCTGGGCCCCTGCTCTGATTCTGTCATTGGCTCATGCTGACCCTTGGTCCGGGGCCAGAGTAAGCACAGCAGGGGGCCTGAAGGGCACATGCAGCCCCAGAGGCAACTCTTGGATCTGGAACCAACCTAGATCCCTCCCTTGCATTGGGACAGGATAGGGAAGGTGCTAGGCGCCGACCACTAGGCATTCAAGGGAGGAAGAATCTGAGAGCAGAGCCCAGGTGGGTTTCTGCAGCTCCTGAGGCCGGGGCTTCAAGCCTGGTCAGGCCGGGCTGTAACTCAAAGTTATGTCTAGCCTCCCCCCACTTCTTCACCAACTGCCCAGTGCTGCCAGCTCCTACAGTCCCTTCCAGAAGTAGCCCACCCTGACCTGATCCCGCATCCCGCCAGACACACACCTAAGCACACTCTGTGCCACCGACAGAGGCCTTGCTTCTTCGGGCTGATGATGACCCAGTGAGACCAGTCAGCACCAGGGCATCTGATGTGGACCCAGCCCTCCCAGGAAACAGCATTGCAACCGGAGGCTCCTGAGACACGCCTTAGACCACAGTGGGTGGGGCCCAGCTGCTGCCTGTCCTCTTGCTGCCCTGCCCAGGAAGAAGCCAGCCAGTGAGGTGTCTGACCCCATCGGTCCGCCCCTCTGTCCTCTGGCCTGATCCCCCTCCGCTCCCCACAGTGGCTCAGGCTGGCCATGCCCTTCCCATCCTGTGGGCCAGAGGCCTAGGCCACGGTGGGGGTGAAGCCATCTCGGCTCTGACCTGGGCTAGGCCCAAACCTGCCTCCCCTGGGGCCTTATTCTGGTTGGAAGAAAACAGTCATTTTAGTCTCTGATTCGTGGAGACAAGCAATTTTTCAAACCAGAATCTTTCTGCTAAGCTTTTCCTCAGTACTCACCTCATTGTGCATCTGTTTGAAGCCCTTTCTAGATCAAAATGGGTAAAATGCACAGATCTATAAGTCTCTGTATGTATGCAAATGTAGTTTGTGTAATGTCATCACTCTAGCAAAACCCATGTGGGCAACATCTCCAACTTTCCCAAGTCCCCAGGGAGAAAGTGTGAGACTGTCTCCCTGTCCCGGGATTCATCCCAAATGCACCTTCTCTCTGACTCAGGGCTGAGTCCTGAGCACTCCTCCCCTTCGCTTCTTCCAACCCCAGCCCACTCCCCTCCCCCACTTCACGTGGAGCCCTTAGAGTGGGGTGGCCACGTTGGTCCCAGAAGCTTCACTGACATGCAGTGCTCTCTTCTCAGGGACCCCCAGCCCGTCTACCCCTTCAAGGGGAATGGAGGCCATTGTACCACCCTCCTATTCTCCCTTGTCCCCACTCCACTCCATGGAGGACCTTCCAGCAGCCTCCATCCTATCTTCCCTGTGTAGTGGCCCTTTATGACAAGCCCCAGCAGGAGGGAGGGAGGGAGAGACCAGAAAGATAATTTATGTCCCAGCAGGAGAGGCAGAGGGAGGGAGGCTTGGCTCACAAGGGCCCAGTCCCCAGAGTTGGGCATACATGCACACACTGAGACCCAGGGTTGCTTCAGTGCACAGTCACTCCCCCCCAGACACAGATCCATCTAGACAAATCCACAAGGACTGGGGGCATGGGAGCCACAGACTGCTCAGGAAGAGGACACACACACGTGAGACACCTGCGGTTTGTTCATAGAACACAAATCACAAACGAGCTGCAGAAGACAAATCACAAACCTGCAAGACAGGGGACAGAGTTAAAACAAAAATTATATTGCTGATGAGAACGTCTCCAAATCTTCCCGGTTCTGACCAAACCTCTAAAGTGAATAGGTTGTAAGTTCTGAGTGGTTGGGCCCTGGAGAAGCCTGGTGGAATGGACTGGTGCTCCTTGACAGGAAGTGTCTGTGCCTAATACCTACTATCTTGTTTAGAGCCTCTGTAAATTAATCAAGTGGAATCTCACTTGTCAACTGATCTTGTTTGAGTTTGGCATGTGTGAATCAGCTTCTTGGAGGCTGACTATCCCAGGGATCAAAGAAAACTGGTTTCCTGGGCAGACAACAGTGAGGACAGACTCAGGGTGCAGAGAAGAGACTGGTCCCTTTCCTGAGCACATGGTGGGGCGACAATAGTCCCCTGACAGCCAGTACTAACTGACCCTTCTCCTTGAAAGCTGGTGGCCTCAAGACAAGCAAATATGGGAGCCCCTTTCCACCAACTGCCAAGCTTTGCTGCTTAGAGGCAGCCTGGAGCAATGTGTTTTGTTTATTTTGTAGGACAGGAAACTGAGGCTCAGCAAAGCTACCTTTGGCAAAATCTCCTTTAGCTAGGGTTGGAACCTCCGCATGTCTCCCCAGGGTGAGAACAGGGGGCCCAGGTTGGTGTCTGCAGCCCTTGTAATACAACAACCCCTGTGCGTGCTGAGTCATTTCAGTAGTGTCCAACTCTTTGTGACCCTATGGACTGTTGCCCACCAGGCTCCTCCATACATGGCATTCTCTAGGCAAGAATACTAGAGCGGATTGCCATGCCCTCTTCCAGGGGATCTTCCCAGCCCAAGGATAGCATCCTAGGCAGTGTAGCTTTGACCAAACCAGTGAGAGGGTCAGTGGAGAAAGGACCCCCAAGCCCTCCAGTTCCAAGGAGTAGGACCTAGGCCTTACCCAACTGTGCCCACAGTCCCCAAAGGCACTGATCCAAAGGGAATGGAATTCGCTCAGACTTCTCTCTAGGGTGGAGGCAGTTGCAGAAGGCCGGGGCCTGGCAGGCTAACTCCAGCCCCAGTACCCCAAGTGCCCCAGGCCTTTCTGGCTTCATTCCAGCCTAGCCCAAGGGGAGACATCTACTTTCTCCAAGGGCCCCAGCTGGAGGGCAGCAAGGATGAGGCAGAGCAGTGGGCTCCTTTGTGGAGACCACTCCCAGGGGTTCATGGGGCCCAATCTTTGGAAAGCTTGGAGCAACTGGTAAATTTATTCCCTGGGAGGAGGAGCCTGAGAAGTAAGCCAGGGGTGGGGATGAGAATGGGGTGGGGGGTGGCAGGGGTGGCCGGGGTGGGTAGGGAGGCCAGGGGAGCTACTCGGAGAGGGGAGGGATTTGGCTAGGTCTCCCAAGCCTTCTTCACTCTCCAAACTTTCACCAAACTCTTGTCCCCGGCCTGCCCAAAACCAAAACACAACAAGCTCAGGAGGAGCTAGGAGCAGATCCGCGGGGAAGGCAGACTCGCGGCGGCACAGAGCCTCAAGAGGCTGATGGAACTTTCCCTTTAAGAAAGCCACCTGGGCGCACCGCGGGGCCGAGGCAGCTCGCCTGGGGGCCGGGAAGAGGGTATGGGAAGGGGGCGCTGCACCCAAGCCTCTCTCTAGCCTGCCGTTGGTCTGGGTGTTTGGTGGCTCCTTGGGGCTGAGCCCAGGAAGAGCGAGAGAGAGCGCAGCAAGTGTGTGTGATCACGCATGCATGCGGGCATCTGTGAATGAGTGTGGGTACACGCGTGGGGATGTCTGTCTCGCCGGAAAGGTCGGGTAGGTGCATGCGTCTGGGTCTCACCGCTGTCACCAAGGAGCTGCAGTGGGCGGAACGGCAGCGGCGGGGAGTGGGGGGCGGGTCGTGGGGGTCTGCTCCTGGAGGAGGAGAGCTGCTTGCCCAGGACGGTTTGGTCCCCGGCGGCAGGCACGTGGCAGTACCGGTAGCGCCAGAACCAGAGCGTCTGTTAGAGGCGCCAGTTGGGTCTGCGCACTGGGGGCCTGCGGACGCCAGGAACCTCCAGCCGACCTGCCTCCCTATCTGCCCACCGACTCGCCGGTCGGGTGCGGGTTCCTGCGCGCCCAAGGGTCCTGGGAAGACGTGCCCGGGAGTCTGGGTGCCCTCGGGCCCTTGTCTGCGGCTCCCGGCTCTGGGAAGGGGCTATGGCCACGGTGTTCTCCGGATGTTGTTCTCCCGGGAAGAATCCGCGCCCTGCCCACCCCAACCGTCACCCCAGGTGCGCTTAGGGCGGCCCGGGCGGCCGCAGGTGAGCGAGGGGCCCACAGTCCGGGGCGTCCACCCCAGCCGGCGCCCCGCACCCCGCAGGCTACGGCGGGAGGGAGCTGACTGCAAGTCTGCGGCCCGGCGGGAGGGGGTGCTTTTCCGAAGGGCCGGGAGGTGCCCGAGCCGGTCCAGGGGCAGGGCAAGGGGCCGGGACTTGGGCGCCCCTGCATTTTCCAAGGCAGGGCCCGGGGGCGGGGTCATCACCCGCACACCCGCTGAGAGGCCCACACGTGGCGGTTGATGTAATGGCCGCTCCCGACACCTCGCACCCGAATTAAAGCGAAGTTACCTAGGAATCAGGGCTCTCCAGGCGGTGCTACAGCTTCGAAAGGGACCTCGCCTTTTCCTGCGGTTCAGGGGCCTCTTCTCAGTGGACTGGCCGCTTCTTAAAGGAGCCGCGCCCCCTTTCGGGCTAGTTCTCTGCAGGCGAAGCCCCCTCGCTGGCCACTGTTAAAGGAGCCGCGTCCCTGTCTCTCTGACAGCTCTCATAAGACCTAGGTTTGTTTCTTTGCTGAAATAAGCTGGATGCTGCAGCTGCAAGAAGATGATTGGGGGGCCAAAGAGTGGAGAAGGAGAGAGGGCCTGAGAACTTAAAGAAGCCCAAAGTGAGGCAGTGTCAGAAAACTGGAAGGTAGTGGGTGAAGGGGACAGATTCTAGGGACTAGTGGGCGACACTGAGCATGCCCAGGTGTTTCCAAGAACTGCGAGAAAACGCGCTTAACTCGGCCTACAGTGACTGAGGCTCCCTGCCCAGCTCTGAGGATGCAGAAGAATCACACTTCTGCCCTGGGATCTCTCCAGCTGGTGGGGGAGGCAGATTTGGACACAACTAGCCATGCTACAATGGCTGCGTGTGAGGAACGTGTTGATCAGATGCACACTGCGTGCATTGGGTGTAACCGGGGGTGCAGTGGAAAGACTGACTGCAAATGCAAGAGAAAGGAAGGCTTCTTGGTGGAACAGGTTTTGAAGATGGGTGGGGTATATACAGATGGAGATGGGGACAAGGGTGCTCAAGGAAGAGGGAATTGCCTAAGCCACGGAATGAAGGCAAGAAGCCTCTGGGGATGCTGGATAGTCCCACATGGGCCGCAGGTGGCCGTAAGTGGGTGTAGGTAGCTGATTTTGTCTGTAGGCAGAACTAAGGGCCCTTCCCCACTCCCACAGCCCCTCCCCTCCCTCCGTCACAGTGAATGGGAAATTATGCTTCCTCTTCTATCTCTTTTTCCTAAACTGTGAGGTTCTTGGAGGCAGGGAAAAAACCTTGTCACCTTTCCATCCCCAGGAAGGACTTCAAGGCTTGGCCCAGATGGACCCTTAAAATTGATAGACCTGACAGTCCTGATTGAAGGAGAGGAAGACTGAGCAATGAGACAGTAAAGATGGACCAGGTCCTGTGACTGTCCTCTCCCTGCCCTCCCTTGGGTGGCTCACTGGCAGCTTGAATCCAGCTCACCCAACCTCCTCATCCTCTCCCCACTCCAGACCTGCAGCATCCCCAGCGTTTGTGTCTCTGGTCTCTGGGACGGGCACTGGCTTCTTCCTGTTATACCATTAGAAACCAGAGACCCCTCCTCATCCCTCACCCCCAATCCAATGCATCACCAAGTCCTACCAAAGTTACCTTCTGTATTTTCCCTAAATCTGTGCACCTCTCCCCACCCCATCATCACCTTCCTGAGCCAAACCCCTCATTCCTGGCCTGGCCTAGTCCTAATCAATTTTCTTTCTTCCCCTCTTCCCTCCCTCCAGTCGTTTCTCCTTACTAATCTAGGTTGGCGTTTTCAAAATGCACACACCCCCATTTGCTCCTCCTCTCAGTTACAACTCTGGTTTAAAGCCTTCAGTGTCTGTCATTGCCCTCAGGATAAAGATCAAAACAAAGCCCCAAAGACCCTGACCCTGCTTTTGCATCAACCTTCGTCTTTGGCCACTTTCTCCATCACTCTCTGAGACACAGGGTCCTGGTCTTTTTCTGTATTATTTCATTTGCTTGAATCTCTCTTCCTCTTCTGTTGCTCACTGTTGCCTAATCATCCCCCTCTGACTCTTAAACAGCACTTCCTCAGGAAAGTCCTCTGTAACTCTCAGACAAGGCCAGGCCCCACTGGTGTAGACTCTGATTAAAGAGGATCTTTCACTTTCCCATCCTTTATCATAGGCTCTAATTATATGCATTTGAGTCACCTGTTTCATTGGTTTCTGTTTCCACCCAGCCTGTAAGCTGCAGGAGGCCAGAGACTGAAGAGTTCATGGCGCCCAGCACCGGTCTGGCCCAGAGCAAGCCCAAAATAAATATTTGTGGAATAAATGAACTGTGGTCAGCCCTAACTGCCTGCTGAACGATTTAGGCCATATCCTGTTGGCTGTGGAAGACTATTGGAGGGAATCGGGGTTTTAGGACTTTGGGAAGATGAATGGATTGGAGGGGAGTAGAAAGTGGAGGACCTGTAGAGTCGAAACTTAAACAGAAACTTCAGAAGGTACAAAGGAAGTATAATTAGCCCCATCTTCCAGACTGAGAAAACCAAGGGTCAGAGAGGTTAAGTAATTTGCTTGAAGTCACATACCTAGTGAGTTCACAGTCAGTTCCTGCTTCCAGGTCCCAGAGTCCAAGCTCTTCATCACAAGCTAACCTGATTCTGACCCCCATGGCACAGACAGCTTGTCAGCAGTGGTCCATATGTGGGTGAGAGGCAGGCCTGGTGCCTGGGTGATGTGGATGCCCAACCCCTATCCGAGGGCCTGACCTATCACAGGCTTTCATGTGGTACTTTTTTAATGGATGGATGGGACCTGTTCACAGAAACAGCAGAGGCAGAAGTACAAAACTTTGCACCCAACTCATTGTCCTGGAAGCAGCTGCCAAGCAGTCTTTTTCCCACCGAGAAAGAGAAGCACCTTGAACACAAAGGCCATATTTGCATTGCTCAGGGCTATCACCCTGTAGCTGAAGCTCCAGGACAGAGCATCCTCAATTTACTCCTCTGACCGGAAGGCATGATGTCCAAGCTTCATTACTGTCATCATTGTCATTATTATCTGTTAGCCAGAGAATGGCAGCTTTGAAGACAATAAGTCTAGAGTTTATAGCTTGGAGAGAGGGATGTGGTGAGTGAGAACAAGGGTATGATCACATTCCCTCTTCTCCTGACTGCCCCCCAAAAGACCAAAGCCATGAGCAGGGACTTCTCTAGAGAGGCAGGAAACCTGGCCTGGGTGACTAAGTGAAGGGAAACGGTCACAAGTCACACACTTGCCTGGCCCTGAGGAGGTTATGCAGGACACGTGCTGGCCAGGGGAAAGGCCAAAGGTAACCTAAGGTGGGATCTGATTTAGGTCATAACTGAATGGTCTAGTGGTTTTCCCCACTTTCTACAATCTAAGTCTGAATTTGGCAATAAAGAGTTCATGATCTGAGCCACAGTCAGCTCCCAGTCTTATTTTTGTTGACTATATAGAGTTTCTCTTCTTTGGCTGCAAAGAATATAATCAATCTGATTTTGGTGTTGGCCATCTGGTGATGTCCATGTGTAGAGTCTTCTCTTGTGTTTTGGAAGAGGGTGTTTGCTACGACCAGTGCCTTCTCTTGGCAAAACTCTATTAGCCTTTATCCTGCTTCATTCTGTACTCCGAGGTCAAATTTGCCTGTTACTCCAGGTGTTTCTTGACTTCCTACATTTGCATTCCAGTCCCCTATAATGAAAAGGACATCTTTTTTGGGTGTTAGTTCTAAAAGGTCTTGTAGGTCTTCATAGAACTATTCAACTTCAGCTTCTTCAGCATTCCTGGTCGGGGCATAGACTTGGATTACCGTGATATTGAATGGTTTTTCTTGGAAATGAACAGAGATCATTCTGTCGTTTTTGAGATTGCATCCAAGTACTGCATTTCGGACTCTTTTGTTGACTATCATGACTACTCCATTTCTTCTAAGGAATTCCTGCCCACAGTAGTAGATATAATGCTCATCTGAGTTAAATTCACCCATTCCAGTCCATTTTTGGTCACTGATTCCTAGAATGTCCATGTTCACTCTTGCCATCTCCTATTTGACCACTTCCAATTTGCCTTGATTCATGGACCTAACATTCCAGGTTCCTATGCAATATTGCTCTTTACAGCATCAAACCTTGCTTCTATCACCAGTCACATGCACAACTGGGTGTTGTTTTTGCTTTGGCTCCATCCCTTCATTCTTTCTGGAGCTATTTCTCCACTGATCTCCAGGAGCATATTGGGCACCTACCAACCTGGGGAGTTCATCTTTCAGTGTCCTATCTTGGTGCCATTTCATACTGTTCATGGGGTTCTCAAGGCAAGAATACTGAAGTGGTTTGTCATTCCCTTCTCCAGTGGACCACATTCTGGTTTGTGACATTGTACAGGAGTCAGGGATTGAGACCATCCCCAAGAAAAAGAAATGCAAAAAAGCAAAATGGCTGTCTGAGGAGGCCTTACAAACAACTGTGAAAAGAAGACAAGCAAAAAGCAAAGGAGAAAAGGAAAGATATACCCATTTGACTGCAGAGTTCCAAAGGATAGCAAGGAGAGATAAGTAAGCCTTCCTCAGTGATCAATGCAAAGAAATAGAGGAAAACAATATAAAGGGAAAGATTAGAGATCTCTTCAAGAAAATTACAGATACCAAAGTAACATTTCATGCAAAGATGGGCTCAATAAACAACAGAGGTGCTATGCACCTAACAGAAGCAGAAGATATTAAGAAGAGGTGGCAAGAATACACAAAAGAACTGTACAAAAAAGATTGTCACAACCCAGACAATCACAATGATGTGATCAGTCACCTAGAGCCAGACATCCTGGAATGTGAAGTCAAGTGGGGCTTAGGAAGCATCACTAGGAACAAAGCTAGTAGATTTGATGGAATTCCAGTTGAGCTATTTCATATCCTAGAAGATGATGCAGTGAAAGTGCTGTACTCAATATGTAGGCAAACTGGGAAAACTCAGCAGTGGCCACAGGACTGGAAAAGGTCAGTTTTCATTCGAATCCCAAAGAATGTTCAAACTACTGCACAATTGCACTCATCTTACATACTAGTCAAGTAATGCTCAAAATTCTTCAAGCCAGGCTTCAGCAATATGTGAACTGTGAATGTCCAGACGTTCAAGCTGGATTTAGGAAAGACCGAGGAACCAGAGAGCAAATTGCCAATATATGCTGGATCATCGAAAAAGCAAGAGAGTTCCAGAAAAACATCTATTTCTGCTTTTTTGACTTGTCCAAATCCTTTGACTGTGCGTATCACAATAAACTGTGGAAAATTCTGAAAGAGATGGAAATACCAGACCACCTGACCTGCCTCTTGAGAAACCTGTATGCAGGTCAGGAAGCAACAGTTAGAATTGGACATGGAACAACAAACTGGTTCCAAATAAGGAAAGGAGTACGTCAAGGCTGTATATTGTCACCCTGCTTATTTAACTTATATGCAGAGTACATCATGAAAAAAACTTGGCTGGATGAAGCACAAGCTGGAATCAAGATTGCTGGGAGAAATATCAGTAACCTCAGATATGCAGATGACACCACCCTTATGGCATAAAATGAGGAGGAATTGAAGAGCCTCTTGATGAAGGTGAAAGAGGTGAGTGAAAAAAGTTGGCTTAAAACTCAAAATTCAGAAAACTAAGATCATGGCATCTGGTCCCAACACTTCAAGGCAAATAGATGAGGAACAGCAACAACCATGACAGACTTTTATTTTGGGGGCTCCAATATCACTGCAGATGGTAACTGCAACCATGAAATTAAAAGACGCTTGTTTGCTTCTTGGAAGAAAAGTTATGACCAACCTAGACAGCATATTAAAAAGCAGAGGCATTACTTTGCCAACAAAGGTCCATCTAGTCAAGGCTATGATTTTTCCAGTGGTCATGTATGGATGTGAGAGTTGGACTATAAAGAAAGCTGAGTGCTGAAGAATTGATGGTTTTGAACTGAGGTGTTGGAGAAGACTCTTAAGAGTCCCTTGGACTGCAAGGAGATCCAACCAGTCCACCCTAAAGGAAATCAGTCCTGAATATTCATTGGAAGGACTGATGCTGAAGCTGAAACTCCAATACTTTGGACACCTGATGTGAAAAACTGACTCATCTGAAAAGATTCTTATGCTGGGAAAGATTGGGGGCAGGCTGAGAAGGGCACAGAGGTGTCAGTAAAACACATCCAATCCCTCAGGGAACTGCCCAACCCACAGTGGACAGACATAAGCAAACATGTCTTGAGTGAGTTTATAAGAACACTGGTAGCACAGAACACAAAAGGGGAAGCAGTTTGTTCCTTCTGGAGGGGAGGGGGGCCATGTCAGGAAAAGCAACAGAGGAGAAGTGACGCTGAAACTGGGTCCCAGAGGGTTTGTGGGATTTCACCTGGGGAGCAGGCGGGAAGGTGTTCGGCAGAGGTCCGCCTGAGCAAGGGCATGGAGGCGTGCATGCACATGCTGTTTGCTGTGCCCAGAGCTTCGGTCCAAGTGAGTGATGTAACCCCAGATGCTGGGAGCCCAGGCTGAGCAGCATCAGGATAGGGAAGGCCCATCCTGGCCGCCGGGCTGGGGCGAGGTGGGGGAGCAGGTGCTGACCCAAGCTGACTCCCCTTCAGGGGAAGGTTGAGGCCATTCACACAGACGATGAAGGGATTGACCCCTGTCCCAGTTCTGTGTTCTTTATTTTATTTTTTTAAATAGAATTGGGCATCTGGAGAATCAAAAATAAACCTTTGCATTGGGACAGGAAGCCTGGAGACCAAGGGTTTCAGGGGAAGGGTTGGAAAGAGAGTGAGGCAGGCACTGGACTGAGGGTCATTCAGAAAGGAACAGGACAGGGGGGCGGGGGGGAAGAGCAGCAGGGGGCCTGGGGCCTGCACTGCCTGCTCTGGAGCCACACACGCCCTGCCTGCCTTCCCCAGGCCACGTCCTCGCCTCATTCTCTGCTCTCTCCACAGCTCTGGAGGCCTGTACTCTGAAAGGTTCTAGAAACAAAGCCTGTGAGTGTGATCTGGGACTCCAGAGCCCCTCACCCACTACCACCATGGAAGAAAAAGGTGCCAAAGGAATGCTGGTGAGTTCAGGGACCAGACAGCAGTGAAGGGGGTGGGGGTCATGAGCACCATCTGTCCCTTCTGGGGCCTGCTATCAGCTGCTGGCCCCGACAGGAGGGCCTAGGAGGCTCTGTGGGGCCCCGAGTCTGGCACTGCCGGGACTCCTGAGTGCTGGGGCTATTGCAGACCCAGGCAGGCAGCCCCTCACCCTGTAGGTTAGATACTGACGCGGTTCGGAGCCCACAGCAGGCAGATTCTGCTGCAGAGCCCAAAAGGCATGCTGGGAGGCAGGAAGCACAGTCCCCACTGTCATCACAAGATGCCCTGGAGATCAGGCTGCAGTCGGTCCTGCCGGGAGGGCTGTCCCGTGACTGACACCCCCCATCCTCATCCTGTGCTCTGCCTGCTGGGGGGGCATTCAGTAGGGGCTGCTCAAGGAGTCCTCAGAGACTGATTTTTCTCTTCTTCCACTCGAAAAATAGCATACAACATTTCATGTTGAATCCTCTTGTGAGGCCTTTCAGGACACATTCCTCTCCCCTTTCCCCAAGTCATGGCTCTTCACTGCCCACTGCCTCAGAGCCCAGGAGAGGTGGTGTGAAAAAGAGGGCAAGAGCAGGGCCAGCTCATGGATGGATGGCTCATGGATGGACGGAGCAGGCCAGCTATGGAATCAGAAGCCAGGAAAATACCCAAGGACGGTCGTTGCATTCCTTCTCTGGGGATATTGCCTCAAGAAGCAGTGAGACTGGGCAGCCGCCGGGGAGGAAGCCGGTGGCTGAGCGTGGCCCCGCCCTCGGCTTCTCCCTTCCCCACGTGGATTCTCCTGTCGCAGTTCTCATTCAGTGAGAGACTGGTGACCTCGGCTCTCCTGCTGAGCCCTCCCCAAACAAGCCCTGTCTCTCACCAGGGATTTCTGGGTCTCTTAAGTCCTCGGTCCAGAGAAATGCTGTTAGGGAGGCAGCCACGCAGTTGTACCCCAGGCTCAGGACCCTCTCTCCTGCCTGGTCCTGAACTTCCAGTATCCAGCCCCTCAGGCCCACTCTGGTCTGGCCCACTCCTGATCGGACCAAGTCTGAATGAACAAGACTTCTTCTCAAAGTATTCCTGAGCCAGCCTGAGCTCTTGAGTGCTCAGGTGTGGGCAGAGACAGAGGTCTCCAGACCCGCATACTTGCTGGGGGGGAGTAGATGCCATGATAGGATCAAGTCTGGCTTCCTTCTTGCCAGAAGGGTTGGAATTGCCATGGGCCTGTAACAGGAAGTGGAGTGCGGCTCTGCCCCTCCCTCATGGAGATTCTGAATCCTGTGAAACTTAAGAAACCCTCTGAGGACTCGCTGGCTCTAGGCAGGCAGGGATGATGTGGGACCCACCTGGGCAGCACAGAGAGTCTGAATTCCAAGGTCCCAGGACCCCTGCTGCGACTGAGCTTCCCAGACCCCAGGCTCTGCTGGCTAGCCCGTCTGTGGAAGGGAATGCCGCCTTGGGACATCTGTTCCCAGTACCAGGATGTGCCTAAAGATAGCCAGAGCGTAGTTTCCTTCGTGCCCTTTGACCTTTGACTTCTGCCCACTGCTGCTGCATCTGAGGCTCCATAGCAGGTCCCCTGGGCACCCCCAGTGTTTGCTCGAGATTCTATTCCTGTGTCTTTCTCAGTTCTGCTTGTGACCCTGGGCTACACTATTATCAGGACTCAGTTGGAACCAGTGCTGCCTCCATGTAGCGCTTGTCTTTGAGGAGCGCCATCCCTCTTAGCTAACCTGGGCAGCTGTATCTGGACTTCATTAGCTGCCGTGGTCCCCTAAGGGCAGATCATGAAGATGCTCCTTCTCTAGAGGCCATGGTGGGGCAGAACAGAGGGAGCTGAGGGCCATGCGTGTAAACCAGGGGCACTGGGGCCCTCCCAGGTCTGTGATTCCTGCTGCCATTTGTGTCCTGGGATGCGGGAGTGGGCAGCTGGCCCTGGCCACGAGGTCCTCCCTTCCATCCCCCTTTGCCCAGGCTTGGGCGTGAAGACATGGGCCCCCTGGGTCTCCTCAGTGTCTACCACGTATCAACCTTGGAGCCTCTGCAGGGTTGTCCATGCAGCAGGTGCCCCGTGGAGGGCAAGCAACTTCCCAGCACGTGCCCAGGCCCACATGCCCACTGCACGTGTTCCTCCCCCCACTCCCAGCCCAGATGGTCTCTGCCAGGCCAGCTCAGCTGCCTCCCTCATGCCTCAGCAGCTCCTAGGACAGGGCCATGCAGGAACCCAGCTGGCCAGGGTGTTTCCAAGCCTGGGAGCAGCTGGGATAGTTGGCAGCACCATGGATGGGGGTGGGGGTGGTTCTTTTCATGGAGATCTAGTGCCTCTATTTATACACATGTAGGGTTGGGTTGCCTGGGGCTCAGAGGACGGGGAGCTGGTAGAGAGGAGCTCAGGACAGGAGAGCCCCACTGCTGCTGCTAAGACGCGTCAGTCATGTCCGACTCTGCGACCCCATAGACGGAAGCCCACCAGGGTCCTCTGTCCCTGAGATTCTCTAGGTAAGAATACTGGAGTGGTTTACCTTTTCCTTCTCCAATGCATGCATGCATGCTAAGTCGCTTCAGTCGTGTCAGATTCTGTGTGACCCCATGGACAGCAGCCCACCAGGCTCCTCTGACCACGGGATTCTCTAGGTAAGAATACTGGAGTGAGTTGCCATTTCCTTCGCCAAGAGCCCCACTGGGTCAGCTTTAATCCCACAGTCTCACATGACGTCCAACTGAGTCCCCTCCCCTGTGCCTGCTCCCCTCATATAGTATCTTGGGCAGAGAGGCCTTGGTGAGTCTTACTGATCTCTCCCCACATCTCTGCTGCATTGGGTGCCTCTGCTACTGGGAAGTCTCATGATGAATAAGAGCAGAGTCACCCAGGCTGGGGCTCTAGGTGCTGGAGCATCTAAATCGTCCTAGAAGGCTTTGAAAGCACCACAGGCCGCCTGGGCCTGTCCCACCCTGACCTGTTCTGTTCTGCTTTGACAAAAGTGTTTAGCTACTTCTTGTTTGCAGCAGCCGTCACAGAGCCTGGGGCACAGTGGATGCTCACCCAGCTCGGGTGTGGGCTTGACACATCCTGGGAGCTCAGCAAGCGCGGGGTTTGGCGTACACTGGGGCCTCCCCTGGTAGAAGGCTTATCACTTACCAGGCGTCCTGCTAGCACGAGTCCTGGCATGTGACCAGGGCTCACCCAGTGTGACATGGCACACCCTGGGCACCCACCTGACACAGTGCCAGGCGCACAGTGCAGCTCACCCTGCTCGGGGTTGGCCGCATCCTGGGTCCTCACCTGGCCCAGGATTTGGCACACATGGGAAGACCGTATCCTGGGTCCTCACCTGGCCCAGAGTTTGCCACACATGGGAAGACCGTATCCTGGGTCCTCACCTGGCCCAGAGTTTGCCACACATGGGAAGACCGTGTCCTGGGTCCTCACCTGGCCCAGGATTTGGCACACATGGGCACTTGTCTAATGCAGGACCCAGCAAACCACCAGGGCTCCCTGGCATGGGGCTGGAACACACTGGGTGCCTTCCTAGTGTGGTTTGACACACAGTAGATCTTCTATCTTAGGCACCAACACACAGTGGGCACTCTCCTTATATGACAAGGACTAGCAGAGGAGGTGCTCTCCTAGTCAGGCCAGCCTGCACAGTGACTGGATGAGCCTAGATTCACAACTACAGCCTCCCCAGTGAAATGGACAATATCTAGATCCAGAGGAAAATGCCCAACCTCCTCAGGCTTCCTCTATGGACCTGGGGCCTGCCCTCCATTCCACTTGGCCTCCCTCCCCACCCTGGCCTCCCTGGAGCCCACCGACTCAGCTCTGTGGCCTCCCCTCCCCTCACACAGCTTTCCAGCAGCCCCACCACTCCAGCACGTTGCAGTCCTGCCTCAGCAGGACCTTCCCTCGGAGTCACAGGTCACAAAAGCCCCTCGACTCATTGACCCTCTGGAGGAATGCCCACTCTTATTAAGAAAAGTCAGTAGGCCGCCTCTGCCTCAAATCTTCTCCTAGGCCGCCCTTCATATTGTGACCTGCAGAGGGCGCTGACCAACACGTGCCTCTTCTGCCAAACTCCCGCCTCTGTGTTGGTTTGCTCAACAGGCATCAGGGTAAGAAACTTTCCAGGCTCTCAGTCTATGCGGGGACCAAAGATAAAGGGATGAATAAGCTCCACCCCCTGCTCCCTGGAGTGGCTCCTGGACCCTTGCGGCTGAGCTTTCCAATCTTCTTCCCTTTGGGACATGCAGAAAAAAATAATTTGGGCCCATGGGGCAAATTGACAAGGTCACTCAAAGCTGAAGGCAGCAGGGCTGGGGATTCTGGGCTGCCCAAGCCCGACCGGATTGGCACACTATTTAGGGCACATCGTGTTGGGAGGCTCTGCCTTCCAGAATAGCCACCGGGTCTTACTGCTACAGCTGAAAGGTGATTTACTTTAAGCACCAGCATTCAAAGTAAGAAACCCATTCCTTGCTCAAAAGACTCTAAAAACTTTATTTAGTTACATATATTAAACTGGCAGTGCTTTGTATTATTTTTTTATTGCAAGACTTCAGCATACAATACAAGGGTTTAAAGAGTTTGGAAGGCTAATCTTCTGAACTCTAACTTTCTTTTGATGGCACCATATTTAATGTTGGATTTTGGTTTTGGACCATGTGTTTTGGAGACCAAACAACTAACTGAAAAAGCTTTTGGAACCCACATAGTTATAAGTTGGCTTTCACATAACATCTCTGGACTTATTCTGCATTATTTTTTAAATTCCGCAACCAGATGGTAAACGCCTTGAGAACAGGACACTCTCACCTAAATCACTGCATCTCCAGCCGTGGCTCTCACTGTGCTTACTGAGCACCCATCCCTGTTCTTAGTGATTTCTGCTACATCTTCATAATAACAAGAATGATGCTGTAACCACTCCTACTTAATGGATGAACAGTTGAGACGTAAAGAGTTTGGTGACCTCACAAGGCCAAGCTGGTATGTGGCACAGCCAGGATCTGAGTGAGGTCTGTGTGGGTCTAGAGCTGGTGTGAAGACACTGAGAGCGGGGTGCTGGGATCCAAGTCCCATTGGACGTCAGGTGTCTGCTGGGAGATGAGGGCACGGTCCTGAGCTTAGGGCCTGCCTGGCAGGCCTCAGACCATGTCTCAGAAGACTGTGAGGTCATGCTATAAGGACGTGGTGAGGGCAGGAAAGGCTGGAGGCCAAAGGGCGGGCAAAAGGCAGACATGGGCTCAGAAATCTGCCCTGGGAGCTCTTCTCCCTTTAGAGGAGCCAATTTTTGTCTTGATTTGCTTTGTTCACTTGTAAAATGGGAATATTTTATAAAACCAGCACACACTATCTGATAGGGTTGCTGTGGGGCTCAAATGAGATTGTGCAGCTTTCCAAAGGGTCGCTGGAGCCTGTGGACCCAGAATGCCTGCACAGTATCATCGGCCTAATAATTCACATTAGGCACCAGGCACAGTGGGGCATGCATATCCTGACACAGCATTGCGGCCTAGCTCCTCAACATCGGGGAACCAGACTCTGAATCTGAAAATGAGGGCGATGTCATATCATATGCCTAGCACATAGTTCCCTGATGTATCAGGGGTAAAGAACCCACCTGCCAATGCAGGAGACTTGGGTTTGATCTCTGGGTTGGGAGGATCCCCTGGAGAAGGAAATGGCAGCCCACCCTAGTATTCTTGCCTAGAGAATCCCATGGACAGACAAGCCTGGAGAGCTTCAGCCCATGGGGTTGCAAAAGAGTTGAATACGACTGAGCAGCTAAACCACAATAAACACATAGTGAGTGCCCAGAAATGGGGGTGCTTGCTCACCTCATCTTGCTGAAGCCAGCTCGGACAGCCCTCTCAAAGGTCACTTCCCTAGGCTCTCCAGGAGGGGGCAGCAGGGAGCCATCCTGAAGGGAAGAAGTCCTGCCTGGGACTGCCTGCTCTTTAGGAAGGCCTGGCTCCAGCCCCGGACAAGGAGTGGAGTTCAGCGGGCCATCCTGTGGACCTCCTGACCCATGGCTAGTTTTCTTGGAGGGGAATTCCCCTCCAATTGCACTGGATAAAATCTCCTGAGCTTTGCCAAGCAGTAGCCCAACCCTGGAAGACAGCCCCTGGAGTGATAATTTCTGGAGCATCTCCAGGTTTTGTGCTTTTGGAACCTTCCAGAAGGCTCTCCCTAGACTAGATCAAGTTGCGCAGTCCACACCATGCCCCAAATGTAGCAGAATACCTAAGTAGGTGGAGTCTCTTCCTCCCCTCTCTGTCCCTGCTCTGAGTACAGTTCTCGGCACCTACTTGGTGCTCAGGAAATGACCTGTCCAATGACTGAACGACTGAATCTGCCCAGAGGTAATTTTGCCCAAACCTCACTGGGAGGCAACGGCTCCATGGTCTCCACCATGAGTCTTGAGGACGGTGATCACATCGTAACCGTCTTTGAACATCTATAGCACTGCACAGGGCCTTCGCAGGTGGCTCAGTGGTAAAGAACCCGCTGGCCAGTGCAGGAGCTACAGGAAACACTGGTTCAATCCCTGGGTCACGGAGATCCCCTGGAGTAGGAAATGGCAACCCATGCCAGTATTCTTGCCTGGAAAATTCTGTGGACAGAGGCACCTGACAGGCTACAGTCCATGGGGTTGCCAAGAGTCAGACACGACTGAGCAGCAGCAGCAGCAGCCCAGGGATGCTGGGCCCCGAGGCTCTGAGTGCTGGCCCTCGGCTTAGAGGACGTGCACCTGCTAGGACTTCGCGTGTCACTGGGCCCTCAGCCGCTCAGCCCTGCCTCTCCATCACAGCGTGGAGAAGGCTCGAGCCCTCTGACCGGCAGGGGAAGCCCTGTGCCTTTTGATGTCCTGGCCTCCTCTGTCCCAATACTCTGTCCTACCTGCTCCCAACCCCAGCTCCAGCCTGCCACCTCCTGGCTGCAGCTCTCTGTCCATGTCTCCCAGTCCTTCTATACTTCCTTTCTCCCTCCTCTGGGAAGTCTTGTTTTTTGTTTTATGGTTTATTTTTTGACCGTGTCATGCTTGGCATGTGGGATCTTAGTTCCCTGAGGAGGGATTGAACCTGTGCCCCCTGCAGTGGAGGCACCGGAAGCTCGGAGTCTTAGACACTGGACCTTGAGGGAAGTCCATGGGAAGCCTCCTCGATCACCTGTTCTTGCCCTCACCACACCCCTGCATACAACTGCAATGAGGCCCCTGCCCCAAATAGCACCAACAACCCATCTGCCTTCTAGACTGTGACCTCCTCGTGGCAGGGCCTCAGGGCCGTTCATACCCCATAGGCACACAGGGCCCGGCAGAGTGAACGCCATAAATGTCTGTGGAATGAATGAACGAGGCCTGCCCCCCAGCCCACAAAGCCCTCTTCCCAGGAGCTCCCCAACAGGACGTGGGGGATTTCCTCCAGGAAGTCCTGCTGTGCCCTCACACCCACCCAGCTGGGACAAGATGTTCCAAACACCCCCAGCAGCAGCCTTGCTTCAGGCCAGCCCCGGGACTCCGTTCTCTGTCAGCGCAGTGCTCAGGGGTGCCAGACTGCCCTTCCCAAATGCAGCTTGGTGACGACAGCCCTGGGCTCAGGGAACTGCCACGGCTCTCCTTTGGTTCTGCAGGGCTAGCTCTACGCTTCATTCGTGCAAGCCCTCCGAGAAGTCACCTACTCCCTGGAGACTGCCACGTGGCTGGTGAGCTCCCCTCACACCTGTTACCCTCGTCACAACGGCTTTCCCTCCGGCTCATCTGGAGCTTAGGGCCTCTGCTGCGCTCCTCTCCTCACCAGGAAGCCACCCCTCTTTGCCCCGACCCTCCTCGTCTGACCTGCCTGACTGCTGGAGCCTCAGTGCTGCGGTGTGAGGACGCGCACACACTCACTAAGCCTGTGCGTCAGCCTCTCCTGCAGTGGACCGCGAGCTCCTGTGTTTCTTCCCACACCCCTGCCCTGCTCCGTTCCCGGCGTCCTCCCTAGACTGCAGACCACTGCCCTTTGGCAAACAGGGAGGGATGAAGATAGGCTCCCAGGGTAACCCCTAGAAGCCCGGGTCCCAGGGGGGCCTCCCCTCCTAACTCCTCGCTGGGGCTTGTCCTCGGGAGGGTCTGGTGGGGCGCCTGAGAGATGCTGCCAGGAAGGACAGGAAACTGCGAGCTCTCGGTGATTTGGGGTCACCCAGTGCACTCACGCAGCTGGGCGTGTTCCAAGGGTTATTGCAGTAGGGGTCTCGGTGATTTGGGGTCACCCAGCACGCTCACGCAGCCGGGCGTGCTCCAAGGGCTATTGCAGTAGGGGTGTCGGTGATTTGGGGTCACCCAGTGCACTCACGCAGCCGGGCGTGCTCCAAGGGTTATTGCAGTAGAGTTCTCGGTGATTTGGGTCACCCAGCACATTCACGCAGCCGGGCGTGTTCCAAGGGTTATTGCAGTAGGGGTCTCGGTGATTTGGGGTCACCCAGCACGCTCATGCAGCCGGGCGTTGTCCGAGGGTTACTACAGTAGGTCCAGATGGTCATGGACGAGAAATAGTAGTAGAAGGCGATGCAGACGACCACGTTATAGTAGATTCCAATGTATGTGGACACCACCATCATGCCGTAGCCCAAACCTAGGGGAGGGGAAGGGCAGGAGCAGCCTCACACCTAGCTGAAGGATGCGAAGCTAATTTTGAAGGGGCTAAGGGGCAGGCCTTTGTGGAGGGCCACAGAAGGGGGCAGACCAAAACCTTGGCAGGAGCAAGCTGGAGGCTGAGTAGGGGAGAGGGCTAAGAGCTTTTATGTATGCCTATGGTAGGAGGAGAGGGTGGAGGCCAAGTAAACAATGGATCCCAGCATGGGTCCCTGGCCTTGGCCATTGATGTGGGCCTCGGATCAACACCTGGGTTCTATAGGGATTGGCAGTCTTTATACAGATGAGTGAGTCAGCACGGCCCCCAGAGGCCCTTGTATGTGTGTGTGTGTATCACATCCGGGCCTCACCTTTGAACATGGGGCTGATCCTCCAGAACCCCAGGCAGCCCTGACTTGCGAACTGGCCTAAGGCGAGTTCCATGAAGAAGAGGGGCATCCCGCAGAAGATGAAAATGATGAAGAAGGGGATCATGACGTTTCCTGGTGGACAGGAACAGGGCTGGCTCAGGGCCGACTTTGGGGGGTCCCACCCTCTTCCTGCTCAGAACCCGACAGCAGAACCTTTGCAATTGACTGGGCTTCCAGGAGGGTGTGCCATGCCCTGGACTAGAGCCTCAGTCTGAGGCACACTGCTCATGGCGTCTTTGAACGTGACAGGGGTCCCCAGGAAATCTGCTCTGAGCTGAACCCAGGTCCCAGAGCCACCATGTTTGGGTGGGAATTGATGACTTAACCAAGCAATTTCACACACATTAGCCAAAGGGGTCCTCAGATATCCCCAAATCATTTTGGGGTTGGCTGGTGAAATGCAGGGGGTATAAAACTGAGACTTGGGAGGTCGGGTTGCTTTCAAACTCTCTACATTTTCTCCCCCCAAGGGATCAGCTGCCAGGCTGATCACCCCTAAGCCAGGGGTGGGGGCAAAGGAGATTAGGGCCAGAGGCCAGCCTGTCTGGAGTGGGGTCTGTGCCAGAAGGGGCTGGCCAGGCGCTGCTGGCTGGGCTCTATCCACGTGGGTGGTCCCTGCCCTGTGCCCACTGGGTACCTCCCCCATTGCGCTAGCAGAAGTATGGGAAGCAGCAGACACTGCCCAGGCCCACGGCGTAGCCCACACTTCTCATCATCAAGTCGATCCGGCTGCCCCAGTTGCCCCGTTGGCGGCCGTGGTCCTCCTTGGCGGCCTCGCTGGGCATAGCACCATTCTATGCAGACAGGAGAAAAGCTGCCATCAGCAAGGCACTGGCATGAGGGGCATGACCCTTCAGGCCTCCCCCAGTGGGGACACCATGGACCCTCCAGGCCCCCACCCCCACCCTGGGCTTCCCCTCTGCTGGCAGGAGCTGCAGGCAGGCCTGGCAGAGGAGCACAGAGGGCAGAGTGGCTGCCAGAGGGTGCCAAGAAGGGCCTCCCTCACCAGCCCCCCAGCACCCCGTGCCGGGGGCACCAGCCCACCCGAGGAGCTGCTGCCAGCATCTGAGAGGTGGGACACTGAGAGGGAGCTCGAGTTGAGAGCCCTCAGCCCCAGCCCCTCCAAAGCCTCCCCTCTCTCCTCTGGGTGAGGATCTGGGAGCAGCTGAGCCTCATACCAAGCAGCCAAGCTGGGCTGGGCACAAAGGGGCCTGTGTCCAGACAGCCCGCCAGCCCACCGCCACCATATCGCCAGGCTGAGCACGCTGCCCATGGCAGGTGGCTGTGGGAGAGGGGGTGCTGGACCCCTGCACCAGCGAAGGCTTTTTCTAGGGGGCACCTGGTGGTCAGGGCTGTAGGGTACAAGAAGGGGAAGCAACTGAGCTGGGCCAGACCTGAGAAAGAGATTCTGGGACTCCGGATGGGGGGGCCAGGGGAGCCACCTCTGACTGCCCATGACTGCGGAGGGGAGCCCTGGGGAGGCTGACCTGGGCTGGGTGGGGGGGAGACCAGAGTTGTAGGCACCATGCCTGACTTGGAGGACAGACTCTGGGCAGTTCTAGTTCCAGTTCCCTCAGGGGAACTGGAGGGGGTGACTCCAGAAAAGGGTCTCTGAGCTGAGAGAGCATGGGCTGCAGAAGAGGGGGCTGGGCAGGAAGGGCTGATGAGAGGGCTTTCCTCACCACAAAGGAAGGATGCGGGCTTGCCTGGGGAGCTATGGGGCTGGACTGGGTGGCCTGAGGCCCCACTGAGGACCCCAGCCACACAATTGGGACTAACCCAAAAAGTCTCTTTATACATGTGAGCAGACGCATCCCCCACGAGTCAGCCACCCCTAGCCAGAGCCTGAGGGGTCAGAGGAGTCTCACTAAGAGGCAAGGGAGGACCCTGAGAGTCCCTGAGTGACAGAGGCAGCCTCCCAGAGGTGGGCTGTTCTCCTGAGAGAAATGGCCAGGGGTCCCTGAGGACACCCAGAATCAGAGACACAGCCACACGACCTCTGAGGGACAGCACTGTAGTGACACTGACCCTCAGTTTGAAAGAGATTCAAGGCACACAGGCAAATAAACAAATGGGCCTGCTGCTGGACTCTGGCACTGGCCGACAGGCGCAGAGTGGGGGATGCTCTCACAGGGCCTGCGCCTTCCAGGAGGGCCCATTTGGGAAGGCAGGCCCAGAGGCCCCAGCTCCTGATGGTGGCCCTCCTAGCCACGCACCCTTTGCTCTGAGTGGGCGCATCTGGGGGGCCACTTCGGCCACTACTGCACAGACACCCTTGTCCTGCACAAAGGTGTCACTGCCCAGACGAGACCCTGAGCCTCAGTGGTCCTGGGAGGTTTGGGGCCCAGTACCAGGAACCCTTCACAGAGCACCCAGAGCCGACCAGCAGAGCCTGGGTGCATCATCCGTGGAGGTTGACAAGCACCTACTATGTGCCGGGCCCCACCTGAGGCTCAGGAAATTCAGAAGGGGACAGAGCACAGCTGGCCGGCTCAGAGCGCGAAGTCCCGGGGAGGGAGCCGTCCCGGGCTGGCCTGTCACTGGTGAACATTCCGCAGGGCCTGTTGCCTCCCCCTGAGACACTCGCCCGCCCGTCCCCCATCCTCACCACGCACCCCCTGTACCAAGTCCCCATGCCTCTCACCCACTCTCCCCATAGGAGTAACTGCCGTGGCGCAGACAATGGGGCTGAGTTGGTTAGTACGATACCTGGTCACCTCCGGCCGTTTCACCGGGAGCTAGGACAATGCAGTTTTGATACACAGGGCAGACTCTCAGCAGGCCCTAGGGCCGAGGTGGGGGGCCCTCACACCCCCATTCTCCTCTCCCGTGCCCCGCCACGTGGCCAACTCTTCATGCTCCTTTGCACACTGGCAACTTTCTGCGTCACTTTTGCTGGTGTTTGCCTCTCTGGATGGCTGTGCATGCCCCTCCCTGGCACAGACCACTCAGCCCCTCTCCCCACCCCCAGACCTGCCTTCCAGTCTGCCTGGCACCAGAGATGGGGCTCGACCTCCTGGAAAGTGACTGACCTGTCCTGGGGAGGAGGGGTCCACAGGTCCCTGAGCCACCGCCATCCTGGGGTGAACACTTGTAATGGAGTGCGTGCGTCTCCTCCACTCATTCACACCTTTGCCAGCTCTGGGCAACACTGATGCATCCCCTGCCTCTTCCACTGCCTGCTGGGTGGCGTCAATTACTCTCACCTCATCTCGTCCCGAAGCTCTGCCTGCCCCCTGCCCTGTCCCTCCTGCTCCGGCCGTCCCCATGCCGCCCAGCACAGGTGCTCCGCAGCTAGAGTGCGGCGTGGGGCTTGCTGTGTTTCTCTCTTGCTCCCACACACACTCACAACCACAGGGTGAGGCAGAGCAGGCAGAGAGAGAGGGCGGCTCATTCCCATTCTAGAGTGCGGCGTGGGGCTTGTGTTTTTCCCTTGTTCCCACAGTTACAACCACAGGGTTGAGAGGGTAACAGGCAGGAAGGCCAGGGGTCTCCAAATGGGCAAAATAGGCTGTAAGTGCCAGACGTTTTTATCTCTCTTAAGCAGCAGGAGGAAACAAACTGGTGATATTTTTTTTTCCTTCTCTATACAAATTTAAAAGGAGGTTTCTCTGAAAATGTGTTG
Organism: Muntiacus reevesi; assembly: GCF_963930625.1. Classification (NCBI taxonomy): domain Eukaryota; kingdom Metazoa; phylum Chordata; class Mammalia; order Artiodactyla; family Cervidae; genus Muntiacus; species Muntiacus reevesi. The sequence continues at coordinate 193,896,173 of NC_089251.1, read as the reverse complement.
CCAAGATACCTGGTTTCACCTGAAGCTAACTATTCTCAAACCTGAGTTAACCAATACATTTCTTTTTCTTATGGAAATGTTTGTCTTAAGCTATGTTAATGTACCCCAAACTTCATCTTCAAGTTCTGCCAACTGGCTCAGAACCTACTTGACAAACCAGTATGTTATACTCAGATATTGTTCCCCTAATCTATGTAAATGAAACTATTTGTATGGTAATCTGCCCTTCCACAAGATTCAAGTCAATCATTTTATGGCCTGGGATGAATTACCTGCTGCCATTCTGAGTTTTAAGACATTCCTTTCTTTTCATTAACGGACTGCTAGTGCCTATATAACATCCAGCTGAAGACTAGCAGGGGGTACTCTTTCTGCCCCCTTCTGATGCCTGTCAGAAGCTTTCTCTATCTCCTTGATACTTTAATAAAACTTTATTACACAAAAGCTCTGAGCGATCCAGCCTCGTCTCTGACCCCGTCTCCTCCGGAGGCCAAGAATCCCGGCGTCTTATCGTTCAGCAACAACCTTTCAGGGTGAGGCAGAGCGGGCGCAGAGAGAGGGCGGCTCATTCCCATTCTAGAGTGCGGCGTGGGGCTTCTGTTTCTTCCTGGTTCCCACACACACTCACTCACAGCCACAGGGTGAGGGAGAGTGGGCGCAGAGAGAGAGGGGGCAGCTCATTCCCCTTCTAGAGTGAGGCGTGGGGCTTGCTATGTGCCTCCATGTTCCCACACACACTCACAACCACAGGCAGAACAGGCGCAGAGAGAGAGAGAGAGAGAAGGCGGTTCATTCCCATTGTAGGGTGGGGTCTGGGGCCCAGATGCTTCTGAGAGCACAGGGCTGGCACTGGGTGGGTTCCCAGTAGCGAGGCTGGATACCACTGGGCAGTAGAGATGGTGAAGGGACAGGAGAAGGGGATGCAGCTACAGGGCCACCAGAGCCTCTCAGACTTTGCAGAGAGCTGTGGGCCGAGGGGTGACAGGCCCTGGAGCAATCCCCCCCAGGACTTGGGGATCTCCAGCCAGCCAAGATGGTTAAAAGAATGTGACTGTGCAAAAGAGTTGTGGCCTGGTGAACTGCGCTGTCACCTGTCTGAAGACAGATGGCATTAGCCAAGAGGGGAGCTGCAGACCACATACCCCTGAGGATGAGCACTGCGTCAGCTGAACCTGAGGAGGGCCCTCTGAGAGAGTGTGCTGAGTGCTCTGCGTAGACTGTCACTCAGACCCTCAATCCCTCTTCTCCGAGGCAACACTCACTGGTCAGTCTCCAGGGGGTGCTGAAACACCACAAACCAGTGACCAGGAAGGTGGGCACGAGTGTTCTGGTACTTGGAAGACACAGCTTCCAGTTTTTGGAAACTGATGGGTGGGCAAAGGGTCTGGTACAGAGTAGGATCTTGATCCAAGATCAAGCATGAATTCTGATGTAAAGGACAGCTTCCCTGTGAGTTTGGTAAGTGTGCTGACCCCAATGGGAACATGGCAGGATGATACTATTTTAATCTTTTCTGTTATTATTATTTTAAAAATATTTACTGGGCTGCGTTGGGTCTAAGTTGCAGCACATGGGCTCTTTAGCTGTGGTGCAACAGCTTAGTTGCTCCACGGCCTGTGGGGTCTCAGTTCTCTGACCAGCGGCATTGAACCCGTGTCCCCTGCAGTGCAAGCTGGACTCCTAGCCACTGGACGACCACTGGAGTCCCTGCATCATTGTGGCAAAGTCTTCAGAGTCAGACAGGCCTGGGTTCCAACCCCAGCCCTGGTGGATCTCCCTCCATGTATCTCCTTAGGCAAGTTACTTTACTTGTCTGGTCTTAGTTTCTTTATCTCTAAAATGGGGATCATATCTATCCATCTTTGAAGCTAGTGAGCATTATAAATAATAGTAATAGATAATATATATGAAATGTTTACTGTGAGCCAGATGCTGTCCTAAACACTTCATATTAATATATATTAACTCATTTAATCCTCCCAACAACCCCCTCGAGTTGGGTATGCTACTATGCCCATTTTGGGAGAGAAGATGGGGAGTGATCTTGGCTCAAGCAAGTCTCCCAAGAGAATGGCCTCAGACCCTAGCGACTGAGCTGCTTCCAGGCCAGCCTCATGCAGCCGGGTCCCCAGACACACTCTGCTGACTTCTGCTGACTTCCTGCGAGTCCAGACTGAGGGCCAAGCCCCTGGCTGGGCCACTGGCTCCAGGAAGGCCCAGTCACCCATGATGCCCAAATGTTCACTTCCACCCAGGGTGGGCTCTGGGCTTTGGCTGTCCTGGCCTGGGCCAGGTGCCCAGAACAGGCAGCCCTGGCTGGACAGCTTTCTCTGACTCTGACCATGGAGACAGCAGGCAGCAGCAGCCCTGCTGAGTTCTGGCCATAATGAGGCCTCATTAGTGGGATTCAGCTGCTCTAGCCCCACTCAGGGAGGCCGGCTCCCCCCGAGGACATCCAGATGATGCTGGGGTTCCCAGCGCCCCACTTCTTCCAGATATGCTGGCGCTTCATCTCACCAACTATCATCTTTGTAAGTTCCTCGCTGGTCCCTCCCCTGCTGTCCCCGTGGCAAGCATCCTTCTCTTGGGAACCAGCCAAGGAAGAGCACGAGCCCAACCATTAGCCCAGAGCTCCTCCTGGGGGCTCCGCACCTACAGCTCTGGTCACTGGGAGTCTGAGCAAAGCTGTATAGAGTCAGACAGGTGTGGAGACTCAGAATCACCCAAGCCCTGGCCTTGGGTTAGGAAGGGAGCACAAGGCCCTGTACTTGACAGAAGATAGTGCCCAGCTTCAGAAGGGGAAAATAGGCTGGCAGCAGCTGAGAGCCGGCCCTCCTTCCCTGGTATTTCCACCTGGCATCCCCCCAGAGGAGCCCCATGGGAATCATGACTGACCTTGGCATTGGTCTCTGACAGCCTCACTGAGCTCGTGTCTCTAGCCCTCATAGCCGAGGTGCTTGGAGTGCTCAGGATATGTGGTGTGAATGCATGTTCCAGAAGCAGGCTGTGCAAGTCAGGTATCAGCTCAGGATCCAGGACACCACCCTAAGCCACCCTGGAATAGGGTGGCTTGGGAGGAGGAGTTCTGGGTTTCCACCAGTATTCAACACCTGGACGACAGACCCCCCAGCAGGGAGTAGAAGTGGTGGAGGGAAAGCCCACCATGACCAGGAACAATATACTAAGTCTTGTGATACAACTCTCCATGGTTTCATTATTATCCCCACTTTACAGATGAGGAAACTGAGGCTCTGAGACGTTAAGTAATTCCATGCTCCCCTGAAGATGGACTTGAGTCCCAGCTGCTGTCCCTGGACAATGCCCAGATTACTGGGCAGTAATGACTCCAGCTGTCTGCAGGACTCCCAGGTGCCAGCACAGCTGCCGGGGGAATGCCCCACCCCCACCCTGTGCTGCCAACACAGAGACTGGGGAGACAGCGGGTAGGTGTCACCGCTTGTCCCCACCATGCCCTGGCCAGGGGTGGCACCTGTCACCTTGGCCACCACTGCTAGCACGGTCATTTGTGTTCATGTCCCTAGTGTTTACAGGTCCTTTAGATGCCAAGATGGCAGCTGGGGGGTGTGGGTGATGTGGGGGTTGCTGGGGGGCCCCAGGTCAGGCCCCCAGACGCCTGCTGGGCTCCATGTGGCCTCTGACGCCCCCACACTCTGCCCTGAGCTGAGGTTCTGGGTGTGCCCCTACCTGTCCCTGAGCCTTTGGCCTCCTGACCAGAGTTCCCGCCCTTGGGTTGGACCCCAGCCTCCGCCCAGGCTAATTCAGATCTTCCTACCTGGAGGCAGGGTGAGGGGCTGGGGGGGCTGTGCAGTGTTACGGGTCAGGCTGTGTGGCCCGGCCCTTTTGTCTGATTATTTTTGTAAAAATTGTATTGCTATCCCCTCACCCTCGGCTTCAGGCCCAATCTGTCTTCCAGGCCTGCCTGCACATCCCTCGGCAGCTCTGAGGTCTCTGCGCCTCCTTCCAGCACTGGCTGTCAGGGCCAGCCCAGCAGAGGCCCATGACCCAACAGCCCACCCAAAGAACTCATTTCTGGGCGGTAGGGATGGGGTGATGCTCAGCAGGAGGTTTGAGCCCAGAGACCAGGGGAAGTGGACCCTATACGACACCCCCTTGCCCTACCACCGCCAGGCTAAAGCCCAGTCTTCCCGAACTGGGCTACCCTTGTTCAGGTGTCACATTGCCCCAGCCCGTGTGCCCCAACCCCTCTCTGGAGCCAGAACTCCTTTCCCCAAGCCCTGCAGCGTCTGTGTGTCTGTCCTCTGCACCCCTCTGTGCAGTGACAGCCCCGGAAGAGCTGCCTCTAATCCTCTGTAGCAATAATGGTGCGCCTCCGACCTCCAACCATCTGCAAACCACTAGGTTTTTAAAGTCCATAGATTTTAATGAAATTTCTATTCCTGTCTCTAAGCTGCTGCTCTTCTTTGCCTGGGTCCTCCAGCGGGACATGAGTCAGGGCTGGGACAGGACCTCCTCCTGCCAGGCCTTTGGGGGGATGCCTGGGAGGAGAAAGGCCAGAGGCTGTGACAGTCAGGACCGGACACTGAGGACCTGCTGAGAAGGTAGGGTGAGGGCCGGCCAGACAGACAGACAGACAGACAGACAGCAGTGGACTCCTGGGGAGGGCTCACCCTAGACTAGATCTGAAGTGGGCTGGACCCTGGCAGCTGAAAGAGAGCAGGAGCAGACAGGACGAGTTCCAGCCGAAGCTGAAGCCTCCTTACTGAGGAGCCCTTCAGGTTGGGGCCTGGGGCACTGCACTGGACATCAGAGCAGAAGCTGGCCTTTTCCCGGGGCGGCAGTGAATCTTCTGTCCCCAGCAGCAGGTGGCGGCCAGGCCGCGAGGTTTGGGGCAGCGCTCCAGAGGGGAGCAGGCAGGCAGCACTGGAGAAGCCTGGCCCAAACTCCAGCAGCCCCGTGGAGGCAAGGCAGGAGTCCAGAGCCCTGGCTGGAGGACCCCAAGGGCTGTGGCCTGAATGGGAGGGAGTAGCTGTGAGGGGGCCGTGGCCTGCCCGTCAGCCTGCCCCATCCAGCTGTCTGTCTGCTCTCGGTTACCTGTGGCTGCGGGAGACACAGGAAGCCCTCAGGGGTGCCTGCAGCTCCTTTTGCCTGGCTGCCTTCTGTTTCTTTAGCTCTGGAGGAAAGGTTCTGCCTGAGACACAGCGCCCAGTGTTCCAGGGTGTGTTACAAGAGCAAGGTGGGATGGGTGTGGGTAGGGGGGAAGTGGGAGGAATGGAGTGCTGGGTGCTCTGGGACCTGCTAGGGTCCTCACCTGCCAGGGTGGGCTCTAGGCTTGCCTCAGTGGGCCGGGGGCGGGGGGGGGGGGGCTGAATACTCATCTTCCAGGCAGCACTGCAGGGAGAGCTGGCTCAGTGCCTGGCTTTACGGCAGGGTGCCCAGGCCAGGATCCCCATGGTGGGGCGCAGGAACCAGACCGTGCAGGCTCTTCCTCCCAATCACCTGGGGGCACTCCTGAGAGGAGCACCAGCCTCCCCCTGAAAAGCTGAGCTTGGCAAGAGGGTGGCAGGCCTGAACCCAGACTTAGGGAAGAGAAGGAGGCAAAAGACCTAGGCAAACCCAGCAGTTGATCTAAAAGTGATGACCTTGGACTTAGGGACTCAACTGGAATATGAGTTCATGTACTTAAGGATCACACACATAAGAAGTGTGCACACAGGAAAAATGGGCCCAGGGTTCACACAACCACTGCAGGTGTGTGGATCTCACGCCCTGGTTGAGAGACGGGGCTGTCTACGCTCAGCAGAAGGGCTGGGGGCGGGGTGAACAATGACTGCAGCTCACCTGCAGGATGGGACTCTCCCTCTCCAGAGCATGGCACTCTTCCTCCAGGAGGGCCCTGGGACATGCACAGTGCAGCACCGAAGCAGCGCTACAGACCCTGGTCTCAGCAGAGCCCTCCACGCGGTCCCAACCTCCGGCCTCCCCAGGAGACTCCTCTAGGCCCTCCTATCTCAGTCCACCTCTCCCTCTGCTGCCTTCATGCTGTTCCAGCACAGCTTTGCAGCCCTGCCAGCCTCTTCCTGGGCAGGGTGTGTCCTCTGTCCTTGCCCACCTCCCAGCACCCACCCTCAGAAGCAGCAGTCTCTCTTCTACATGATAGGACTAGACTTGCGGGTCCTCCTGACTCCATTCTCTCCCACATGACAGCCCTGCCCCTGCTTTAAAAACTCTTCTGTGTTTCACCTCTTCCCCACCTCCCAGGATAAAAGTCCTCAGACCGAGGCCCATGTAGGCATCTGTACTTGACTGATTCCTGGCAGCAACCTCATCAGCATCCTGCCCCTTCCACCTCTCAGCCCCACTCTCCTGGGTCTCCCAGCCAGGTGTGTTCCCTCCCTTCTCCTCCCAGTAGCCCCAGTACATCAGGGTCCATCCGCAGTCCCACCCTCCCTGTCCCCACGCCCACTACACTCACTTGGGGGCCTCACTGCACGTGTCCAGAAGGCTGGTCAATGTGGGACACATTCAGCTGGTCCTTGATGACGCTGAGGTCCTGGTGACAGCTGCTGGCAGATGAAGTCAACCTCACTCTCTCATGCTGCTTCACCCCAGGCCTTCAGGACACAAACACCATTTCTCCTAGACAATTTTGTGCTTTCTCACAAAGACAACACAAGATGGTAGTAAAAGGAGGAGCTATGGAGCCTGGGATTGCACATGGGTTCTGCAACCCTTTACTATGTGTGAGTTTGGGAAAGTCAATCATCCCTTCTGAGTTTTAGTATCATCTGCAAAATGGGGCCATCGCCCCCTTCATAAGGATGTGTGAGAAATAAGTTGCTACCATTCACGGATGAACATGCTGCTGCTCATTTATCTTGTTCAGTCCCTAGCCCTCTCTAACCCAGTCCTTGCAGCCTGGTTATCCCAGCCTGAGGGACAACCGGCCACTGGGTGAAGTCTTTCCTTCCACTCCTATCTGTGTGTCCTTCTCCGTCTCCCTGCAAAGCGCTTCTCTTTGTATCTGAATGAAAGTCTGTTCCTCGTACTCTAAAACCCAGCTTGAACCAAGCTCCCAGGATTGGCACGTGTTTCCTGGGCCTCTGCAGCCCTCATGGGCTGACCTCTACCACAGGTGTCTGTAGAAGTGTCAGTCCCAGACCAGGAATTTCTCCATGCCCGCAGGTGGGACCTACCAGCTGGCTGGGGTCCTTTGCCCAGCAAGGACAGATCCCTCCTCTCCTACTACTACACCTGGGTTCACCAGCTCTCATCTGGAACATCTCCTGTTCTGGCAAATCAGGCCTGGGCTCCTCCAAGGCAAAGTGCAGGACCCTGGGGCTATACTGGACCCAAACGTGGGTCTGGTCCCTGCAGAAGACGCATAAAGGCAATTCAGCGGCTCCTTCCAGGGAACCACAGGAAAGGTGATCCTGGACCCTTGTCAGTTGCCAGGCTAGCCCATCTGAGTTCTGGAGACAGGGCCCAGACCCAGGTCTGGAGCTCCAACATGCCTCACAGATGGTCTTCCGGCGGAGACCTTGGAGCAGCTGCCACAGTTCCTGGCGCACAAGATCTCTTAGGAGGGGCGGTGGTGCCAGAAGGGAGGAGAGGGCAGAGGTGGGGCGCTATCCAGAGGTTTGGATAGATCGAGCCTCTTGGAGCAATGATCTTTGTAACATCACTACCTGCAAGGAGAGCTGGGGCACTTCGGCGACTGCGGAGGGAAGTGAAGGGAGGCAGGGGAGCTGGGGAATGAGGGGCAGGGCAGTTGAACTGGAGAGGGTTGGGCGGACAATGAGATCCGACAAGAGCTCGAGAGTTACTGGGCAGGGCTAGGGATCCGTAGAAGGTGAGAAAATCATCCGAGTCCTGGGACAGGTCTGCCGTGGGGCTCAGCTTCCTACGCCCCACCTCTGTCCGTAGCTCCAGGCTCAGATCCGCTGTCGTCTCCCCTAGAATCCTCTTCACTTCGTGCCGCTCCGGGAGCGGAACGTGCTCTTCCACCAGTTCCCACAGCGACTGGAAGTCCCCAGGCATGGCCCGCCCGCGCTGCTGCCCCACCCAGACGCGCGGCCGCACACTTGGACCTGCGGGACCACAGCTCGGAGTGCTGGGTATACAGCTAGTCGCCCAAGGCCGGGCACTCCCACTCACGCCTCGCACGCTTCCGGGTCTCACAGGCCACGCCCCCAGCCTGTCACTTGGACCAGACTCTCCCAAGCCTCATTCCGGTCGGCCGCCCGTCTCCACGACCAGAGTTGCTCGGTCCAGAGCCGCTGGCCTCTGGCGCTCTCTTCTGCCCTACTACTGATCAACTCTCAGAAGCCACGGTTTCAGGTCGCGGCCCGGGGAGCCTGGAGGCCCGAGCCCCGCCTCTTCCGCGCGGCCGTCACCCGGGAAACGGGGCCCGCTACCCCCAAGCCCCGCCCCCAGAGGGCCCCTGCCCCGCCCATTCCGGGGCGGTGCCAGCTAGCAAAGCCCAACCCACAGCCGCGGTAGGTGGTTTCGCAGTCTCAGCCTTGCACAGCACCCTGACTCCAAGCACCTTTCATCCCTGGGCACCTTTATACTCCAGGGCAGGTGAAAGAACTGAGAAATATGAGTCCGGTGGGTTTATTACTTCCGTGCCTTTTCTGGGACAGGAACGGACTAGCTGGTCAAGGAAGACAAGTAAAGGGTGGAGTGTGGGAGAAACAGGAGGAGGGGAGGGAGGCGGTAGGTCGAAGGGGACCAAGGGGCCAGATGAGCAGCGTCTCACGGAGCCCCTCTTACTTGAAGCCAGGCTTACAGTGTGAAGTGCAGGGAAGCCTGCGGTAAGCACCTTGGGGTCTGGGAGGGCTCTCTGACCCTCGACCCCCGCTGCCCCCGCCCCGCACCCCCACCCCCGTCCCCCTGCCCCAGCGCCCCACCGGTTCATTTTCCTGTCTGCTTCTCTGCACTTTTCCTACCTGGTTCTGTTTTCTCCAGGAGAGCTGCAAAATGGGTTCATTTCCTGGGTTTTCCTCTCCCAAGGAGCCACTTAGAAACCCGGCCTCTCCGGTCCCACTGGAGCTGCTGAGTCAGAGTCTGAGCAAAACCGTATCCTCGGGTGGTTCACATGCGTGTTGAAGTTTGACAAGCGCTCATCCAGATGAAGTGGGTTTCAGTTTACACTTTTTATTTTGTTTTGGAGGGCTGCCCACGCCTGTTAGACCTTTAATCCGGGGGAAAGTGAGCTTGTACTGAGCTTGTAAATAAGTTCGCTTGTAAATAAGTAAGCAGCTTGTGGCTGCTTGTGGGTTGTCACAGCTCTTAAAGTGAAGATGAGGAATCTCTTGTCATTTTCCTACCTTAATTTTGACTTGCCCTGCTTTAATATATAAATAGCATTTCTCTGAAGTTATTTTACTTAAGTGCCAGTGCACACAAACACACACATTTTAGCTATCAAAACATATATGTAACTCTACTGGTCAGAAATCAGGAGAAAATTAAAGTGCCATAGTGATTGAATAAGATGAAGGAAACCCCCCCTTTTCATTATTATAGCATCTTATCTATTTAGTCCATGTTCTTCTTTTTACTACTTTTTCATGCTAACTCAGTAAAGTATGAAGAATGTACTCAGAGTTGCACATGTTAGTCCAGTGATGGCAATTTTTATTTTCTGAGTTTCTCATCTTCCTGCTGCCTTGGGTCGGGGGCTCCACTAAAGGCTGATTTCCGGGGGTGCTGATACAAGCATCAGGGGAAGGAGTTCAGTTGTCACATCCTTCTGTGGCTTAAAGATTCTCTGCTGACAGAGAAACAAACCAACAAGACAAATACAACTGGGTGCGCCGTCTGGATTCTCCACTGCTGCATCGATGTCTGAAGAGAGAGGGTGGCTGGGTTTCCTCGTGACCGTGTCTCTGCCCACAGATTGCGGCCCTGGAACAAGCCATCAGAGATGTCCAAGAGTGTGATGATGGCGAGATTCAGCTCTACAACGAGCAGATCGACACCCTGCGGAAGGAGACTGAAGGGGCAGAGAGGAGCCTGGAGAGGTCACCCTATGACTGCCGGCAGCTGGTGGTCGCCCAGCAGACCCTGAGGAGCGAGTTGGACCAGTATCATCGCATCATCGAGAATACAGGCAACAGGTGGGGTCGGGGTGGGCAGAGCCCATGGGCACAGAACCACTTACTTGTTTCACGTTTTTCCATGTGCCAGTTCCAGGTTGTAGGGAATGTGGCAGGAAAGTGAAAGTGTTAGTTGCTCAGTCTTGTCCGACTCTTTGTATCCCCCTGGACTATACTCCGCCAGATTCCTCTGTCCATGGGATTCTCCACGCAAGGATATTGGAGTGGGTAGCCATTCTGTTCTCCAGGGGATCTTCCTGACCCATTGCAGGCAGATTGTTTACTGTCTGAGCCACCAGAAGCAGACCCCCATATCCAGGACCTCACGGGTCTGGAATGGCAGTGGGGGAGGCAGAGGATGAATGGGTTTGCAACAGAGATATGGGCTCTGGTGTGAGTGATGGTGGGAGGAGGGGAGAGGTGATGAAGATGGCCATGGGAGTGTTTGGATGTCAAGGTGCCTTTCAGCTCCACAGGTCTCTGGGGACAGGAATGTCTTAGCTGAAAGGATGACCAGGCATGGTTATTGAGATGCTGCAGGCGAGATGCCTGCACAGTACCTGGAATTGAACCAGAACTCAGAGCAGTTGATATTATTACTGCTGCTGCCATGGTGACTCTGAGCACCTGGCCAGTCCGTTCTGTGGCTGCCAGCAGACTGTCTGGTCTCCTCTGCATGATGCATTGGGACATGAACTCTGCTGGCAAGTGTCTCTGTCTCTGTCTCAACCTCACTCACATCTACACCTGCATCAGCTACTCTCCGTTTCCTCCATGTTCATCTGTGTGACCATGTCTGCACCTACATGTATACTTATGTCCACATCTGTGTCTACAGCGTCTGTATGTGTACATCTACACTACACCTACATTCTCTACATCATCTGGAGCTACACCCAGATCACCTAACCTACATCTGTATCATCCACACCTACACCTGCCTCTACATCACCTACACCTACATCATCTGTATCTACATCTGACACCTACTCGGCCATCTATGTCTGTCTGGATCATCTACATGTACGTCTACCCCACATCTGCATTTTCTGCACCTGCACCATCTTCTTCAATACCTCTGTTATTTATGCTGATGCCTGCATCACCTACATTTACACCTGCACTTACCTCTATGTCTACATCTGCATCTCTACCTCCATCCACATTTACATCATCTGTATCCACATCTATGTCACTTACATCTGTATCTACATGCGCCTATATCTACATTATCTATGGTTACACTTACATCTTTATCACCTAAGCCTGCACCTCATCTACACATAAAGTATCTAAATCTCCATCATCTTTATGTACATGCATAAAGTATCTATACCTCCATGGTTTTCATGTACATGTATAAGCTGTCTACATCTCCATTGTTTTTATGTACAAGTATAAAGAAAGCTGAGCACCAAAGAATTGATGCTTTTGCACTGTGGTGTTGGAGAAGACTCTTGAGAGTCCCTTGGACTGCAAGGAGATCCAACCAGTCCATCCTAAAGGAGATCAGTCCTGGGTGTTCATTGGAAGGACTGATGCTGAAACTCCAATCCTTTGGCTACCTGATATGAAGAGCTGACTCATTTGAAAAGACCCTGATGCTGGGAAAGACTGAGGGCAGGAGGAGAAGGGGATGACAGAGGATGAGATGGTTGGATGAGATAACTGACTCAATGGACATGAGTTTGAGTAAACTCCGGGAGTTGGTGATGGACAGGGAGGCCTGGCGTGCTGCGGTTCATGGGGTCGCAAAGAGTCGGAGACAACTGAGCCACTGAACTGACCTGATAAACTGTCTACATCTCCATTGTTTTTATGTACATGCATAAACTGTCTACACCCCCACTGTCTTTATGTACATGTATAAACCATCAGTACCTGCATTGTCTTTATATACACACATCTACAGTGGTGTCTCCATTATTCCTATCTTTACCCATCCTTACATATATGGCTGTATCTACCTGTGTCGGAGAAGGCAATGGCAACCCACTCCAGTATTCTTGCCTGGAAAATCCCATGGACGGAGGAGCCTGGTAGTTTGCAATCCATGGGGTCGCTAAGAGTTGGTCATGACTGAGCGACTTCACTTTCACTTTTCACATTCATGCATTGAAGAAGGAAATGGCAACCCATTCCAGTGTTCTTGATTGGAAAATCCCAGGGACTGGGTAGCCTTGCCGGTTGCATCTATGGGGTTGCACAGAGTCGGACACGACTGAAGCAACTTAGCAGTAGCAGCAGCAGCAGCAGCCACCTGGAACTAAAAGCTGGCCTTTTGGATGAGACAGGGTGAAACGTTGTGTTTTCTGAAACTTTAAGTTTCTCCTCTTGGCTGGTCTGAAGCAGTGAATGTGGCCTCTGGCCCATGGGATTCCCATTCTGGGTTTAAGGGCATAGTTTCCTCTTGTTTCACAGGAGGAAGGGGATGGTAAGCAAGGAGTGGTGGTGTTTACCTGGTTTGGGGTGCAGGGGGGCCAAGGGTGTGCCTGGAGGCTATTCCAAACCCATCAGCGGAAGGTGGGGTGACTGAGTTGCTCCTTTGGGGAAGCCTGAGGTGACAGTGGCTCTCTGGACTGGATTTCCTGGTCCGGGCTGGATCCAAGTGTCCCCTGTGACCTCGAGGTGAGGGTGCTGGGGTGGTCAGAGGCCCTGCTCCCACAGAGTGTCATTGCAGGAGAAACACGGATCTCAGTAAGTTGTGCCCAGTGTGAAGGGAACTGTGGGGGCCTCCCCTCCACTCTGCAAGCCCAGAGGGGCCAAGTGACTTGTCCTAAAGTGACACAGCAGCCCGCAGGGCTGGGTCCTCAGTGTGGGCCGTGAATGCTTAGGATCTAGGGATCCTACCTTGTTGCCAACCAGCCAACCAGTAAACCCCACCCCAGTGCTAGGCTTGTATTTTTCAATGAATACTTTTTCTTCCCTTCATTGGCCTTGACTCATTGCACCTGCCTCCTTTTTTTTTTCTTTTTTCAAAGATCTTACCAGAGATGTGCAGGATATAACTGCAGTGAAACCAAGACTCAAAGGCCTCCCCAAGAACCTTCCGAGGAAAAAGGAGATGGTAGTGAAAGATAGAGCAGATGAAATTCTGGAAGAGACACCACTGAGAGGCCCAGAGGACACAAAACTGGAGCGGGTGGTGCTCAAAGGAGGGTAAGTCTAAACTTGAACCGGGGGATGAAGAAGCAAGTCCCCCAACCTAGGAAGGGGCTCTGGAGGATGTCCCAGATGGAAGCAAGATAAGCAAAGACTTCGAGAAACTAGGCAAGATGATCAAGGAGAAGGTGAAAGGCGCCAAAGAACCCGAGCCCCCTGCCAACCTGTAACCAAAAGGTGGTACATGACAGTCTCTGGAGACGCCAGTCTCATGGGTCCTGGCTTCTGTGTCTTCTCCATCCCAGCAAAGGGGTCGTTGTGGTTTCTAAGGAGGTGACTCTGTGCGTCCTGACAGCGGCATGGAGCCCTCTCCCCAGCAGCCTGAGCACCCTCTGGAGGATGGACAGGGTTCCCCCAGGGGAAAGAAGATGCTCTGAAGGATGAAAGGGGGCCCCCAGGGGAAAGAAGATGGTCTGAAGGATAAATGGGGGCCCCCAGGGGAAAGAAGTTGGTCTGAAGGAGGAAGGGGGGCCCCCACAGGTGAAAGAAGACAGTCTGAAGGATGAAGGGGGCCCCGAGGGGAAATAAGACGGTCTGAAGGAGGAAGGGGGGCCCCCAGGGGGAAGAAGACAGTCTGAAGGATGAAGGGGGCCTCTGAAGGGGAAAGAACATGGATGCCCCCCCACCCCACACCCTGCAGACAAAGGGGATGAGAAAAATGCCAAAGAACTGAAGGGCCTCCAGGGGAAACAGGATGGCCAGAAGGAGGAGGAGGGGGACAGACGGCCCTGTCCCATGGTGGCACCTGGTCCAGAGGGGCTGTCTACACCCCGGCCTCAAGGGCCTCAGGTCACTCTGGGTGGGTCCAAGGGGCATGGGGCTCAGAGCGGCAGCCGGCCAGTGAGAAGCCCTCCCAGGAAGCTGGCCTAAAAGAAAGTGGAGGTGATGGAGTCCATAGAGAAGTTTTCCACCAGGAGCATCCAGATGTACGAAGAGACTGTTGTCATTGTGGAGACCACGATTGAAAAGACAAGGCAAACGAGAAGAAACTGGGAGAGAAGGGATCGTCCAGTGCCTGAGCTAACCAGGAGGAGCTGCCTCTGGGCCCCTGCAGACATGTGCTTCGATGTCTTAGAACAGAGGTTACCAGGGTGAGGATACAAGGTTTTTGTTTGGATTAGACCATGGTTGGCCTGTCTGGCTTACCAATGAAGCCTTAATTAAAATGTTTTCTTTGCTTGCACATCCTTTGTCTGATTAACAGGGGCCTTGGGCTTGCATGTGGGCCAGCCTCACTCAGGACAGGGTTGCCCTGCTAACAGCCACTGAGCTGAGCTCATTTAAGAAAGTAGACGAGCCCTTTGTTCTGGGGCATCACGGGGCTCATGAGAGGCTCAGAGTCTGGATTTCACACCTGAAACGTGTCAGGTGATGCATCAGCTTGCTTTCACCATGTTTCAGGCACAAGCACACGATTGCACGATGGATGCTTTATTAGAAGTCAGATGATTAAAGGTGTCTGTCTCAGTTTGGATTCCCCAAGAAGCTGACCCTGCAGCAAGGATCTGATGTCATTTCTGGGGATGTGGTCCCAGGAAGTGCTAGGAGGGCAGGAGACAGAGGTGGGGGCATCAGAGAGGGCATCAGAGGTGGGGGCATCAGAGAGGAGAGGTGCTACCAGGTGGGTTGGCACCGTGGTCAGCTGGCGCTCAGCCCGCATCCCTTGGGGCTCTTGGAAATGGGGTAGAATTCAGTCTTCAGTTACCCTGCCCGAGGATGCAGGGGCTGGGTGGGTCAACACCCAATCAGAAGGGAGGGCCCAGAACAGCCCTCAACTGAGAATTGCAGGTGCAAGCAGTCGTTTGGACACCAGGCGTGGAGATGCGTGGAAGCAGTAGGGGTCATGGGCAAGAAGTAGGGGTCATGGGCAGGAAGTAAGGGTCATGGGCAAGAAGTAGGGGTCATGGGTAGGAAGTAGGGTGCCAGGGCCGCCTGCATAGCACACGTACCTTGTGTCCTTCTGGCTGAGTCACTTAAGAGCTTCTCACTCAGAGATTGCACTCCTGGGTCAGGCTTCAAAAGCAAAATCAAATGTCACCACTCAGTTCCTTGTTCAGCAGTTAATTAATGAAATGTTAGGCTGAGGAAGCCCCTCAGCCTAACATTTACTGAGGGGCTTCCCTGATGGCTCAAGCGGTAAAGAATCTGCCTGCAATTCAGGAGACAGAGGAGAGGCTGGTTCAATCCTGGGGTTGGGGAGATCACATGGAGATGGAAATGGCAACCCACTCCAGCATTCTTACCTGGGAACTTCCATCAACAGAGGAGCCTGGTGGGCTACATCCATGGGGTTGCAAAGAGTCAGACATGACTGAGCAACTGAGCACAGACGCACATTTACTGAACATACTGTTTGCCAGGCAGAGTGCAGTGCTGATAAGGGAGAGTTTACAAGTTTATTAATGATCTCAATTACCATAAGATAATGCCTCATAATACACATATGTGTATTCTCCTGTGCATACATGTGCACTCAGGTATCTGCAGTGTCACATCCTAGGAAACAGAAATTACTTGAAACCAGAATCTTTACAAACATTTTTATGCTGCCTATAGGCATCTCTTTATCTCTACTAACAGTCCAAAAGGTTTTTTTGTTTTTTTTGTTTTTATTTTTTTTTTGCTTAGCCAAATAAGAAATTACTCCTTCTCCATGTAGATGTTCCAAAATACATTATGGACAGTGAATAAATGTGCTGAAATGGATTATTGCATCTCCCTAAACCATGGTATCTGGCAAGACAACCACACATCATTAGAGAAAATTATTAGTGTCATAAATTACATTCTAGTATTTCTTTGTTAGAAATCATACAAAGAATACTAAATGGAGTCACCTTTCCTTTCTGTGTAGAGCTTTAAAAAAATCTCTCTGAATTCATGTGAGGCTTGGATTTCAAGATAGACGTATGCTTTTGTTGTTCTTTCTATAAGATGAGTGAAGGATCTGCTCCATGGCACAGTTTGAAATATGTATCATTTAAAAGCTTAAGAGAGAATAATGGAAACCTTTACCTGGAGCCCAGACTGTGCTGGGAATTTGGACCAGTGTATATATTAGATTCAACAGAACCACTCTTGCAAACCTTGTCTTTTTCCCAATAAGTCTTTTAATTTTTTGGGTCACGTGTTCAGCTAAGTTTTTTAAAAGGTGGGGGGTATCTTTTTGGAAAGAAGTGTCATTGTTATATTTTATTCAATCAGTGATCAAAAGTGGACTGGGGGGCCTGTTCTGATCATTCAAGACTTTGGCGGGGAGACAGCAGGGGACACTGAATGTGTTCAGCTGTCACAGTCACGACTTTCTGAGCAAGGGAGGAATTGCACTGGGGGGAAGATAACTAAATAAGAGAAAATCATGCAGAGAAGACACCACAGGGGCATGTGCTAGACAGAAAGGGTGTCTCTTCTGGGGTGGACAGTCCAGTGAAGACCCCATAGATGAGGTGATGACCTAATGACAAGACGGCCCCATTGTGTGCAGATCAGAGGGAAGGGCATTGTAGGTAGCAGGAACGGCTGGTGCAGAGGTCCTGGGGCAGGAATGGACTAGGCTCTTCAAGGAAGACAAGTAAAGGGGGGAGTGTGGGAGAAACAGGAGGAGGGGTGGAAGGTGGTGGGTTGAGGGGGACCGAGGGGTCAGATGAGCAGCATCTCCCAGAGCCCCCCTTGCTTGAAGCCAAGCTTGCAGTGTGATGTGCAGGGCAGCCTGTGGTGAGCGCCTTGGGGTCTGGGAGGGCTCTCTGACCCTTGCACCTCCCCGCTCCCCCTGCCCCAGGGCCCCACCAGCTCATTTTCCTGGCTGCTCCTCTGCACTTTTCCTACTTGATTCCTTTTCCCCCAGGAGAGTTGCAGAACGGGTTCATTTCCTGGGTTTTCCTCTCCTGAGGTCTCTGAAAACAAGTACTTAAGTTTGCATAAAAAAGATTAACCCAGGGACCCAAAGCAGGTTCTCCAACAACACAGATGACAGGAGAAGGCCAAAGCTTTGCCAAACACTGAGACCCCACAGTGCCAGAGCCCGGATGACTGGTCCAAACTGCTGTGTCGGGGAGCAGGAGGAGGCTGGACTCCTCTTTGACTCAGCCTCAAGCCCAGGACCGAGACCAGAGCCACCTCCTCCATAAAGAAACTGCCTCCCAGTTCCCAGGAGCCCCCATCCTCCAAGCATTGGAGTCACGGTGAGCAGTGACCACTGTTGTTTCAGCCGCAGTTAGGAGCGACCCCCAGGATGGTCCTCCCGCCCCCACCGGTCTGGTTCAGGCCCCCATGCACACGCAGCAGAGCAGGCACGTGTGACTCTGCAGGGGTTCCTGCAGCCCCAGGAGTGAGCTCGGTCCACACACTGGGCAGGCTGGCAGTACTGGGGCTCTGGGAGCGGCCCTCATCTAGAATGGAGATGCCCGGGTGCATGGACACCCCAGCTCTCTTGCCCCTCCATTGGGACCACCCAGAGGCTTGTTGTACATGGTCCCCAGTGGGTGTCAGCTGCAGATGCGGGTGGAGAGACCCACTCATCCCTGTGGCCCAAATGGGACCCCTCCTCTCCTGTCCCATTTTCTACTTCCCTACGTAAAGATGCTTCCTTCCAAATAAATAACTTTACCTCGACTCCTGTGTCACAGTCAGCTTCTGGGAGGAACAATCTGAGATGGCTGGTTGGCGTCTCCCCAGCAAACACCCCTCCCTCTCCACTGCTGGTTGGGGGCAGCTCTGATCTTGTCCTGAGGAGCTGCTCCTTCACACAAGTTACAACCCTGATCTGACCCACGAGACACCCCGCCTTCCTCTCCCTGTGGTTGGGCAGGTGTCCCAAACCAGACCCACTGTTGGAATAGGAGATCTGAGTCCAGGGGAGCCAAGATGAATATGCAGGAGCCGCCCTGTGATTGGGGAGTCCTGATGTGGCCTCCACGGTCCCCACTGTGCCTCCCGGTCCCGGGGCTCGCTACAGCCTCTGTCCCTTTCCAGGCTGGTTCAGGCAGCTCCTTAGGCTTCCTTTCAGTTCTGAGTGCTACACCGCCTGTTTTGGATATGTAGCTTCCATGTCTTTATGAGTCAGAGTTGGTTTCTGTTCTTGCAACCCCAGAGATCCCCAAGAAAACCTCCAGCGAAGGAGGTTTGGTATCAAGGTGGTGATTCATGGAGGTTTCAGTTATGTGGGATTGCCCCCAGAGCAGACCCTTAACAAGATCTCAGGTGCCGGTGGTTTGTAGAGTGGTGATGACAGGGCCTAGGCCTGCCATTAGAAAGTCCAGGCTCTTAGCTCCAAGCCAGCCTGTCTATGCTCCAGTGGGTGCCAGGGCTGTGAAGCTGCAGTCTCATCCCTGATACGCCATCATCCCCTTGGTGGGGAAGAGGGAAGGCGGGAAGAGAGACACTGTGGTCCTTGTTTGCTACTTCATCCTGGTCATGGCACTTCCTTCCCTGAGCAACAGCTGAGGCCAGTTCCCAGTCTTTCCAACATCTGCAGAAGCAGCCTCGCTACAGTCTCCTCAGAGACCTGGGTCTTCCAGGGCGTCCTGCCAGGGGTGCTCACGCTCCACCTCTGGGCGGGGAGGGGGGTGTTGTCCGTCCCCCACATCCAGCAAGCCTGCTAGTTTGATGCAGGTGCTTGGTCCATGTGGTACATTAGTGGTCTCTTCTGTTTTTCTAATTAAGAAGGTAATGATTCTTTAAGCCCTTTTATAGTGCTTTTGGAGAAGAAAAAGTCTACCCACCCCAGTATTCTTGCCTGAGAAGTCCCATGGACTGAGGAGCCTGGTGGGCTACAGTCCGTGGGATCGCAGAGTCAGACATGACTTAGCGAATAAACAACAACAAATAGTGTTTTATACTCAGTTCTGTCTGTCAAAGTCACCAGTGGTGTTTCAGGCTGCACTGATCCGGGCTATTGCTTTGTGCTCCACTCGCAGGGAAGAGGCCAGTTGTCCCTGCAGGAGGCGAGGAAGCTGGGGTGTCTGTGGACCAGCGCCCCACTTCTCCAGGTGAGGGTGGCTCTGGGGCACTGATCCCCTGGCCTTTCTGCCTGTCGCACGTGAGGTCCTGTGCACCTCTGCCGCCAGAGGACACCCCGACAGAGAGAGCATGCCTGGTGTGTATGCTGACCTACGGGGCTGTCCAAGGAGAGAGATACAGGGGAAAAGTTGGAAAACTTTTTTTCTGCCAGATCACAGGCTGTTCAGGCTCTTTTTTTTTTTTTTTCTTTTTTCTTTTTTTTTTTTCAGTGGGTTTTGTCATACATTTATTTGAATCAGCCATAGAGTTACACGTATTCCCCAGCCCGGTCCCCCATCCCACCTCCCTCTCCACCCGATTCCTCTGGGTCTTCCCAGCCCACCAGGCCTGAGCACTTGACTCATGCATCCCACCTGGACTGGTGATCTGTTTCACCACAGATAATATACATGCTGTTCTTTCGAAACATCCCACCCTCACCTTCTCCCACAGAGTTCAAAAGTCTGTTCTGTACTTCTGTGTCTCTTCTTCTGCCCTGCATATAGGGTTATCGTTACCATCTTTCTAAATTTCATATATATGTGTTAGTATACTGTAATGTTCTTTATCTTTCTGGCTTACTTCACTCTGTATAATGGGCTCCAGTTTCATCCATCTCATTAGAACTGTTCAGGCTCTTTTGTATTAATAACTACTCAACTCTGCCATGTTAGCATCAAAACAGTCACAGACAACACAAAAGCAAATAGGTGTGATGGCTTCCAATAAGACTGTATTTAAAAAACAAGAATATTTGCATTTATGTATTAGGCAAGGGGCTAGATTGAGTCCTGGGCTGTAGTTTGCTGATCCCTGCTGTAGGACACACGCACCAACAAGGTCTCATACAAAATCCAGCTTACATCAGAAGACACTTCTTACCTGGCATTGCTCCTGGTTGTTCCCTTCCTTTTTCATGTTGGAAAATTCCATTTAGGTCTCTCCTTGACTTGAAGCTTTATTATAAGAAAGAACCTCCAAGCAACGATTATGATCAAGTTTATCTTAAAGTACTATATTCTGGACTTATAGTTGGACCACTGGTGGTGAGTGAAGTCACCTCAAAACTTGTGTGGCACTTGGCACATTGATGATGAAGAGCATCATTTAAGTACCACATTTACTGCAAATGCTTGACTCTGATCCCTTGTGCTTGGATGAAAGCAAATAAATGCCACAGAGAAGCCATGCTGACCTATGTTTTACTCAAAGAAATGGGGTTTTGAGTGGAGATGTATATTCTATCAGGAGATACATCCTTAGTCAATAACTCACCTTCACCTGCATGCTACCATGCTTGTGACGGGGAGTTCCCTAGAAGTTTATGTCACCAGTGGCCAGTTCCAGGACACAGGGGTGAAAGAGAAAAAGATAAGTTGTAGTCTCTGTCTTCCATCCAGCTTGGAGTAGCCCATGACTGTCCTCTTGGGTGAACTGAGACATCTTTCAGGGCACTATGACATGAGACCACCATGCTGGGATGGTGAAGGAAGGGTGGCCTGAAGCTATCCAGGTGGGAACTGGTGACAGTTCACTTTAGAACTAAGGAATTCCCAGCCTCATTTGGCTGTTTGGGCATCTAAAACCCTGTAGGCTGAGATTTCTAATCACCCCCATCCCATTCCAAACCGCCCAGGACTGAATATTAGAGTCTTCATCTCTGGGGCCGAGCGCATTTCTCCATCATCAGTTTATTCTATCCCCAGACTGACAGTGCATGTCTTCTAAGTTCTAAAAGAAAACTGAAGCTGGCAGGCTGACTTGGAAAATTTGCCTCAGGTCAGATTTTGATTCCTGGGTTATAGGCTCAAAACCAAATTCAACAGAGAGGTGTTTGAACCCAAGGAAAGGGTCTCTTGGCAATTAAATGGACGAGAGAATAGTGGACCAACTCAAGCAGGAGTTGATTAATTTGTAAAGCAGAGAGGGAGCCTCTCTCCTAGACATCCAGGTGCTGGTCACCCTCTCTCCTGTGCCAGTATCCTTGGGAAGCTGAATAAGGTACTGGGAGGCTGTGCGTGGGCTGGGACTCACCATTGGCAGGTGGAGGGGTTTCTAGGAGTGCGCCTGGGGCTGACTTCCCTGTGCCTGGTCTTCAACTGACATCAGCTCTTCAGAGGCTAGAATTCCCCTTTACACTGGCCTCTGTGTTCCCCTACACTGAGCACTCAGATACTGCCCACAACTTCCATCATGACTCTGCATTTCCTAAGCTCCCACGTGCTGAATGCCCACACCGCCCCCCATCCTGCCCCCACCCACAACTCGGTCCTTTTTTGACAGAAGACCACATGGCAGCCACAATCAAATCACCTACGCTGGTCCAAGACCCATCCTGTGCTCATGGTTACTGCAAACTCCCAGTGTTTTTCAATCGCCTTTTCCTCTCCCACAGCCAGTGTCTCTAATCTTGACATTCTGAGTTCTAGAAATTTCTATCAAATTAGACTCTTGGCATCCAAAAACTTACTCTGGCTATGAGTTCACCAATCCTCCTAATGCACTTTTCTCTCTAAATAGGAAATTCTTGGCTGTGTTTCCTAAAGGTTTTGTAATGTGTGGTTCTCAGGTGATGCCAACCCATGAAGGGATCGCTCTCATGAAAACCGCTCTTCGTAATTTATAAGTGACGGCAACAATGGCGCATGGTAGTGACTCTATAAGAATTATCAGCTTTTTAAAAAATATTCTATGATGTGACTATTTTTAAAGTCTTTACTGAATTTGTTACAATTTCACTTCTGTTGTATGTTTTGGTTTTTTGGCCCTGAGTCATGTGGGGGTCTTAGCTCCCCAACCAGGAGATCAAACCTTCAACCCCTGCACTGGAAAATGAAGTCTTAACCACTGAACCACCAGCGTAGTCCCAAGAATTATCAGTTTTTAAACTTTATCTTTGGGAAAACATTCTTTGGACTTAAGTGTTGAAAAGCAGTGTTCAGTCTGTCACAAGGTCAGGTTGGACCTTATGCCTTTCAGTATGTGTTTTCAACCACAGGCTTGTTTTATAATTTTACTAGTTGGGTTTTGTAAGTAGTGGGTCAAAGTACAAAACTGAAAATTGTTTTTACAATAAATATGATAAATGTAAGATATTTGCATTTTTATGAATAACTCTCCAGATTTGCTAGAATGGTGTGTGGTCACATGGGTGGAGCCAGTTTGAGACACTTTTCATGAACAGGTTGCCATGTAAATCAATATGTAAGAACATGTTTTAAGGGATGATCAAGTCCTCTCTGTCGTAGAGACCCCGGTGCTCACCGAGGATTCTACTAGTGGTCCTGTTATCTCTCAGTTGCTTCCTGGGTAGCAGCGTCATTGACCAGGACTGGCCAGCACACAGTAGGTCAAATGACTTATGTGTCTTCTTCGTACTGAACATAGAAGAGGGTGTGAGTCTTCATGGGTTCTTTCTCTCACCTACTGACCGTCATAGCCTCGTGCTGTGATGACAGACCTGAGGGTGAAGGTCGGAGCAGCCTGAATCTCTGAGTCACTGCATGGCAATCTATGGTCTTGGGGAGTTACCCGGTTCCTCCATGAAGTTTGTGTAAATGATAAACACACCTTTGCTGTGTGAAACCTCTGAGATCTGGGGGCTGTTTTACTATAGTAGAACTTGTCTAGCTGGCGAATATATTCTAGAAGAGTGTTCTGAAAGACCTTTGACCATGACTCCAATAAGAAATGTATTACACGTGTGAGCCAATACACTCAGACACATACACACACACATTTCTGGAAAAAAAAAAATGGGAACAATTGTTATCATTAATATGCATGATTTCTTATTTTGCTATCCTATTCTACTCCAAAATGCTGGTTTTAACTTCCTAAATTTATATGACAGCTGCCAATAGGGTATGACCTGAGTCTGAAAAATGCTGCTGTAGATCATAATTTGTGTATGATTTATTTGCTAATTCTAAATCTCTCGTGCATATTTATGAAAGCAAACTTTTTAGCTCTTCCTCTGGCAACTTTTAATTTTCTCTCCCAGAGTGGATGGAAGTGTTTTTATGTAACACATATCACATCCCACATAATTTCTAAGTTAATGTTTTATTGTTGAATCTCCTAATTTACATCATGTATTTTTAAATTTACTTATAAAATGTTGCCACAGGGAATAACAATGTTAACATGATTATTATTCACTTATTTTCTTTTTTTTTAAATGAATGTCTATAAATAACTATCTCTTACATTAGAAGCAGGATATCACAAAAACCTCACTAGCTGAACATATTTTAGTGTTAATACTGGTGCAAAAAATGAAATAGAGACCAAATATTTTTAAATAGCACTATATATATTTTATGTACTGTATACTCATATCAAAACTTGCTATTTCTATTAAGAAGCTGATAAGTTACCCTCTAATTTCATAAATTAGTCTACAGCTGTGAAAATATGGACAACTATTTTGTATATGTGCTGCTATATAAGATACTTAAAGTTTATACAGAAAGGTGCAAAATTACAGGGATGAAGTAATGACAACTCATGAACATTTCACCTGAATTTCCACTGGCCTTTTTCTTCAGCCAGAATCATTTTGATATCCTCTGAATATGCTTTTAGAAATGAATCTGGTATCTGTTTCTTCAGTAAATACACATACACACATTTTAGGTATATGTGTGTATATACAGTTATACAAGTATATATAAAGATATATACACATATATACACACGTGTATTAGTCTACATATGTATATATATTTCTGCGTGCACTTAAACACACATGCACACTTCATGTCTTTTGGTTTATTTTCAGACTGTTAATGAGAAATGAAATTTTGATGATTTCCATTTATTTTTGCTTTAAGTCTAAACTGATTTAAAAAGGCCTTTGCAACATGTAATAAATTTCTTTTAAAAATCATAAATATATGACATCATAAAGCATTCTATAGAGAAGACCATATGGAGTTAGAGAAGGTAGAAATTCATGCCAACATAGGAGAAAAGAGAAAGAACATGGGTTTTCCAGGCTCTTCTGCCTTTAAGGAAGGGCCCTCGGGCTCTGTGTTGCCAACTTAGAGGCGAGGAACTCCAGGTTGCTCCCACGGGAAGGGAGAAATGTAGCCAGAAGGGGTGGATCAGTTCTTGGGAATCAAATCAAACCAGCACATCAGTTTTGGGGGGTCAGGTGGGCACTGGTGAGCTATTCCTTGGGCAGGAGAACAAAGTGACAGCCTCTCGGAACACCTTTCTACTTATGATGAGATGCTGTCTCTGGGGGTGACCGGGGGAAGGGGGCATGTCACCTTTGGGTTGCAGGTTAAAGCCCCTCCTGGACTGCTTGGCTGCCACACCTGTAGCTGACTGTAGCACTGTAGCACTTTCTGTGTGAAGGGCTTCTGCCTCCTTTGGGTCTCAAGTTACAGGGGGACGAGCTGGCTTTTCACCCTTCAGTGGGAAGGGCTCCATACAAATGGGGGTTCCGGTGAAGTGGCTGCCCACCTCTCCAAACCTGACCCCTCACCCTCACACACCTCTTCCAGAAGAGAGGCCATTTCCCCAACTCATCAACTGCAGAAGCTGTTTTCCTCCAATCATGTATGGAAAGCTCTCGAAATGCTCACCTTCTCTCCCCTCCATCAGATTAAGCAGCCCCAGAACAGCGTCGGAAGGGAACATCCCTGTGCTAAGAACTACTAAACTACTCTTTCCTAGATGTGTCTCCATCCTGCCTTCCTTTTTTTTTTTTTTCCTTTGTGTAACTATGGGAGGAGCCCCAGAAAAATGGGGTTGGAGAAAGGCTAGGCACACGGAGAGTGACGGGGCATCTCCCAGAGTTTATCATAACTCAGAGCAGTGGCTGATGAAAAGGCAGCCAGGCCACTGAGATCTTACGCCTATTACACTGGCGAGCCAGACAAGCTACAACGCTGACCATGGTGGTAAGATTTCCTGCGTTCATGCTTTTGGACTCTCTCCTACCCATCTGGTAACTAGGGGACCTTTCAATTAGCGCCACCTTCATTTACATCCCTGGAAAAGCTTCCTAAAAGTCAACACATCTTTCCCCAAAGGATTTACAGCATCTGGGCTTGAAGAGACTCAGAGCTCACCTCTGTCATAAACCTGGCTCCTCCCTTGAGATCGTGAATAAAACATCCTTGGAGTCCCCAGGACTGACTTATTTAAATGTATTCTCTTAAGAGAATGCATAGCCCTTTTATGAAATTCATAGCTCTTCTATGAAAGAAATGGAGGGGTTGTCATGATTTGGCATGATATCACCTATCTGAAGGACAGAAATGAAGAGCTCGGAGTCACAAACAGGACAGAGGTGTGGGTGGGAGCACTGTATTTGGGGCACAGAATAGAAAAGGTTGCTTCCATGAGAATGAAAAGAATCACTGACAGTGAGCAAAGCTTCAGATCTAGACGTGGGCATTGCTGGTGTGGGGGGAGGGTCACTGCTACGCTCCTGGAGGAGGCGGCGGGGATGGGGGAGGGGGCTGGGTGCTAGTCCTTGCCAAGGATGCTCTTCAGGCTTCTCTGCATGGCCTCGTCCAGCTCTTCCTCCGGCTCCTCCTTCTTGGACATGGCCAGCTTGGACTGGTGATCCCGCACCACCTGGTCAATGTAGGGGGCACTCTGTGTGCCGTACAGCATCAGCACCCACTCCTTCGGCACCCGCTTCTGGGGCGCGCTCCCCACAAAGCCCAGCTCCAGGGTCTAGGTGCCCCGGGCGTCCTCCCCCCAAGTGTGGGTGGTCATGAAAGGCCACTTGTCGAAGCCCACCTTGGCGTTCTAGTCTCGGGTGAGGTGGCTCAGCAGGATGGACTTGGTGCCCATGGGGGACGTCATGTTGATGTCTAGGTCCCCTCTCCTGGTCACGTTGACCGTGATGACCACTTGGACGTGCGCCAGGTAGGGGACAAAATTTTCCTTCCCCTCTCTTGTGTCGGTCGTGAATGTCAGCACCAGCTTGCCAGTGGTCGGAATTTTCCTGAGGGCAGAGTAGTGAGCAGACACAGTGAGGAGTGGGGACACTATCCCAGGGTTTTTCGTTTTTTTTAATTTTTGGCTGCATTCGGGGGCATGTGGGACCTTAGTTCCCCCACCAAGGATAGAACTCATGCCCCCTACATTGGAAGTCAGAGTCTTGATCACAGGACTGCTGGGGGATTCCTATCCCAGGGGTTTTGAAGGCCATTCTGTGGAGTGGGGAGAGCATGGACTCTGGGGTTTACTATTATACCAGCTGTGTGATCCTAAGCAAGTCACCTGCAGTCTCTGATCTGTGGATGGGGGATGCAGCCGATACAGTTGACCCCCTTCCCACTTCTCCTAGGTCTCTGCTGGGTTCTCTTGCATCTGAGGCCCCTGTGGACCCTGATGGCAGAATGTCACGAATTTGATCCGGAAGTATAAACCCTAACCAATGATTGACAGGAGGAGATGAGGCAATACAGCCTGCGTTCCTCACTGCTGGTGGGGACAACTCAGTGTCCCCAGTGGGGTTGAGCCTAGTTGCCCAGGGCAGCGAGGTGCCAGTCAGCACATCTTCTGTGTCTTCTCTATTGGGTTGCTCTCTCTCCCTGTCTACACTGCCTCCTCCTCACCTGTGTCTCCTGAGATAATCTTTCAGAAAAAAAAAAACTGTCAGCACCCAAGTCCCACTAGGGCAACTGAGAGTGGGACGGGAGCTCAGATGTCTTTCTTTCACAGCAATCAGTACTTTGATAAAGAGAAATTATTGCTGAAATGATTGTTATGACTATCGTAACAATATGACTGCAGCTCAGAAGTGACTGGTCATGGCCACACCTGACCGGTATGAGGTTGAGCACACTCTCCCCTCTCTACTGAGCTTCTGCTATTCAGATCAAGTGTTAACACTGATTCCAAATTCACTTAAAGTTCAGAGCTTGCCACAGCCTCAGGGGCTTCCCTGGTGGTTCAGATAATACAGAATCTGCCTGCAATGCAGGAGACCTGGGTTCGATCCCTGGGTGGGGAAGACCCTTTGGAGTAGAGAATGGCAACCCACTCCAGTAGTCTTGACTGGAGAATCCCCATGGACAGAGGAGCCTGGCAGGCTACAGTCCATGGGATCTCAAAGAGTCAGACTCGACTGAGTGACTAACACTTTGACTTTTCATGACTGACTTGCCTTGTTGTACGGCAGAAACCTACATGATGTTGTACAGGATATATTCTCCAATTAAATAAATTTTTAAAAAAAGAGCCCTCATCTTTCCTTTCATTAAAATAATGCTTCTGAGACCACCCACAAAATTTAGTCTTCTGGATCTTATCCAAAATCTCATAAATCAGAACCTTTGAGGAGTGGGGCCTTGAGAACACAAACTGACACATTTCTATGTATTTTCTTTTTCTATTATTTGGTCACACTGTGTGGCTTGTGGGATCTCAGTTCCCCAGCCAAGGATCAAAACTGGGTTCCCTGCAGTGGAAGCACCAAGTTCTAACCACTGGATCACCAGAGAAATCTTTTTTTTCTTTTTCTTAAGAAATGCCTATATATTTTAAAGTTTAACATTGCTGTCACAGTATATGTGTACATGTGTATTGTTCTGAGAATAAAACTTGCAACAGAAGATCATTTGGGAAATGTAAATTCTTGATGAATTTGTATAAAACCCTGTAAGAAACATATAAGCCAAAACATCTGTGTATATAGTGAAATGAATTTAACCTTATCAACTGAAACATAATAAAAGACTTTTCCAGATTAAAAAATAATAATAATAATGCTGCTAACACTGGGTAAGCTCCCAGCTGGTTGTGAGCTACTGCAATGGTCATATTTCAGGGCCTCAGATTCATTAACTAACATGAGGGCATCAGACGACCTATTTCCAGTGTTGCCTTTGGCTCCAAATTCCAGCAAGTAACTGGATTAGCACAGAGTGCTCAGTGCACTTGGAACTGGGAGGGAAATGGTCATTCATCCCAGCATACGTTCTCCATCTCCTTCCCCCCTCCCTCCACAAGCACAGAGCATGAGGATCAATATAAACCCAGTCTTCCTATCCAGGGCTATTGCAGAGAACAAGGTCTGATGTCAACACAAACCATGACTAAGCAGAGTCCCAGTGCTCCTTCTCCTCAACACTGCAGTTGTACCACCTTTCTGTTAATTGGGAATGTAAGCCAAGACGCAGCTAACTACATCCTGTCCTTGTCACACCGCCCATGGCCCCTACCTGCTGTGGCCCAGAGCCTGCAAAGGCACAGATGCTGTAGGGCTTCCCCTAGCAAAGTTCCTCTTTGTAAATCTCTCCCTCTTGTCAATAAGGGATGGAAGTTCCAGGCCCCAGGGCTCTGGATACTGGATACTCTGCAACTGCCTAATGCTACAGCTCTGCCTGGAAGCTGGTTATCCCTGAATCAAATCCAGTGCATCTCAGGAGGACACAGAGAGGGCATCTGATATGGTTGCCAGTGCAGTGGTGGCATCTCCAGGGTATTTTCCACGACTAGCGGCAGAGCTTACTGCCCCCACTTACTCTGGGTCCTGCATGGAGCCACCCACACAGTGGAACCTCTCAGGCACCATCTTCGAGTCTTTGGCCATCTTCACGATGGCACCTGCATCTAGGACCCTGTAGCCAAAGAGGTGATTAAGCTCTAGGCCAACCCAGTCCTCCCCACTGATAGACCTTGTCGTGAAGCTGATTCTGTTTGGGGGTGAGCACAGTCAGATGCTGCATGTCTCTCCAGGTCAGACCCAGGCTTTGGACCAGAGGCAGGGCATTTGAGAACAGCATGGGACAGGGGTGAAGGGAAGGAAAAAGAGGCACAATGTCTAAGATAGCACGTAGACCTCCAGTAAGATCTGGGAACATCTATGAACCCCCAAGTCAAGGGAGGATTATCCATGCATTATTTATAACATAGGTATAGCTGTACATCAATTAAAAGTCTTGCCTTTCTTACTTAAATATATTTCAAATGCAAAAACTGACACACACTGGGATGGCTAAAATGAAAAAAGCTGACAATACCAAATGTTGACAAAGATGAGGGACAAGTAAGTACTTTGCAGATGGGAGTATAAATTGCCACAAACACTTTGGAAAACAGTTTGACTCTTCTAATGTAGCCCAAGTGCTTAAGCTGTGGCCCAGAAGTTCCATTTCTAGGCATGTAGCGAACAAAAATGTGTGTATATATTCACCAGACATACATGTACTGGAATGTCCATAAGCCCAAACTATGAAGCCCCCAAATGCCCATCCGCAGTAGAGTGAATAAGCCAAATGAGACGTATTTATTGGATGTGGAACCCTGCACTGCAGTGAGAATGAAATATACCTACTCAGAATAGCTGGGATGAAGAGAATGCTGACCCAAAGAAGTCAGACACAGAGGGGAACAAACTGATTCCAGTCACTTAAAGTGGAAACACAGGCACAGCCACTGCGTGCTGTCGGAAGCCAGGCTGGTGGTGGGTCTCGGGCAGGCGGTGCTGGAGGGACATGGAGGCTGCCGGGCGCGCGCCGAGCGCTGTTTCCGGGTCTGAGTGTTGGCCGCGTGGAACCGTTCCGTTTGGGAACACGGGCTGTCAGTTCTTCAAGAGCAGAGACAACAGCCACAATAGCTGTCTCCGCAGGGCCCAGGACGGCCCTCCTCGGCACTCTCTTCATTCAGCAAATAAACAAGTTGGCTTGCAGAGGTGTCTCTGGAAGTTAGTGTCTACTATTACTCAATGTCTATGTTTTTCAAAGTGTCAGCCGTGACCCGTTTGTGGTCAGCTGACTGCATGGGCTATGTATCTGGGTTGCAGAGTAAAATCATTTGTGGGACATTTAAGACAAAACTGCTCCGGCCACATCTCAGACTAAGTAAATCAGAATCTCTGGGAGGGGGACCCAGGCTTGGGAAACTGTTAATACTTCTCAGGTCATTCCAGGAGACAGCTGAGGTTGAGAAGCAGGTTCTTTATGCATGAAGCTGTCACGAGTGGAAGAGAACAGAAAAGAATACCAGTGTGACTGTAATATGGGGAAGGTATGTGTGTGTTATGTGTTGGGTTGGAATGCAAAATGTATTTCTCACTGACAGTCATGGTCAAAAAAGTTGGAAAAACCTTGTACTACAGTTCTCCTCAGAATCAAATGATTCAAAGAACATCACTCGCTTGATAAAACCTCATCACCGGCAGGTTTCATTGGTTCAAAGCTTTGAATGAGAGTCAGAAGATGCTAGTGATTCACACGCTCTTGCAATATAGACTTTCAGTTTTTAAGGAGAAAGTTTTAAGGAAAGTCAGTGCTTATTTGAAAAATTTAAGAACATATTTATTTTGGACATATGGTCCCCTGGACATACAGACTAGGTGAACACTGTGAAATTGCCTGACAGTGACTGTGGCTGAAAGTTCAGTGCCTCGGTAGAACAGGATTCTGAATCATTTAACCCAAAAGTGTTGATAAACGAAGATCTGCTAACTTCAGGGTGATCAGAAGGCTAGCTGGCAGGTGGAGTAGCTCTCACCTTTGCAAGGGGTTCTGCCACAATAATATGGTATGCTTCCTGAAGGACCCCATTAGACCTTTCTACATGGATTTACTCTTATGGGGCCCATGAGAGAGAAAGAATGTGTCAGGATGAGGATGTTCTCATTTCTAAACTAAATCGGAGCTAGGTCTATATGCCAGCATCAGAATTTGTGACACTGGTTGAACAACCATTTGCTTATGCCTGAAAAGTAACACTGAGTCCCTCATAGTTTTACATTCTGAGCAACTTCTGAATTGATCGAAGGCATGCATATGTGCTAAATCGCTTCAGTCATGTCTGACTCTTTGTGACCTCAGGCTCCTCTGGACGGAGGGATTCTCCTGGCAAAAATACAGGAGTGGGTTGCCGTGCCCTTCTCCAGGGGATCTTCCCAACCCAGGGATAGAACCCACATCTCTTATGATTCCTGCATTGGCAGTCGTGTTCTTTATCACTAGCACCACCTGGGAAGGCCTGACAAAAGACAGTGTGTTAGTGTTAGTAGTTCAGTTGTGTCTAACTCTTTTTGACCCCATGGCCTGAAGCTTGCCAGGCTCCTCTGTCCATGGAATTCTTCAGGCAAGAATACTGGAGTGGTCTTCTATTCCCTTCTCCAGGGGATCTTCCCGACCCAAGGATCGAACCTGGGCCTCCTGCATTGCAGGCAGACCCTTTCCTGTCTGAGTCACCAGGGGCCCCATTGTGTAAAGCAGGGATCTCACAACCTGCTTCAAGCTTTAATCCTGCTACGGCAGCTCAAGGGTTGTAGGTGACACCTAGTAACTAACACAAAATAAATGTACAGAATATCTACAGTACGGAAGTCACTGTGTTCAGTGTTATAGGCAAGGAATAGGTCATGCTTTTAAATAGTTAATATAAGAGTTGGAAAAGTAAGACGGATCTACGGAAAAGCACTACACAGTGAAGTGATTCTATGAGCATCTATTGAGTATGTGTCATGCCAGGCTCTGTACTAGTTCTGAGCAGGCTGTGGAAAGGTCTCAGAGCCTATAGTCTCGGGGGGCAGACAGACAGACAGCTCAATAGTTAAACAGGGGGGAGCTGAACTCCCTCCCTGTCATGCCGAGGGAGCCAGCAATGGAGCCCTGGAGTTATCCCAAGGAGAGCATCTCACAGAACGTGGACCAGCCCCAGAACCACGTGGGAACCCATGACAAACATGGATTCCTGGTCTCAACCTCAGGTCTCTGGCATCGGACCTCCTGGAGGCTGTGGGCCTGAGGATGAACACTTAGGACTGTACCCAGGTGATGCTTCTGTACATGGGGTTTGAGAACACGGGTCTGAGATGGCGGTTCACAGCCTCAGCTGCACGTGTGGACAGCATGAACACAGTGATTACGTCAGACAGGACCCAGAATTGTTGCTTCCACGGACCTGTCCATACCTCTGCCAGAGGCTTGAAGAATCCAGGGGCGGGAGAAGGCAAATGCTTACGCAGGTGATAAACTTTAAAAAGCACAGGAGGTCCAGAGCCCCGGATGTCAAGGAGGGAGAGCCAGGGACTGAGGCAGGAGAGAACCACACGTTAGGACATCGGAACTTTATCTGAGGAAAAGACACGAAGGCAGAGGGGCTTGAGCTGACCTTTAGAAACATCATCCAGAGAAGGAATTAGGACCTGTGGGATTGGAAGGCAGTAATATTTAACAGCAATATGGAGGAATCTCTCAGACATAATGTTGAACCAAAATGTCCATACTGATATGTAGGTGATGGTCTGTTTCCTGATTTGGGTGCTGGTTACTTTGATGTGTAAGGCTTCCCTGGTGGCTCAGATGGCAAAGAATCTGCCTGCAATGCAGGAGATCTGGGTTCAATCCCTGGGTGGGCAAGATCCGCTGGAGAAGGAAATGGCTACCCACTCCAGTATTCTTGCCTGGAGAATCCCATGGACAAGGGAGCCTGGTGGGCTACAGTTCATGGGGTCTCAAAGAGTCAGACGAGACTGACTGACACCGATTCTTCATGGCTGTGTTCACTTTATAAGGTGTCTCTGAGCTGTCCCTGACATGTGTGCTTATCTCTGTGTCTATCATACTCTGATGGGGCTCACATGACAAAATCCACCCTTGGAAGGTCACCTTCGGAAACACTGTTCTAGCCTAGAACGTGGGCCGCTTTACTGTGGATGGTTCTCCTGGGCCAGAAATTTGCCTCCTTGTGACCCCCTCAGACCTGGTTTGGCCCTCTAGAACCCCACAGAAAGTCTGGGGTCATGGAGAGAACCCCACATATGGGAAGGTAACTCTGTGTGTGTGTGTGTGCTAAGTCGCTTCATTCGTGTCCAATTTTCGCGACCCTGTGGACTGCAGCCCTCCAAACTCCAAGGGATTCTCCAGGCAAGAATATTGGAGTGGGTTGCCATTTCCTTCTCCAGGGATCTTCCTGACCCCGGGATCGAACCTGCATCTCTTACATCTCCTGCATTGGCAGACGGGTTCTTTATCACTAGCATCACCTAACCCCCGCTAGGGATATCCTGTGAAACTTCTCTATAGTGGACTCTCTGGGAAATGTGAGTAATGATCCCTGGGGAATCAAGGTGTCTTCAAGCATTTGGCAGAAAAGCATTTTATACAGAGAAGGCAATGGCACCCCATTCCAGTACTCTTGCTTGGAGAATCCCAGGGACGGGGGAGCCTGGTGGGCTGCTGTCTATGGGATCACACGGAGTCGGTCACAACTAAAGTGACTTAGCACAGCAGAAGCAGCAGCAGTAGCAGCAGCATTTTATGAGGTTAAACACAAGGTGATGACTGGTCAGGACAGAAGAATCGGTTCCCTTTGTCCCCTGGAGCCACAGGGATGGTCCTTCTCCCTCTTTCATGGTCCTGATAGGCAGGCGTTTTAGACAGGTAATTTGTTTACTGCATTCAGGTTGCTTTGGGAAAGCTTTCTGGTTGGCCCTCTGAGTGGGAAACAGCCTTGATTGCTGCCACATATGTCCCCAGGTGCCTCATCTGAACACAAAGAGAGGTGAGCTGCAAGAAGTGTTCACAAAGAGAACCTCCTCCCTCTGGGCTCTCTCCCGGGGCTATTTCATGCTGATCAGAGGTTTTAACTCCTGGCTTTGTTTTTGTTCAGTCACTCAGTTGTGTCTGACTCTTTGTGACCCCATGGACTGCAGCATGGCAGGCTGCCCTGTCCTTCACCATCTCTGGGAGTTTGCTCAAACTCATGTCCATCGAGTCAGTGATGCCATCCAACCATCTCATCCTCTGTCGCCCCCTTCTCCTCCCTCCCTCAATCTTTCCCAGCATCAGGATCTTTTTCAATGAGTCAGCTCTTTGAATCATGTGGCCAAAGTATTGGAGCTTCAGCTTCATCCTCCCAATGAACAGTGGAGCACTTTTACCCGCTGAAAAACCTTGAACTTTACCACCCCAGGAAGGGTTTATGCAGTCTGTCTCCCTTGCCTTGACTTGGAACTCTGAGGCATGATTTACACTTCAGAACTCCCCCTGCGGTCCGGCTGAGGTCAGAACCTCTGGAATCACATCCTTGCTCAGATCCTTTCCCACCTCTAACCTGCTTCCTCTCTTTCCCAGTGGTTTCGCTGGAAGCACATTCTTAATGAATCACACCAAACTCTAATCTCCGGGTGTGTTTCCAACCCAGGTGACTGGTGTTCTGAGAAATTTGAGGACTGGTTTCCAAGATGGGCTTGAACCACCTCCTACCAGGTATCTTTTCCCCCCGTGCTTATGGCAAGAGAGTGCTCAGTTGATGACTGCTGCTCCAAAATGAAGCATGCCTAAACAGTGACTGCATTCCTTTCTGTAAGGAAAGCTGTGAGTGTGGTAAAGAATGAGGAATAATTGGTGCAGAGCCCACAAATCTGTTGAAAGTTCCAGGAGTCTGTTCTAGCACTTTAATTGATCTAGATGTCACTTTGTTGGCATATAGAATTCCCAGGTAGCTTAGTGGTAAAGAACTCACATGCCAATGCAGGAGACATGGGTTTGATGTGGGTTTGATCCCTGGGTTGGGAAGATCCCCTGGAGGAGGGCATGGTGGCCCACTCCTGTATTCTTACTTGAAGAATTCCAGGGACAGAGGAGCCTGGTGGGCTAAGTTGCTGGCATACACACCTGAGCAAGTGACTTTTTGCTTGCCAGAATCCAGGGAGACTTTGAGTCGAGTTCTGCCCTCTTCAATTTAAGGGGAAACCAGAAACTCCTTGTTCCCCATCCTTTGTGAGACTCTATGGCAAGAGCAGCCTCCCTCTGTTTGTCTGCTCCCAACTAGAGTGAACGAGACCAGCTCAGACTCTAGGACCCAACAGGCCCTGAGCAGAACAGTTTCATTTTTAGGAAATGCACATAATATGTAAGTTGTTTTTTGTTTTTGTTTTTTTTTTTGTCTTGGTGCTTAACAGGAAGAGTGTCCATCTCTTCTTTCTTAAATTTTGCACCTGAGTTTTGTTAACAGAACCAAAGTTTGGCTTGGCCCAAAGACAGAAGTCATTCCTAATTTGGGGATTTATCTGTGAAAGGAGGATAACGATGCATTTTTCTGCTTGAACGCATAGGAGTTGGGCTAGATAATCTTTTGAAGTCCTTTCCTATTCAGGGAATCAGCTCTTACCTCCTTTGCAAGTCAGAAAACATACTGCATCTGTGGAGAGTCAAGCAGGGATGCCTGAAGATTGATACCAGAATCTCTGGTTTCCCAGCAATAGCTGACAGGGATGGGAACTCAACTTCCCTTCCCCAGGAGCCATTATCCAACTTCTTACAAGTTACTGGTTCTGTATTCTCAGATAATTCCTTGCATAGTGGGCATCTGCACCACATGGATGTTGCCTAAAGCCACAAGTTCATTGCTCAAACCAAAAGCCAGTCTCTGGTTTGCACTAAGACAGGGGAGCAGGTGGGCAGGGACCTCTGCTAGTGCTCAAACCCAAGGTGGGTCCAGCAGCGGTGATGTGTGGCCTCTCCGTGGGATGGTGAGAACAGAGAGGGTGGGCCCCTCTCACCGGCAGCTGGAAGGTAGCAGCAAAGCCCATTTCTTGGACTACATTGTGTGACTCTGGCCACATTGTCTCAGTATTAAAGTGAGTTCATCATAGAAGTTAACACATCTGGAGCAAGAGCATCCTGTTTCCACCACATGTTCTGAAAACCTTGCTAGATAACCAGCTTGGCAATGATCTTCTTTCATTTAGCTGATTGGGAGTATTATTAGAGTGAAACAGCTATGAAATCCACAGATGAAAGAAAATATCTATGTACCCCCATGTGTGGTTGGGTGTTGGGCTCTTGTGCTCTCTCAGGGATGTAATTTTGTGGTGTGTGTGTGTGTGTGTGTGTGTGTGTGTGTGTGTGTGTATCATTAGCAATGCCTGCCAGAGTTCATTGGCCCTGACTTTTTACTAACTCTCACACCAACTTTTGCCTCCATGGACACTTGGTGTTGGGTTGGGAGACTTGTGTTCACCCTGCAGAGCTGGCTCTTGGTCCCGAGCTGCAAACATACTTAGCCTCTAAAACCAGTGTGAACACTCCAGCTGCTTCAGGAGCACCCGCGGATGTCCCAGAAGGCCTCAGGGTGCAGTTGCCATATAAATCTGGGGTTGCCTGGAGGGGAAGAGAGTGAGGAATAAGTGAAGAAACCCAACTGCTTTAAACCCAAAACAGCACAGAGCAGAGGATCTTCTCTTTCTTTTACTTAAAGTCCGCCTTGTTCTGAAGACGATTTAGATGGAGGTAAGAATAAGCTTAGCATGCATATATCTATTTTGCCATTTTATCTGAGCTTCCTAGTAGCCTATGCAAAAAGGGAAACACAATCAGTTATAATTACAGTGCCCATACGATACAAGAAAGTCAACTGTTTAAATAGGCAACTCGGCAGCTATTCTAATAAATAGATATTTATTTTCTGGACCCTAGAAGGAAACATTATAGGTGGAAAGTGACAAGCCAATACCACCACCATAGTCAATGCAGTGGTGGGGTTTGTTACACTGAGATTAGCCCAGAAAGCTCAGGGCCACTTCATTAACAATCTCTTTTCCCTTCAGGAAAAATGGGTGGCATTCCCAAAGAGGAAAAATGAAACAAGTTCAGCTAAAGTTTGCCTAGAGGGACAGCCTTTAAAGAGGAAATGTTACATTCTCTACATCTAAAATCCACCAAGAGATCCTGGAACACAGTGAACAAGACAACTGCTACATCAGTGGTCACCCCAGGACTCTTCTTAAGTGGGGAGGCTGATCAGCTGAGTTTTAAAGGATTTTACAAAGAGAAAAATCCTCATCTTCAATGTTTGTGAGAGACAGGGTTTTCATTAACATTGTTTATAAATCATGAGAACACTCGTTTCTCCTGTTTGTCTGTAGGCTCCTAGAGTGGGTCTATTATTTTTGGGGACAAAGCATCAGGGAGGTTTAAAGTCATCTCCTGGGGAAAGTGACAATATTCGAAGATAATTCAGTGCCTCTCCCCAGCTGTAGTAGAAAGAGTCACAGACAGGGGCTGAGGACAGAGTGATACCCCTGGAAGGCCCTTGGGGCAGGGAGGGGAGCTTCTGGGGGTGGGGGATGGTGTATGGGGAAAGGCTTACAAGCAGAATGAATTTGGGGCCACTGTCACTTGTCCCTTTCTGCCCACACAGCTCAGAAGATGAGAGAGTGAAGCATCCTTCCACTTGGGAGGAGCTGACACATTTTCCATCCTCCCCAAGACTAAGGGGAGCCAAGGGTCTCATGGGAGAAATCAGGGAGGTTCATGGGGGAGCCAGGCAAGGGACTCAGTCTTGGTCTCTTGCAGGCAAGGGGCTTCTGCTAGCGCATGTGAGAACCTGGCCAGCTGGGCAGGTGGAGCCCAGGCGGGACCTTGTGACTGAAAGGCTAGCTGGTACTGATGACTGCACTCTTGTTCCTGCCTTACTCCCAACCCTGGAGAAGGCGGTGACCAGGCAGGATGTAGCCCAGCAGGAATATTGGGCTACCCACTAAATTCCTGGCTTGGAGGACTGAGAAAATGCTGTATGTCTAGCAGACTTAGAAAACTCACTATTAAACCTAGGTGCCCAGGAAAGAAGAGTTGCTCAGAAGAGTGCAATAAATGTCTGTGATTCTTAATCTTTTGGTTTTCTCAATTGTACACCTGGTTTAAAAATATTATGAAACACACCACTCTTCCTTTGCAAAAACACACATGTGCCCCCTTCTGGGGAGGTCTAGGAACTGGGAAAAGTTCATCTGTGGATGCCATTTCTAAATTACTCTAATAAATGGATGTGTTCTTGGCTCAGATGGGGTGCAGGTGTGATGCTCCAGTTATTAATATTACTTACCTTATGAGCAACGTGCTGGGGCAACATCTTGGTAAGCTAGAGTTCATCATTATTTGTAAGCCAGAACAATGAACAGGAAAATCTATGGACCATGAGCGGGAAGGAGGTCATGGTGTTCTTGTTTTTCGTGAAGTCTTAACCTTGATAACAAAGCATCACCAGCCTAGAAGAGGGGTGCATCTCCCCTCGGAATGGGGGCTGACTCTTTGAAGAAGGGCCCTCCTTCCATGATGTCACTGTGTCTAGGTATGATGTCACGAATGTCTACATGCATCCCTGGCCCGCACTCACCATGCCGGCCTTGGGGTTCCGCTTCCGCCCACTGTTGAAGGTGGAGGCCAGCATGTAGGAGCAACACACACACATCCCACAAAATTACATCCCTGAGAGAGCACAAGAGCCCAACCACACATGGGGTACATAGATATTTTCTTTCATCTGTGGATTTCATAGCTGTTTCACTCTAATAATACTCCCAATCAGCTAAATGAAAGATCATTGCCAAGCTGGTTATCTAGCAAGGTTTTCAGAACATGTGGTGGAAACAGGATGCTCTTGCTCCAGATGTGTTAACTTCTATGATGAACTCACTTTAATACTGAGACAATGTGGCCAGAGTCACACAATGTAGTCCAAGAAATGGGCTTTGCTGCTACCTTCCAGCTGCCGGTGAGAGGGGCCCACCCTCTCTGTTCTCACCATCCCACGGAGAGGCCACACATCACCGCTGCTGGACCCACCTTGGGTTTGAGCACCAGCAGAGGTCCCTGCCCACCTGCTCCCCTGTCTTAGTGCAAACCAGAGACTGGCTTTTGGTTTGAGCAATGAACTTGTGGCTTTAGGCAACATCCATGTGGTATAAGTGCAGATGCCCAGCTCTTGTCGTAGAGCACGATCCTGCCGTCGTTGATGGACGAGTTGATGGAGATGGTCGATGCGTAGCCATCACAGTTGCAGTCGTCGTAGCTGCCACTGTCACCCGAGGCCCACTCGTAGATGTTGCCTTTACCCCTGTGGCCCTGGGGGACAGAGAAGGATGCGCGGGCTGCAGCGGGGTCCGCCTGGCCTCTTAAGCAGGTGAACCCAAGGGCTGACTTCGTTTCTATCTGCCCTTAAAAACCACTGTCCTTCTGGACAGGCACCCTGAGAATTTTTCTTTTCAGGAAGGATACAATATAAAGTCATCTCAATTTACAATTTAATCTGGGAATAACAAGGTGGAAAAGACTGGAAGAATCTCTTTAAAACTAACAAATGAACTGCTTTTAAACATAGAACACCCTCATGGTAAAAAGTCAAAATATATGGAAAGGAAAATTTAAAAAAAAAAATCCCTCTACACATAATTCTTACATATTCTTTCAGGCATTTTTTCAGCAAAAATGCAAATGTACCTGTAAATTTATACTTAGCTATGTAAGATGTAAAAGATATTAATATCTAGCTTCTGTTTTACACATATCATGTATATTTTACATAAGTTTATATATATATGTAGATATTGTAAGTATTAAAATACACATTTACTTACAGATTTTTTATATATATATATAAATAAATATTTAATTATTTAAATATACAATATTTAATATTATAGATACATTAAAATATTAAAAATATAATATTTAATATATGTTAAATATATATTTATGATATAGATCCCTGGGTTGGGAAAATCCTCTGGAGGAGGGCATGGTAACCCACTCCAGTATTCCTGCCTGGAGAATCCCATGGACAGAGGAGCCCAGAGGTCTGCAGTCCATGGGGTCAGAAAGAATCAGACAGTCTTAGCAGTTGAGCATGCACACATCCCAGAGGAAAGGAGATGTCTGAATTACCTCCAAGGTTTCCTGCCTCCTGACAATGAGAAGTGACATTTTGATTG
This sequence comes from Muntiacus reevesi, assembly GCF_963930625.1. Classification (NCBI taxonomy): domain Eukaryota; kingdom Metazoa; phylum Chordata; class Mammalia; order Artiodactyla; family Cervidae; genus Muntiacus; species Muntiacus reevesi. The sequence continues at coordinate 193,856,225 of NC_089251.1, read as the reverse complement.
CTTCTAATAGGACTTGGAGTTAATTAGCCTGTGACTGACTGAGTCGAAACATCAACAAAGATTGATTCAGCCACTAGCTGAGAAGTGTCCTCAGTGTTTTGGTAAATCTCTCCTGGAAAACTCCATCCAAACTGGCAACTGCCCACAGAAACCAAGACCCAGAGGGAACCGCAGCATCTTTACAACTGAGAGGGTGCAAGGCTCACCCTCTCAAGCCGGCTCAGATTAGGGCTCAGAAGCCGGCTCAGATTAGGGCTCAGTGAAAAGGATGGGGCCCTTGGAAAGTGAAACAGCCGTGAATCAGCATCAGTGAGTGAGGCCACCCGCTGGGGAAGCTTCCCCTGAATCAGCCCACAGGTGGGCTGCTAGTGACACAGGCAGCCTCTGCTAAAAGGAAACCGATGCTGAAAACATCCTCACCTTGATGTAGGGAGACTGGCTGTGGCTCTAACCTGTCAGGTTCCTCTGTGTTCTGACCCCTTTATGTTATAGTTTGTAGCCCTGCCTACCAAGAGGGGGGGCCTGTTTCCCACACTTAAGTCTGGGTTGGCTTCCTGCCTTGCTTCAGCAAACAGGATGTGGTGGACAGTGGTGCTGGGTCGATTCTAAGCATGAGTCTCAAGGAGCCCAACCCATGTCCGCTTTCCCATGGGAACCAACCTGAGTCAGCCTGCGGGTGATGACAGACAGCCTGGTCAGGTTCACTGCCACAGCTAACAGTGACCCCACATGGGAGGCCACCCCAGACCAGCCAGTCTGTGGCTCACCTTCCAGCTGACCACAGATGCATGAGTGAGGCCACCTGAGATTCGCCAAGGATGGCCCAGGTTAGCAGATCAACTCAGCTGACCTGTAGACCCACAATCAGAGTTAAGTGGTTGTTATTTTAAACTACCGAGTTTTGGGGAAGTTTGTTACATGGCTTTGCTCACCGATACACAGAGAGCAGTATCAGCATGTTTCAGAAGAGTCAGCAGCAAACATTAGTTTTGTTTTGGACTGTAAGACTTAACCCACAGGAATATTTTGATTGCTAGGAATTTTAAATTTAGTTTTCCTAAGCTGTTTTTGTGTGTTTATGAGAGTGATAATAATTATGTTCTTGCTTCTAATGATTGGGTATCAGTAGCAAACAGTCCCTGACTTCTGGGCAAGATGGGCCACTAAAGAGAAGACCCTAGTTCTGGGGGCAGACGAGTGGGGAAGGGACCTCTATAAGAGGGCTGAGAGCTGACTGTGGGATGGGTCTGTTACCAGCACACCACACTTTCCTGTTAAAACGACACCCCAAGATTCAGTCCTGCTCCCCAGCTTCACCTGAACTGCAGCTGAGATGAAACTGAAACAGAACAACTGTGACTCACATTCAAACACTCATTTGGAGGGTACAGGGAGAAATCAGATGATAATCACAGCACACACTTATAGGGCACTTAGTGTGAGGCAGGGACCACCCTGAACACCTTACATGGTCACTCACTGCATCCTTACAGCCGTCCTGTGCAGCAGTACCATTCAGACCAATCACACAGAAGACAATATACCTAGGAAGAAGCACAACAAGCAAACACAAGAGCTAGGTAGGACTTTGAAATTCTGGGGAGGGACACAGATGAAAATATGACCACTGAAGAGAAAGACAGCATCTCAGGGTTGTCAATTTTCCCCAAGTTAACCTACAAATTTAACATGGTCCCGACAGATGCACTGTGTCATTTGGGATTCAATCAGGCAGATTCTGCCATGCTGGGCAGTTCACTGCAGGGAATTTTATCCAGGAAGAAAGTAGTAAAGAAGAACCAAAACCCCAACTGGGGTGTGGAGGTCATCCAGAGATGAGGGAGGAGATGGTCCAGGAGCCTCCCCTGCTCAGGGTGGGCTGCCTGCTGGGGTCTCCCACCCTTACCCTGCAGCCCATGCTTGAAGGAGACTGACTGTCTACCTGCCCTCCATGTTTATCTGATTTAGGCTGGAATTACCTTCTCTGCCTCTGCTACACTTCTGCTCTTCCCCACCCCTTCATTTTTTTAAGGCAAGTGAATTTAGATGAAATTTAATATGTGGTGCAACTCCACTTTGAATTCTCTCTTTTTATTAGTCTTTGCAGTTTAGCAGGATTAATTTCTCTTAAAAGATTTCACGAAATGAGAATTTGTCAACGAAGCGCTATTGATGGTATTTAGCCACCGATGTTCTCAACCAGGGGTGATTTTGTGCCTCAGGGGCATTTGGCACGGTTGGAGGCATTTTGGTGCTCACTACCAGCATCTGGTGGGTGGAGGCCGAGGGTGCTAAACTTTTAATGCAAAGGACAGCCCTCTGCCCCCTGCCCCTACCAGTGACAACTAAGAATGAGCTGGATTAAGTGTCAACAGTGCAGAGGCTGAGTCTTTCCTCTAACCCATTGGTAAAGGCAGTGATTTTAAGAGCATAGCCTAAATCAGCCTTTCATAGACTCCAAGTTTCTTAAGAGTTCAAATGGATTTTGTAGTTTGCTTTTGAGAGAGTAACAGGCAGGAAGCCTAGGGGTCTCCAAACGGAAGAAATAGGCTGCAAGTGTCAGACATTTTTTATCTTTCTCTTAAGCGGCAGGAGGAAACAAACTACAAGTGTCAAATTTTTTTCCCTTATCTATACAAAATTAAAAGGAGGTTTCTATTAAAATTTTGTGTCACCATGAGGACACCTGGTTCCACCCGAACTTAACTTTTCTCAAACCTTGAGCTAACCAATGCGTTTCTCTTATGGAGATGTTTTTCTTAAATGTTAATGAACTATGTATTTACCCTAGACTCTGTCTTTCTTCAAGTTGGTTCTGCTTAAGACTCAGAATGGATAAGGTCTCAACAAACCGGTATGTTTTACTCTTACACTGTTCTAATCTATGTTAATGAAACTATATGTTTACTTGGAAACCTGCCTTTCAAGAATCATGTCAACCATTTTATGGCCCAGGATGACTCACCTTGTGTCAATGTTATCTCAAAATGCATGTTGTGGGTGAGGGGCCTGGTGCCCCTCTGAGTTTTGAGACATTCCCTTTCTCAAATTATCAGCCTACTAGTAGTTATATAACATCCCACTAAAGACTAGCGGGGGGCACTCTTTCTGCCGCCTTCTGATGTCTATGTCAGAAGTTTTCTGTCTCTTTTATATTTTATTAAAACTTTATCACCCAAAAGCTCTGAGTGATCAAGTCTCATCACTGGCCCCAGATTGAATTCCCCTCCTCTGGAGGCCAAAAATCCCGGCGTCTTTCACAGCTCAGCAACAACCTTACACTTTTAATATAAAAATAATGGCACAAATTGCTTACCATTGGCTAATGTAAAGTTCCAGCTCAAGGCTGGTACATTGGCTCCGTATACTCTCAGCACGTATACTCTCTTCATATACTCCACCTCCTGTCCCAGGAGATGGAAATCCTGCTTTGAGAAGCTTGGCTGAAGTGAGTTGGTCCCATCATCCTACCAGATGCCTCATGATCTGGACTAATGACTATCCACACCCCCCGCCTCCGACCCAGTGGTGGTATCTGTTTGTAGATAAATATATATATAGCTAAAATACATATAACTAAAATATATATATATAGCATAAGAACAGATTTAAGAATGAAAATGAGATCATAAAATCTATCTACCTTTGTGGCCCTGCTTAAAATGTATTTCTCACTTACCATTACATTAACATTTCCTCACATAATCAAATGCTCATCTACACTATAAGTTTTTATTAGTCTTCTTAGATAACCATTCCACAATCTATTCACTCTTTTTTCTTAGATGTACATAGAAGGCTGTTTCTAGGTTTTAAAATGCTGATGTGAAAATGATTCTATATATGTTTTTGTATTTCTATTATTTCTTCAAGCAGAATTTTTAAAATAGGGGATGTGGGGTGAAAAGGAATGAGCACTTGAAGATTCTTAACCCATAGTGCCATATTATTTGTTTTATAAGGCTTAATAGTAATCTATATTTTCACCACTACTGCACAAGAGCTCAGTATTCAGCCCATCTGGGTCAAGATTTAGAATCATTAAAAAAATAATTTTGCCAATGTAGCAAACAAAAACAAAACTCATTGTTTTGAGTTATTTTTTTCACCATCAGTTGAATTTATCTTTCTCTACATTTACTGCCCATTTGTCAGTCAGTCAGTCAGTTCAGTCACTAAGTCGTGTCTGACTCTTTTAGACCCCATGAACCACAGCAGGCCAAGCCTTCCTGTCCATCACCAACTCCTGGAGTTTACTCAAACTCATGTCCATAAGTCGGTGATGCCATCTAACCATCTCATTCTTTGTCGTCCCCTTCTCCTCCTGCCCTCAATCTTGCCCAGCATTAGGGTCTTTACAAATGAGTCAGCCCCTCACACATCAGGTGGCCAAAGTATCAGAGTTTCAGCTTCAACATCAGTCCTGCCAGTGAATACCCAGGACTGATCTCATTTAGGATTGTCTGGTTGGATCTCCCTGCAGTCCAAGGGACCCTCAAAAGTCTTCTCCAATACCACAGTTCAAAAGCACCAATTCTTCAGCACTCAGCTTTCTTTATAGTCCAACTCTCATATCCATCCATGACTACTGGAAAAATCATAGTCTTGACGAGATGGATCTTTGATGACAAAGTAATGTCTCTGCTTTTTAATATGTTGTCTAGGTTGGTCATAAGTTTCCTTCCAAGGAGTAAGCGTCTTTTAATTTCATGGCTGCAATCAACATCTGCAGTGATTCTGGAGCCCCCCCAAAAATAAAGTCTGACACTGTTTCCACTGTTTCCCCATCTATTTCTCATGAAGTGATGGGACCAGATGCCATGATCTTAGTTTTCTGAATGTTGAGCTTTAAGCCAACTTTTTCACTCTCCTCTTTCACTTTCATCAAGAGGTTTTTTAGTTCCTCTTCACTTTCTGCCATAAGGATGGTATCATCTTCATATCTGAGGTTATTGATATTTCTCCTGGCGATCTCAATTCCATCTTGTGCTTCTTCCAGCCCAGCATGTCTCATGATGTAATCTGCATACAAGTTCAATAAGCAGGGTGACAATATACAGCCTTGATGTACTCCTTTTCCTGTTTGGAAGCAGTCTGTTATTCCATGTCCAGTTCTAACTGTTGCTTCCTGACCTGCATACAGGTTTCTCAAGAGGCAGATCAGGTGGTCTGGTATTCCCGTCTCTTTCAGAATTTTCCACAGCTTATTGTGATCCACACAGTCAAAGGCTTTGGCAGAGTCAATAAAGCAGAAATAGATGTTTTTTTCTGGAACTCTCTTGCTTTTTCAATGATCCAGCAGATGTTGACAATTTGATCTCTGGTTCCTCTGCCTTTTCTAAAACCAGCTTGACCATCTGGAAGTTCACAGTTCACGTATTGCTGAAGCCAGGTTTGGATAATTTTGAGTATTATTTTACTAGCATGTGAGATGAGTGCAATTGTGCAGTAGTTTGAGCATTCTTTGGCATTGCCTTTCTTTTGGATTGGAATAAAAATTGACCTTTTCCAGGCCTGTGGCCACTGCTGAGTTTTCCAAATTTGCTGACATATTAAGTGCAGCACTTTCACAACATCATCTTTTAGGATTTGAAATAACTCAACTGGAATTCTTTCACCTCCACTAGCTTTGTTCCTAGTGATGCTTCCTAAGGCCCACTTGACTTCACATTCCAGGATATCTGTCTCTAGGTGAGCGGTCACACCATCATGATTATCTGGATCATGTCATGAAGATCTTTTTTGTACAGTTCTTCCTTGTATTTTTGCCACCTCTTCTTAGTATCTTCTGCTTCTGTGAGGTCCCTTCCATTTCTGTCCTTTATTGAGCCCATTTTTGCGTGAAATTGTTCCCTTGGTATCTCTAATTTTCATGAAGAGATTTCTATGTTTTCCTCTATTTCTTTGCATTGATTGCTGAGGAAGGCTTTCTTAACTCTCCTTGCTATTCTTTGGAACTCTGCATTCAGATGGGTATGTCTTTTCTTTTTCCTTTACTTTTTGCTTCTCTTCTTTTCACAGCTATTTGTAAGGCCTCCTCAGACAGCCATTTTGCTTTTTTGCATCTCTTTTTCTTGGGGGTGCTCTTGAACCCTGTCTCCTGTACAATGTCATGAACCTCTGTCCATAGTTCATTAGGCACTCTATCAGATCTGGTCCCTTAAATCTATTTCTCACTTCCACTGTATATAGTCATAAGGGATTTGATTTAGGTCATAACTGAATGGTCTAGAGGTTTTCCCTACTTTCTTCAATTTGAGTCCGAATTTGGCAATAAGGAGTTCATGATCTGAGCCACAGTCAGCTCCCGGTCTTGTTTTTGCTGACTGTATAGAGCTTCTCCATCTTTGACTGCAAAGAATATAACCAATCTGATTTTTGTGTTGGCCATTGGTGATGTCCATGTGTAGAGTCTTCTCTTGTGTTCTTGGAAGAGCGTGTTTGCTATGACCAGTGCGTTCTCTCGGCAAAACTCTATTAGCCTTTGCCCTGCTTCATTCTTGTACTCCAAGGTCAAATTTACCTGTTACTCCATGTGTTTCTTGACTTCCTACCTTTGCTTTCCACTCCCTTACAATGAAAAGGACATCGTTTTGGGTGTTCATTCTAAAAAGTCCTGTAGGTCTTCATAGAGCTGTTCAACTTCAGCTTCTTCAGCATTACTGGTTGGGGCATAGACTTGGATTACTGTGATGTTGAATGGTTTGCCTTAGAAATGAACAGAAATCATTCTGTCATTTTTGAGATTGCATCCAAGTACTGCATTTTGGCCTCTTTTGTTGACAATGATTGCTACTCCATTTCTTCTAAGGGATTCTTGACCACAGTAGTAGATATAATGGACATCTGAGTTAAATGCACCCATTCCAGTACATTTTAATTCACTGGCTCCTAGAATGTTGACGTTCACTCATGCCATCTCCTGTTTGATCACTTCCAATTTTCCTTGATTTGTGGACCTAACATTCCAGGTTCCTATGCAATATTGCTCTTTACACCATCGGACCTTATTTCTATCACCAGTCATATCCACAACTGGGTGTTGTTTTTGCTTTGTCTCCATCCCTTCATTCTTTCTGTAGTTATTTATCCACTGGTCTCCAGTAGCATATTGGACACCTACTGACCTGGGGAGTTCATCTTTCAGCATCCTATCTTTTTGCCTTATCATACTATTCATGGGGTTCCCAAGGCAAGAGTATTGAAGTGGCTTGCCATTCCCTTCTCCAATACTTGAGTTTATGCTAATGAGGGGCTTCTTGGTGATGATTCAAAGCAGAGAGGGGTTTAGTAGCTTCAGGATGAAGGCTGGAGCCAGAAGAACCAAACCACCTGCTTAGAGCATTGGAACTCTCAGCCCCACCCTCAACCTCAAGAAGTGGAGAGGAACTAGAGATTGAGTTCAATCAAATCAACCAAACTGATGATTTAAAAACTCAGGGCCGGGATGCTAAGTGAGCTTCCCCAGCTGGGAAACATCTTAATAGGCTAGGAGGGTAGTATCTCTTCCTCTGGCTGTGCATAAATATCCTTCATAATAAAGTGGTAATTGTAAATATAGCACTTTCCTGAGTTCTGTGAGTAGGTCTAGTGAATTTTCCACAACTTGAGGATGTTGTGGGAAGTCCCAAATTTGTATGCAGCCGGACAGAAGTGTGGGTGGGTTGGGGACACGGAGGACCTGATGTGGTGGCAGCCTTGGGGGACTGAGAGCCTTAACCTGTGGAATCTTCACTAACTGTGGGTAGTTGGTGTCAGAATTGAATTGAATTGTAAGGCATACAGCTGGTATCAGACAAATAGTGTTGGAAGTCATCACAAAAGTCATAAAGAAGACAAGGATGCCCACTATTTTAACAAAAGAGAAAACAATTAGAAACGTAAGAATGGAAAAAGAAGAGGTAAATATATGTTCATGTGCAAATGATATAATTCTAGGAAACTTATAATAATTGGAAAACCTCCTATGAAGAATAAATGTATTTTGTCAAGTAGTATGTTATAAAATTAGCATATAGAAATAAAGAGCTTTGTAACCAGTTGGAAGAAATAGTAATCACTTGTAAGAAATAAAGGAAGAGGAGAGTGCTGATTCCATTTACAACAGCAAAAGCAAAATGAAATAAAATACAGGCACAAATTTAATGAGAATTGCATAAAACCTACATGAGAGAAACTATGTTCCTATAGGACAAAAAATAGATTTGAACAAAGGAGAAAACATACCATATTATTGATCAGGAGACTCAATATCAGAAAGATATCAATACTCTACAAGTTACAATTTGTGATCCCAATAAAATTCTCTTTTATGCTGTGCTTAGTGGGGTCTGACTCTTTGAGACCCCACAGACCATAGCCCGCCAGGCTCCTCAGTCCATGGGAATTCTCCAGGCAAGAATACTGGAATGGGTTGGCATGCCCTCCTCCAGGGAATCTTCCGAACCCATAGATTGAACCCAGGTCTCCTGCATTGCAGGCAGACTCTTTCCCATCTGGCTACTAGGGGAGCCCAAGAATATTGGAGTGGGGAGTCTACCCCATCTTCAAGGGAACTTCCTGACCCAGGAATCAAACCATGGCCTCCTGCATTGCAGGCGGATTCTTTACCAGCTGAGCTACCAGGGAATTATCTTCAGGTTATTATTTTTTTTTTCTGGTGCCAGACAATTTGATTATATATTATTTTGGAAAATAAATACAAGACTAACCAGAAATCTCCCCAAAAAAGAAAAGAAATGGGAGACTAGCCCTACTTCACGTTGAAACATTTATTAAAACTCTGTTATTGAATGAAACAATACCATTTGCAGCAACCTGACTAGAGCTAGATGTGCCTAGAGCCGGCCATGCTCTTCAATGAGAAGCTACTGCAATGAGAATCTCATGCTCCACAACTCCAGAGTAGCGCCCAATCTCTCAACTAGAGAAAGCCCATACGCAGCAGCAAAGACCCAGTAGAGCCAAAAAAAACACGAACATACAGACTCACAGATATAGAAAACAAACTTAAGGTGACCAAAAGGGAAAGGGGATGGGGTAGGGATAGATTAAGAATTTGGGAAAAGCAGATACAAACTGCAATGTATCAAATAAGTAAACAAAAAGGTCTCACGGTAGCACAGAGAATTATATTCAGTATACTTTAATAAATGATAATCAGAAAGAATATATTTATTCTTATAGTATATATATTTATGTATTACATGAATCACTTTGCTGTACATGAGAAACAAATACAACATTGTAAATCAACTCTAGTTTTTAAAAAAACTCTCTTACTAAAACATGGTATTGGTGCATAAATAGGCATGTAGTTAATTGAACAGGATATAAAAGTCTCAAGATAATACCAACCTGGTGGCTGAGAAGGTAAAGCTTCTACCTTCAATGTGGGAGACTCGGGTTTGATCCCTGGGTCAGGAAGACCCTCTGGAGAAGGAAATAGTAACCCACTCCAGTATTTTTGCCTGGAAAATTCCGTGGACTGAGGAGCCTGGTGGGTTATAGTTCATGCAGTCACAAAGAGTTGGACATGGCTGAGCGACTTCACTTTCTTTTCTTTCTTTAGTTTTTGTTTTTTTAAAAAAACTCTTTTATTAAAACGTGATATTGGTGCATAAATAGATTTATAGTTAATTGAACAGGATATAAAATCTAAAGATAGATTCCAAAGGTATACAGACATTTATTGTTTGATAAACAAGTGGTGCTGGAACAACTGAACAACTTGGCCAAGTGGATAAAGATAAAGTTGGATCCAGTCTTCATGGCTTGCATTTGGATGAATTCCAAGTGAGTCAGATATCTAAATGTAAAAATAGAAAGTCATACAAATACTAGAGGAAAACATAGGTCAATTTTTAGAACTTAGAAATGCGGAGGACATTCCTGTGATTCCATATCTGGATTCACTAACAAAAAAGATGGGTAAATTTATCTACCTGAAATTTTCAAAAATTAAAAAATTACATGCCTGAAATACCATAAGCAATGTCAAAGTTAAATAAAAACCAAGAAAAAATTGTAGCTAATATCACAGAAGGTCAATATCCCTAATATGTAAAATTTTCCTAAATATTGAAAAGAAATTCAAATCTGGGTCTAACAATCCAGTAATAAATGCAAAAATTAAAGAAAAGTAAATGGAAATAGCTCTTAAGTATATGAAAAGATGCTTAACTTTGATTTGCTACTTGTATAGTAAGATAAATGTACATTAATATGAAAATAAGATAACACTACTTATCTATCAGATTTGCAAAAATCTCAAACTTAATAACACACTAAGCTGGTGAGACTGTGCAGAAACAGGTACTTTCATGTACTGCTGATGCAGATGAGAAATGGTGCAATATAATAATATAAGAGTATCAACAGCTCACATGTCTATCTATAGAGGACAGGTGAATAAACAATGGTAAATACATGCAATGAGGTATTCATCAATTGTAAAAAGAAGACTATTTCTACATATTGCTAAAGAGTGACCTCTAGGATAAAAGTGCAAAAAACCAACATGCATGTATGTATAGTATTATACTTTTTGTATAAGAATGGAAAAAGTATGTGTATACACACACACACACACACATATATATACAAAATTTTAAAGTCCATAAGCCAAAAACTAAAATGATTATCTATAAAGAAAAGGATATGGATGTATCTCCCTGCATGTACCTTGTTTTATACTTTTGATATAGGAAAACATACACACAATTAAAAAACAAACTTAACCACAAAGAAAAAAGCAATATTTCCTTACTACGGCCATCATGCTGAAGGTTGTCAGGCTTTGTGCCCAAACTTTTTGCCTTAGAGTCATATGATTGTTGCAGCAATGTCCTATACGAAGTGAGAGCAAAAACAAAATACCATTAATAGATATAAGGAAGATTTAAAAATAAAGGGAAATTCATATGCCATTTTTTTTTATTAGGAAGCTTGTATTTATTTTATTATTTATTTATTTGGCTGCACAGCCTGTGGGATCTTAGTTCCCTGACGTAGATCGGACCTATGCCCCCTGCATTGGAAGTGCAGAATCTTAACCACTGGACTTCCAGGGAAGTCCCAGGAAGCTTGTATTTTAGCTTGGAAATGCACTTTATGCAATATCAAGATAAATGCAAAATGGGAAAAATACAGTGCTGTGTGTATATATAAATACACTAATTGGCCTTAAGCTTGGCAGATTTTTGCCTTTTGTCGTATGATTCTGACCAAAAGGGACAATTCTGTTCTATCTATCTCTGGCTGTGCTGGGTCTTCGCTGCTGCGCAGGCTTTTCTCTAGTTTCGCTGAGGGGGCAGGGTGCCACCTCCAGTTGCTGGGCGCAGGCTTGTGGCGGCCCCTCCCCCTGCCCAGCAGGGGCTCCAGGGCGCCGACCTCAGCAGTTGCAGCGCGTGGGCTCAGTAGTTGCTCTGCCTGGGCTCCAGTGCCCAGGCTCCATGGTTGCAGCACAGGGGCCCAGTCGCTCTGTGGCATGTGGCACCCTCCTGGACGAGGGATCCCATCCATGCCTCCTGCATTGGCAGGCAGACTCCTCACCGCTGGGTCACCAGGGAAGGCCCGCAATTCTATTCTGATGTGCGCTTTTAATCTATTCAAGCTCATTTACTCAATTTATTAGTTTTCTTAGACTAGTCTGAATAATATGTGGCTCTTTGGCTAAGGCTTTTTCCTTCTATTTAGAAACCTGATGCATATTTTGGGAACTAGAAAAAAACACAAATTACTTCAATAGAAAAGACTGCATTTAACTTAGAAAATGAGAGAGACAGACTTAACAGACCTATCAACCAAATGCAATATGTACATCTTGTTTAGATCCTGATTTAAATAAACCGACTATAAAAAGGCATTTTGAGACCATTGGGAAAAACTGAACATGGACTGATTATTAGATGATATTAAGGAGTTAATTGTTGGTGTTGGGGGGAATGATAATGAAATTGTGATTATGTTATGTTTAAAAAGTTAGTATATATTACTGAAGAATTTACAAAGTGGAACTGTATGCTGTCTTGGATTGTTTTAGAATACTCCAACAAAAGAAAAAAAAACTAGTCGTAGGAAGGATACAGTCTAAATAACAAGAATAGAATGTTGACTACTGTTGAAGCTGGAAGATAGGTGCATCGAGGCTTATTATACTATTCTCTCTGCTTTATGTATGTTTGAAATTTTCCATAATAAAAAGCTGTGAATTGTCACTCCTATATCTCCCCAGGTTAAGCCATTGAACTCAAAAGAACATGATCAAATGTTAGACCAAATAAAAGTTTTATAACATAAATTACTTTCTTTAAGTTGCTTTCTTTGGTCTTGAAAGCCTTTTAACAGATAGAAATTAAAATATTATGGAAAAATAAAAGACCATTGTCACAGTCTGTTAATCTCATATGCTTCCCATGAGAAGGATAAAAGTTACATGGCAGTTTTATGGGATTCAGGACCCAATATAGAAAATTTTCCTAAAGGACTGTGTAACACTCCATCCTTCATTTTTTTCTTCTTCTTTTTAAATTTTTTAAATTGGGATGGGAGGCAGATGGGGAAAAAATTGATGCATGAAAAAAGCTCCTATTTGACTAGTTAGAGCAAAGTGAAGAATGGGGCTGGTGGCCTTTGGTCTGAGATACTCTGGTGTGATAGAAACAAACATACAACAAGTCTACAAGTACAATTACAACCAGCTAACTTTATCCTAATAAAGAGAGTATCATTTAGAAAGCATGTCGAATTTGGCAAATAGCTCTTTTGGGGTCTAGCACTGGGATTGCTCCTAGACTCCAGCAGAGTACAACAACACTTAACCATGAAATACTTGGTGATCATACATCCCCAGCTGACCTCAAACCCTAACACAGAGGGCACTTCACCCATCAAGTGGAACTAGTCCTATAAGACCAGGTGCAAGTCTGAATATGTGTGGAAGTTGCATGAGCTAACTGTTTACATTCCTAATATGTCCACTCTCATCACATGCCATCCATCCCTCAGCCAACGCCAATGACCTCACGAGAGTTTCCTATGATCGGTGAGCCAGGAGAGGAAACATTTCAACTTTTTACAGAGTACTCAGCACAGGACATTGGTAGTGGCCAGCAGTGTACTATGTATCATGTATTAGAGTGTCCCTGACAGACTACAGAGAAGGGAAATCCTTCTATTGGGCAGAACTCAATACCACAGCTTGTTCTCCACTCTCCTTGTTAGGGAAGATGTTCTGAGGTAAGGCCCCCCCAGGGACACACAAAAAGTGGTAAACTCTTAACTCTATGGTCAGGGACTTGGAAGGGACAAGATAAGAAAATTGATGACAAGAAAGATTGAGAAGAGGTATGTAGGTGGATGTAAGACCCTCTTAAAATGGGTCTAGATTATGAGGGTATTTATTCACCTTGAGAATCTTCAGAATGGAGAAGACGCTCCATAACCTGGTGAACAAGATGACCTGTTCCGTGGATGTCAGTCAGCCTCCCTCCCAGTCACTCCAGTACCTGTCCAATGGATTCATAAATTAAATTGAGCCCATCTGAATCACATGGACTTCCTCTTCCCAAGGTTGACATATTTATTGCCGTTGAAGTGAAGAGTTAGTCACTCAGTTGTCTGACTCTTTGTGACCCCATGGAGTACAGCCCACAAGGTTCCTCTGTCCCTGGAATTCTCCAGGCAAGAATACTGGAGTGGGTAGCCATTCCCTTCTCCAGGGGATCTTCCCAACCCAGGGATCGAACCCAGGTCTTCTGCATTGCAGGCAGATTCTTTTTCTGTCTGAGCAGCCAGGGAAGCCCTTAATGCTATTACTGAGGCCCAATTTATCAAGTCACAAAATCCTTAGCCCCCTGCACTTGGGGGCAGACAGTCAGGCACCCGGAGGTAGTCAGGCACCTGGGCAGTCAGGCATTACAAATCAAACATAGTAGTGATTTAACCCCCTTGGGAATAGATACTTATTCTGATTTGGATTTGGTTCCCCTGCTGACCATGCCTCTAGCAGCTCTGCTGCCCCAAGCTTGTTAAGTGCCTAATGCTGTTATGGTAAGTCATACATATGAATCATGTTCATTTAAACGCACAAAGAAACCCAACACATTTTGAATATGGAATCTCATTAACCATAGGTCTACATTATTCTCATGCATGAAAGAAAAGAGAAAATTTCCAGTCATGTCCAATGAAGAGTACATCTGTGAAACTGCAATATGTCTGGAGTCCTTGAAAATAGTTTTTTCTCCGTTGTTGGAAAGATGCTGTTCTCTTGAAGATATTATGTTCTAGGTAGTGGAGCCAGGGTCCCATAAATTTTGTAATGTTTTTTACGAAAACATTATGGCTCTCTTAGGCTACACAGGAAAGATAGTTTCTCAATTTGCAGGCATCTACTGAAGAACAGAACAGCAATAGGTCATCACTGTGTCAGATGAAACTAAACAACCAGCCAACATAATATTATTCAAACCCTTTCAAAGCATTTAGAAAAAATGGATAGTCTTTGGAATGTTTTCTTAGTACACTGGAACAGAGAAAAAGGTAGAACCCAAGGTTGTGACTGTGAAATATTTAGCAGCATTATGACTGGATTGGGGGCAACTGGAAATGAAGGCAGTATTGCTTCATTAACAGAGTGGACATCTTTGATTAAAAAACATATTTTGACTAACTTTGTGACCTCCATAAAGGTATCCAGGTACAGAAAGTCTCTTGTTTGAAAAATATTTTGCTTTAAAAAAAAGTGATATAATTACAGAAAGGAGACCTGCTTCCAGATACAATAGATTCTATACTAGTTTGCCTGGGCTGCCATAACAAAATATTACAGATGAATGACTTACAAGATAGAAACTTATATTCTCACAGTTTTGGAGGCTAGAAGTCCAAGATCAAGGAGTTGGCAGGGTTAGTTTCTTCTGAGACCTCTCTCCTTGGCCTACAGATGGCTGTCATCTCCCTGCATCTTTCATCTGTGTGTGACTGTGTCCAAATTTCCTCTTCTTATAAAGACACCAGGGACTTTCCTGGTGGTCCAGTGGCTATGACTCTATGCTCCCAATGCAGGAAGCCTGGGTTTGATCCCTGGCTCCGAGAAGTAGATTCCACATTGCAGCCACTAGAAAGATCTCACATGTGACAACAGGGCCAACAAAATAAATAAATAAATAATAAACATACCAGTCATATTAGTGACTAATACCAAGATTAGGACACACCCTAATCACCTCAATTTTAACCTACTTCTTTAAAGATCTTATCTCCAAATACAGTCACATTCTGAAATAACTGGGGGTTAGTACGTTAATATGCAGATTTAAAGGGAACACAATTCAGCTCCTAGCAGATACTTGGAGAACAGATTTGTGTACAAGAAGTGGTCACTGCCGGGCCCTACCCAGACACTCTTGTTTTCCCTTTATCTGCTCTGCGTGCTCTCCCCCGAGCTTCTGCATGCTTTGGTGCTAGAATCTTACACTTGTGGCAAACCATGCATTGCTCTAAACCTTTACCCTACCATACAGAGGGCTAGAAGTGCCTAGGAGTCTTATAAGTCCACCTGCTTCCCTCTCCTCCTTTCCTGGGGGGATGAGGTGTCATCCAGAAACACTCTCCATCCAGTCTACATCAGATTGACAGGAAAGGAAGGATTTAATTAAAAATGCGGAATGGCGCTAAGGTAACATTTGCAGGGAGAGAGTTGGAAGAAGTCACACTTTGATTAGTAATCCCCACAACATTAGATATTTTTGAAGAGAAATAAGCCAAAACTTAGCCGAACTGAACATGGGGACAAGCCCTTGACTTGGGTGCCACCTAGTATATGGAAAACAGTAAGACCCAAGTGACCTAGGAGTTCTGCCCCATGTGGAAATGACCTAATTCCTTGGCTCCCATAAGAGGAGGGCAGATTTGGGGGGTGCGTCTTGATTCTGAGCCCACTAAAGAGGTGACCCCAAGGAATTACTTCTGACTGAGGTCAGTATGGGTACTTATTTTTTCCAGAACTCTCTGCCTTCAGAAATGCAAACTTTTCCACTCAAAATCTTTGGTAAAAGTCCGTCCTATGCTTTTATTTGTAATTTTTTGTTCTTCTTCCATTATTTCAATTTTCATTCTTTTACTAATTATTTATTTTGGCTGTACTGGGTCTTCATTGCTGCTCGTGGGATTTCTCTAGTTGTGGTAAGCAGGGTCTACTCTCTATTGCTATGCTTCAATTTCTCATTGTGGTGGCTTCTCTTGTTGCAGAGAATGGGCTATAGAGTGTGCGTCTGCACTCATTAAAAAATGTCAAGATTATAAAAAGCAAGGAAAGACCAAACAGCTGTTGCATATTGAAAGAGAATGAAGAGATGTAACAACTAAATGCACGATTCTGGATTGGATCTTGGACCTGTAGAAGATGTCGGAAAAATAGTCATGTGAGTGGGGCATTTAAATTACATAGTCAAATTGCTCCAATGTTAATCTGATTTGCTTGTTGGTTTTACTGTGGAGCAAATCGACACCAAAGTATTAAAGGTGTACTAAAGTATTAGTACTGATGTATTAATGGAGCATTGTGTGCAACCTAACTTTTAAATGATTCAGGATAAAGCAAATATGTCTACCTATATACAGAGAGAAAGAGAGAATGACAATAAGGATGATGAGGTAGATGTAGCAAAATACTAAAACTTGGGGAATCTGGTTGGACATATAAGAGTCTGTGTACTATTCCTGCAACTTTTCTGTAAGTTTGAAATGATTTCAAAATAAAACTTTTTTTTTTTTCAAAAAGTAATTTTGGGGTTCCATAATTTTCCTAAAATCTCCACTCTCCATCTCTCAACCAACTCATACTTTCTTTCAGAAGGAAAAAACAAAGATGTCATGCACTCAAAGAGTTGAAGATCTTGCTAAACTCACAATCTAGAGACTTTAAGAAAATCTTCCTCTAATGTAACAGGTTCTCCTTCCCCAAAGCCAAGTGCTGGTGAGTATCTCAGTCAAGGCACTGAGTTTTTAAGCCAAGAAACCCCCATGTGAGGATTTTATTTTTGGAGAATGTTTATTCTTATTTTAAGATATCTGCTGCTTCCATTGTCCAACTGCATTGAGAGATTATCTTAAATTTAGCACAGAAGCTAATATCTACAGATAAAAATGCCTTTTTTCTGTTACTTAAGTTTTTGTCCACTTCCTTATTTGCCTTTTGTAATACATTGGATCAAGGCTTCCATTTCTTTTTCTTTTAAAAAAAATTATTTATTTTAATTGGAGGCTAATTACTTTACAATATTGTGGTGGTTTTTGACATACATTCACATGAATCAGAAATGGGTGTACCTAACAGATTTAATAACGCTTTAGGTGGTAAAGGGTCTCTGTTAGAAGCTACTGTTGAGAGGCCAGGATGAGACATTGCTCGCATTCTGATGTGGGACATCATTGGGATTCCACTGGGAGGCGAGGCTGGTGGCTTCCTTAGATTCCCACCAAAGGCCATGGCCATCCCTGGAATATTGGGTTCTCCTGAGAGCATCATCTGGGGTCCCTTGAAAAGCATCATTCCTGGCTGTGAAGGAGGCATTCCTTGAGTGAAAAGCATCTGGGAAGGGGTGAAAGTCAGTTGGGGGCAGTAGCTCATATGGTGGTCAGGCAGAGCCATGCTGAACTGCGGCCCCATTTCACTGGACTTCTGCCTGGGTGCCTCAGCAGAAGCCAAGGGGGCCCTCTGCAGCTCTGCGCACTAGGGACGTGTTGAATACCTAATGGACTATGGTTCCAAGAGGTGTGCATTTCACTGCTTCCAGGAGATGAAGATATGGTCAAGTTGCACATTGATTTCTCAGCATCCTTGGAGAAAGAAAATCAGGGGAGAGGCACCATAGCTTAAACCACACTTCCTCATGTCCCCATTTCCAGACCCCACCTTAATCCAAGCCCTCATCCTCTCTTGCCTGAATTATCCCACCTTCAGGCCATTCTCCAGCTTGGGTTTTCTAAAATGCAAGTCTGGGGGACTTCCCCAGTAGTCCAGTAGTTAAGACTCTTTGCTTCCACTGCACGGAGCTTGGGTTCTGTCTCTGTTCAAGAAACTAAGATGCCACATGCCATTCAGTGTGGCAAATAAATAAATAAAATGCCAGTTTGGCTGATAGAAGCATGATGGAAGCCTAGAAGTAACTCATGCCACTCTACCTGCTTGGTATGCTTTTAGTTTTATTTCATAATGTTAGGTGGTTAGAATAGGAAACAGGAGTCCAAAATGGCAGTGACTAAAGGACAAGGAAAGGAAAAGCCCGTGAAAACAGAACATAAGAAGGTCAAAGGAAGGTCTGAGGACCGGAGTGAGGACCTCAGGTAGAACAAACAGCACTCCTTGCTAGCCCAATTTACATAGGGCAGGCCCAGGGGGGAGGAAAAAACATATAAAAAGAGGAGCCAAAGGGCCAGGGTTCTCTCTTCTCTTCGTGTCTTTGAGTCGGCATGCCCTCATACCTCGAGGATGTATTTTCCTGCTATTTTCTAAATAAAACTGAGCTGTAACACTGATCTGTCTAAGAGCTATAACACAGTCTGTTCGAGACCCGAGAGCTATAACATGATCTGTCCAAGAGCTGTGACGTGCCGAGGGCTTTAATGTCCATCACTCCAAATTTTTGTTGAGATAAGACAAAACCAAGGAGATTACACTCGCTTGACAATAAAAAGTACAAAGAGCAAATAAAATATTCCACAACCTGCATTTTCAGCTAAGACTCTGAGAAAACTCTCAAATTCAAGATTATGTTTAAATGTGAGGGTGAAAGATCATCCCAAACTAGCAGAACAGGTTCAGAAAACCATAAAAGAAGAATGGAGGGTTCAGAGAGGTCTTGGCTTTGGCAAAACTTAGAAACCATTCACAAATATTTTTCTACAGAAGAGGCTCTCAGGACTTCCCTGGTGGCCCTGTGGTTAAGAATCTGCCTGCCAATGCAGGGGACATGGGTTGGATCCCTGGTCCAGGAAGATCCCATATGCCGCAGAGCAAGTAAACCTGTGCACCGCAATTACTGAGCCCCCTCTCCTAAAGCCCGTGCTTCAGCAGGAGAAGTCATTGCAAGAAGGAGCTCACTCACCACAGCCAGAGAAAGACTGTGTGCTGCAACAAAGACCCACCATAACCAAAAATAAATTTAAGAATTTTAGAGGTACTAATTTGGAGGAGGCAGGGAGAGGCTCTCATCTGAGTAGGAACGCAGAGGTTAAGTCTGAGATCAAGCATTGGAGGAAATAAAGAAAAGGGGAAGACTTTTAAGAGCACTGTTTAAAAGTGTCAGGGATCGTCTTGGAAGTCAAGGGCAATATTCCTTGACTGACTGATATTAAGGTAAAAGAGAAGAGATTGGTGGTAGAACTTCTTGAAACAGGACAGGATCCAAGAATCATATTTTTTAAAGATGTCAATTACAGTTCCAATAGAGAGAGCTCTTGAGCTGAGAAAATGGGAACACAACCCCAATATCTCTCCAGAAAAGACAGATCCATTCAAATATGAAAACTAAAACCTGAATAAAATACAGTATCCACAGAAGATTCTAAAACACCAAAACAGAAATGGAAGATTGCACCTTCTCAAAAGAGAAGAAAAATTCACCAGAAAAGTGCTGTTGAAGATCAAGGAAAAATTAACAACATTCAAACACAAATTTAAAAAAAAAAAAAAAAAACTTAAGAAAGTAATTGCAGCTTTTACCAATTACAAGAACACCACAGGGCAGACAGAGGAATTCAAACAAGTTATGTCCAGACAATAGGCTTTGAGTGATAACAGAGGGGAGGGAGGCGAGGAGACAATGATCAGGGAAACTATAGCAGCTTCCCTGGTGCTTACAATGTTTCAAAGGTCTTTATTCTGTAATAATCCATTAAACTGTGCACTTACATTCACTTTTTTGTTTGAGTGCTATTTATCACAATAAAAAGGTTTTAACACAATACTGTGAGAAATCCGGATTTTCAGCATAAGTGAAATTATGTAAATCAGAAACAAAAATAATGCTATATTGAAATAGCAAATATTTTATACAAGCACAAATCCCTCATGCTCAGATTTTTGCCTTCAATTCCATTCCTTACTAAAAGCAAGAGTTGGGAGAATTTCCTGACTTGAAGTCTGGAACAAGGAATGAATAAGTGAACCTGGTGCTTCTTATCATGCCAGAAAATAAGGGAGTTTCCCAAGATAATTAGGGCTGTGTCAAATGGACACAGCTGAAGTGACACCAGGGAAGATAGTAGAGTGGGAAGCACCAGGAATTCACGTCCCTGACTGCAGAATTTGCCTGATGTAATTACTTGGGAACAAGGGAGTCTATTAAATGCTTGTGACTTCAAGGGAAGTTGGGAAAGGCATACTGCAGCTAATTACAGTCAGTTTCAGCTCTTAGGTAGTTGGTGGCTATCCCCAAACATCCGGGTCCCATACAGAAAGCTGTGCACACGTTTCTGCAGCAGCCTGCCTCAGCTTGTGGGAGTCAGACTGGGCAATGAAAACCTTGGGTTCCAAATCATGGGTAATCTGTGTTCTAATCACTAATTGCTGCTTCTGATCATGGGCAGACAGAGGTGGAAAGCCATTGTTGCAACTCCCACTGTAATGGTCACAAACCTCTCTCCCTCCAAATGACAGAACCTACAGGGTATTTCAAAGGACTGGCACCTGTTTCTCTCTCTCTCTCTCTCTCTCTCTCTCTCTGGTCATGTTGCACAGCTTGCGGGATCTTAGTTCCCAGACCAAGGATGGAAACTGCCCCCTGCAGTGGAGGCACAGAGTCTTAACCAGTGGACCTCCAGGGAAGTCCCTGGCCTCTGTTTCTTTCTCCCTTCATTTTTCTCTTTTTCACCTTTTGGGAACCATACATTTAAGAACTAGTATACTCAAAAGCTTTTCAGGTCGCTCAGTGGGTAAAGAATCTGCCTGCAATATAGGAGACACAGGTGACAAAGGTTCAGTCCCTGGGTAGGGAAGATACCCTAGAGGAGGAAATGGCAACCCGCTCCAGGATTCTTGCCTGGAGAATCCAATGGACAGAGGAGCCTGGTCTGCTACAGCCCTTGGGGTTGCAAAAAGTCAGACATGACTCAAGCGACTGAGCACACACACACACAAACACACACACATACTCAAAATCAACCACATATATGGGAAATTTAGAATGTCACCATACATACATAAGAAAAGATCCAGACTCATAAAATATCTGGGAAACCTTAAGCTTACCTCTCAGGCTGATGCTGCCACAGAGACAGCATACACCAATTTAAATAAACTATATAAAAAAATAAATAAATAAACTATAAACAAAATCAATAAACCCTGAGGAAGAGGAAGAATTTGATTTCCAGAGTTCCTACATCATAAGATTCAAATGTCCTACTTTCAACAACAAAAAACTCATGAGTAATAAAAGGACGGGAATGTTATGACCCATTCAAAGGGGAAAAAAATAAACAAATGTCTAAGAAAGACCAGATGGTGAACTTCCTACACCAAGAATTGAAAACAACTGTCTGTCTTAAAGATGCTCAAAGAGCTAAAAGAAGATGTGAACAAAGTCACAAAACTGATGTATGAACAAAATGGTAATTTCGATAAAGAGAAAGAAAACCTAAAAATAAACTAAAAAGAAATTTTGGAGCTTAAAAATATAACTAAGATAAAACTGACTGGAGGGATTCAAAAGCAGATTTGAGTAGTCATAAGAATCAGCTACTTTGAAGATAGGACAATTGAAATTGTCAAGTTGAGGAACAAGAAGAAAAAAAGATTGAAGAAAAATGAAATGAATGCCTAAATGACCTGTGGGACAACATCAAGCAGATCAACATATGCATTGTGGGAATCCTAGAAGAGAGAGAGTAAGGAGCAGAGAGACTGCTTGAAAAAATAATGGGTGAAAACATCTCAAATGTGATGAAAGACATGCATATAGCCCTCCAAAGAGCTCAGTGAACTTCAAGTAGGATAAAATCAATCAAGGAATTCCACATTGAGACACATTATAATCAAACTGTTTAAAGACAAAGATAATCTTGAGAGCAGTAAGAAAGTAACTCATCACTCATATAAAAGATCCCAAATAAGATTCTTAACAAATTTCTCATTAGAAACCTTGGATGCCAAAAGGCAGTGGGTTGATATATTCAAAATGCTGAAAGAAACTGTCTAACCACAAATCTCACAATTGGCAAAACTGTTCTTCAAATATGAAGGAGATATTAAGTCATTCCCAGATAAATGCTGGGAGAGTTTATTACCATTAGAGCATCTTTTGTTCTAATAAGGTGGCTCGGTGACCTTCTGGATAGGGGCTGGTCACCAGAAAGACTAACCCATCATTAGAAGCTTGAACTTTGGGGCCCTATCCCTCATTCTCCAGAGACAAGAGAGGGCCTAGAAAATGAATTAATAATTGATGATGTCTACATGATCAAGTCTCCATAAAAATCCCTAAAGTACAGAGCTCAGAGAGCTTCTGGGTTGTTGAACATATGGAGGTGCTAGGACAGTGGTGTACCTGAGGGGGAATGGAAGCTCTGTACCCCTCTTCCATACCTCACCCTCTATGTAGCTCTTTACCTGGCTGTTCAATTGTATTCTTTAAGGTACAATTTTGTAATAAATCATCAATAGTAAATAAACATTTCCTGGGTTCTGTGAGCTGCTCTAGAAAATTATCAGATCTCAGGAGGAGTCATAGAAACTGGTCCCAATTTACAGACAGCTGGTCAGAAGCCAAGGTGACAATCTGGATTTGTGATTGGTGTCTGAATCAGGGGGTAAAGGCTTCCCTGGTTGTCCTGTGGCTAAGATTCAATGCTCCCAATGTGGAGGGCCTGGATTCCATCCCTGGTGAGTAAACTAGATGCCACATGCCACAACTAAGAGTTCCCATGCCACAACTCAAGGTCCCACATGCTGTAACTAGAAGATCTTGTATACCTCAACTAAAAATCCTGCATGCCACAACTAAGACCCAGAACAGCCAAACAAATAAAAATAGCGGGGCTTCCCTTGTGGCTCAGTGGTTAAAAAAAAAAAAAAAAAAAATCCACCTGCCAATGCAAGAGACATGGGATTGATCTCTGGGCTGAGAAGATCCCACATGCCATGGAGTAACTAATCCTGTGCACAACTACTGAGCCTGTGTTCTAGAGTCCAGGAGCTGTGACCGCTGAGCCCATGTGTCACAAATACTGAAGCCTGAGCTCCATAGAGCCTGTGCTCCACAACAAGAGAGTCCACTGCAATGAGAAGCCCTCAAACTGCAGCTAGAGAAAAACCCACACAGCAACAAAGACCCAACACAGCCAAAAATAAATAACATAAATAAATAAAATTATTTTTAATTTAAAAATAAATATTAAAGAAAAGAGGAAATAAAGGATAGGGGACAGTCTGTGGGATTAAGCCCTTAACCTGCAGGACTGTCACTAATTCCAGGCAGTTAGTTTCTTGTTGCAGAAAACCCACATATCTGATGTCGTAAGTGTTGTGAGAGTGAGAATGAAGGAAAAGAGTTTTCTTAGGTACCAATGCATAAAAAATGTGACTACTTTGTATTTTTGGACTATTAATACATAAAGATGTAACTTTGTGACATTAATAACTGAGTTGGAATGGGGACAGAACTAGATGGAGCTTTTATTTTAATCACATTAAAGTGGTAAAAATTCAAATTAGTATGGTATAATTTGGGGATGTCAAATTTAATTCCTACAGTGAACACAAAGAAAATAGTTAAATGATATATACAGAAGGAAATGAGAAGGGAATTAAAGTTTCACTACAAAAAAAAGCCAACTAAACACAAAAGATATAATACAGGAAACAAGGGGGCAAGAAAGCTAAATGTATTCTGAAAACAAAGAGGAAAATGACAGAAATCCCTCCTTATCATTAATTACTTTAAATATAAACAGTTTAAACTCTCCAATCAAGACAGAGTTTGGAAGAATGGATTCAAATAAACATGGTATAATTATATGTTGTTTACAAGAGACTACTTTAGATCCAGAGACAAAAATAGGCTGAAAGTGAAAAGATGGGAAAAGATATTCCATGGAAATAGTAAACAAAAGATTTGGCATAGTTATACTAATGGCTATCAAATATAATAGACTTTAAATCAAAAAAGGTTGCAAGAGACAAAGGATATTATATATCAGTATATTAATAAAGGTTCAACACAGCAAAAAGATGCATAATTATAAAAATTTACACCTAATAATAGGTCAAAGTATCTGAAACCAAAACTAGCAGAATTGAAGGGACAAATAAACAGCTCTAAGCAACAGTTGGAGATGTCAATATCTCAGTGTAAATAATAAATAGAACAACCAGACAGAAGATGAGTAAGGAAAGAGAAGTTGAGCAACACATAAACCAACTAGATATAACAAACATATACAGAACACTCTACTCAACAACAAGATACACATTCTTCTCAAATGCACATGGTGCATTCTTCTTCAGAATAAATCATATATCAGGTCACAAATTAAGGTTCAAGAAAATTTAAAAGACAGAAATCAATAATGGCAGAATTTTGGAAAATGTCCAAATTTATGGAATTAAAGAACATACTCTTAACAATCAGTAGGTCAAAAAAGAAACCACAAGGAAAATTAGAAACTACTTAGACAAACGAAAATGAAAACAACACTAAAAAACTTCCAAGATTCAGCAAAAGCAATGCTAAGAGGGAATTTATAACCATAAATGTTTATAATTTTAAAAGATCTCAAACGAACAACCCAGTTTTACGCCTTAAGGAACTAGAAAAAGAATAAAATTAACCCGAAGTTAGCAGGAAAGAAATATTAGAGAAATATCACTGAAACCAAAAGTTGGCTTTTGGGAAAAATAACCAAACTTCCCAAACCTTTAGCTTGACTTATCAAGAAAAAGAGAAGACTCAGATGACTGGTAGCAGAATGAAAGTGAAGACGTTACTACCAGTTATATATAAATGAAAAGAATTGTAAGAATAGAGTACTATGAACAGTTGCATGCCAACAAATTGGATAACCTAAATGAAATGGATAAAACCATAGAAAAACAATACATACCAACACCAAATTATGGAAAAATAGAAAATCTGAATACACCCACAACTAGTAAATCAGTAACCAAAAACTTCTAGGACAAAGAAAGATC
This sequence comes from Muntiacus reevesi, assembly GCF_963930625.1. Taxonomy (NCBI): domain Eukaryota; kingdom Metazoa; phylum Chordata; class Mammalia; order Artiodactyla; family Cervidae; genus Muntiacus; species Muntiacus reevesi. Next base: position 193,831,030 of record NC_089251.1, on the reverse strand, counting down.
CTGAACCTGATGGCTTCATGCTGAAACCTACATTAAACATTTAAAGAAAAATGTCGGTGCTTCTCAAATTCTAACAAAATATTGAAAAGGGGACTTCCCTGGTGGTCCACTGGCTAAGAATCCACCATACAATGTAGGGGACCCGGGTTCAGTCCCTGGTTGGGGAATTATCTATACTCTGCAGGGCAACTAAGCCTATGTGCTGCAACTACTGAGCCCATGCTTCACAACTAGAGATTCTGCATGATGCAATGAAGATCCCAAGTGCCACAGCTAAGACCCAACACAGCTAAACAGTTAAAAAAAAAAAAAAAAAAAACTGGAAAAAGGGGACTACTTCTTAATCTAGTCCATGAGCTAAGCATTGCCCTGATACCAAAGCTAGACAAAGATATCGCAAGTAAAAAAAAAAAAAAGCTATAAACCAACATTTTTATGAATATAGGTACAAAAATCCTAAAAAAAAAAAAAAAAAAAAGCAAAGTCTAGCAAAAAAAAATCAACCTTCATATTAAGCAGATTATGCAAAATGACCAAGTGGAATTTATCCAGGAATGCAAGGCTGATTCAACATACAAAAAGCAATCAATGTAATAGACTACATAAGTAAAATAAAGGTGAAAAAACACATCATCTCAACCGATGCAGAAAAAGCATTTGAAAATTCCAATACCCTTTCATGATTAAAAAAAAAAAAAAAAAAAAACTAAAAGAAACTAGGGCTAGAAAAAAAATTCAACATGAAAAACCCACTGCTAACATCACAGTAAATGGTCAAAGACTGAGTGCTTTCCCTCTAAGATCAGAAAAAAGACAAAGTTGCCTGCCTCTATCACTTCTATTCACATAGCAATGGAAGTTCCAGCCAAAGCAATTAGGCAAGAAAAATAAATACAAGGCATCCAAATGGAAAAAGAAGTAAAACTATCTCTCTTCTCAGATGATACAATATTACATGTAGAAAATCCTAAAGATTACAGACATACAGACCTGTTAGAGCCAATAAATAAGTTAAGCAAACTACCAGGATACAAATTCAGCACAAAAAAGTCGCTGCTTTTATATACTGCAATGAGTAACCTAAAAATGAAAGTAGGAAAACAATGTACAATAGCATCAAAGATAATTACTTAGGGACTTCCCCGGTGCTCCAGTGGTTAAGAATACTCTGCCTGCCAATGCAGGGAACACAGGTTTGATCCCTGGTCCAGGAAGGGATGTGCCACAAGGCAACTAAGCCCAGAAGCCACAGCTATTGAAACCTGAGTGCCCTAGAGCTGGTCTTCTGCAACAGGAGAAGTGACTGCAATGAGAAGCCCACACACTGTAACTAGGGAAAGACCTAGTGCAGTCAGAAATAAATAAAATTTTAAAAAATATTTACTTAGAAATAACCAGAGTTTAACTTAATCACTGAAAACAACAAAATACTGCTGAAGGAAATTAAAGACATAGAAAAAAGGGAGAGAAATAATATAGCCAAGGCAATATACAGTTTTAATGCAATCCCTGTCAAAATCTACTTCTTGCAAAAAAGAGCAAGAACAAAATTAGAAAATTCACACTTTCTGATTCAAAACTTACTATAAAGCTACAGGATCAAAACAATATTTTTGGCATTAAGGATAGACCAACAGAAAGGAAGAAAGCCAAGAAAAAAATCCTTACACATATGGTCAAATGATTGTCAAAAGATGACAAGACCATTCAATAGGGGAAAGGACAATCTTTTCAATAAACAGTGCCGGTATAATTGGATATCCACATGGAAAGAAACGAAGTTGGACCCTTACCTAACACCATATACATGGGTTTCCCTGGGGGTGGACGCAGTGGATAAGAATCCACCTGCCAAGGCAGGGGACTTGGGTTTGACCTCTGGTCTGGGAAGAGTCCACATGCCTCAGAGCAACTAAGCCCATGTACCACAACTACTGAGCTCGCAGTCTGGAGCCCACAAGCCACAACTACTGAAGCTTGTATGCGCCAGGGTCCCCAAGCCACAGCTACCGAGGGCCTGTGCTGCAACTACGGAAGTCAGTAGGCCTAGAGCCTGTGCTCCACTACCAGAGACGTGATCGCAGCTGGAGAGTAGCCCCTGCTCTCTGCAGTAGAGGAAGCCCACATGCAGCAATGAAGGCCCCGCACAGCCAAAAACAAATAAATAAATGATATAAACAAGTAAACATAGCAGTGCATACATGTCGATCTCAGGCAAGGGTTTAAAAAATTTTTTTAAAGCACACATACAAAGTTAACTCGAAATGGATAAAAAATCTAAATGTAAGAGCCAAACTCTTGGGGAAAAAACAGGAAGGTTTCATGATATTGGATTGGCAATAATTTCTAAGAGATGAAACTGAAGGCACAGGTAACAAAAGAGAATACAGACAAAATTGACTTCATCAAAGTTTAAAACTTTTCTGCATCAAAACACACTATCAAAAGAGCCTAAAGGCAACCCATTTGAAAGCAAGGACTGGGATAGATATTTGTACACACATATTCAAGCAGCATTATTCACAATAGCCAAAATGTGGAAGCAAGCCAAGTGTCCATCCACAGATAAGCAAAATATGATATATGCATACAGTAGAATATCATTCAGTCTTAAAATGGAAGGAAATTCTGACACAGGTTTCAACATTAAGACATTAAGCCAAGTGAAACTGGCCAAATTTGTAACAATTTGAGAATCAAAAAGAATAATTGTTGATTTTAATAGATTAAATTTATGAAAATTCATGAACCAAAAGTGACAATGGGTCAGCTGTGACAATTATCCCAACTCTGAACATTGTGAACTGAAGTGAAAAATTAAGCATTTATTTGATCTGATAGGAAACTAATATTTCAAATTCATCAAATGATTCCAGTTGTGTAAGAAAAATCCTACTTTACAGAAGAGTACAAACTAATACATACAAAAGGGATGGTAGAAATGGAAAATCAATTTACAACCTCTAAGGGAACTTTTGATTAAGGAAAAATTAGTATTTGTTTAAATGAAAGTGAATGATTAGCGGGGAGGGGGACGTTTGGATGGATGCAAGGTAAAATTACAAATTACTTTCTGACAATAAAGCTGAAATATAAGTTCAAATAGATCAATGAGGCTTTCTCTCCCCTAATTCAAGGGCCACACCTAATGGCATCAAAGGTGGGAGCCAGATGTATCTTCGGATAGTACCTTTGAGACATCCTTACCCCAAATCAGAAATCCAATTAGCTTTAAAATCTTTAGAGAGAATACAGTATATAATAATTTAGATCAAGCTAAATCATAATGATGAAAGTGAAAGGGGGAGTGAAAAAGTTTGGCTTAAAACTCAACATTCAGAAAACTAAGATAATGGCATCCGGTCCCATCACTTCATGGTACATAGATGGGGAAACAGTGGAAACAGTGACAGACTTTATTTTGGGGGCTCCAAAATCACTGCAGATGGTGACTGCAGTCATGAAATTAAAAGACACTTGCTCCTTGGGAAAAAAGTTATGACTGACCTAGACAGCATATTAAAAAGCAGAGGCATTACTTTGCCAACAAAGGTCCATCTAGTCAAGACTATGATTTTTCCAGTAGTCATGTATGAATGTGGGATTTGGACTATAAAGAAAGTGAAGGCTTGTTGCTGAACGATAAGATGCCAGGATTCTTGGCCTCCGGAGGAGACGAATTCAATCCGGGGCCAGAGACGAGGCTGGATTGCTCAGAGCTTTTGTGTAATAAAGTTTTATTAAAGTATCAAGGAGATAGAGAAAGCATCTGACACAGGCATCAGAAGGGGGCAGAAAGGGTGCCCCCCTGCTAGTCTTCAGCTGGATGTTATATAGGCACTAGCAGTCTGCTAATGAAAAGAAAAGAATGTCTTAAAACTCAGAATGGAACCAAATAATTCATCCCAGGCCACAAAATGATTGACTTGAATCTTGTAGAAGGGCAGATTACCATACAAATAGTTTCGTTTACATAGATTAGGGGAACAATATCTGAGTATAACATACTGGTTTGTCAAGCAGGTTCTGAGCCATTTGGCAGAACCAACTGGAAGACAGAGTCTGGGGTACATTAACATAGCTTAAGACAAACATTTCCACATGAAAAAATGTATTGGTTAACTCGAGGTTTGAGAATAGTTAGCTTCAGGTGAAACCAGATGTCATGGCAATGCAGCATTTTAAGAGAAACCTCCTTTTAAATTTGTATAGAGAAGGAAAAAAATATCTCTAGTTTGTTTCCTCCTGCCACTTAAGTAAAGTCGCTCAGTCGTATCCAACTCTTTGCGACCCCATGGACTGTAGCCTACCAGGCTCCTCCCTCCATGGGATTCTCCAGGCAAGAGTACTGGAGTGGGTTGCCATTTTGCTTAAGAGAGATAAAAATATCTGACATTTACAGCTTATTTCCTCCGTTTGGAGACCCCTGGCCTTCCTGCCTGTTACCTTCTCAAAGGTTGAGTGATGAAGAATTGAGGCTTTTGAACTGTGGCGTTGGAGAAGACTCTTGAGAGTCCCTTGGACTGCAAGGAGATCCAACCAGTCCATCCTAAAGGAAATCAGTCCTGAATGTTCATTGGAAGGACCGATGCTGAAGCTGAAACTCCAATATTTTGGCCACCTGATGCAAAGAGCTGACTCATTTGAAAAGACCCTGATGCTGGGAAAGATTGAAGGTGTGAGAAGGGCATGACAGAAGATAAGATGGTTAGATGGCATTACTGACTCCATGGACATGAGTTTGGGCAACCCACTCCAGTATCATTGCCTGAAAAGTCCCATGGACAGAGGAGCCTGATGGGCTATAGTTCATGGGGTCACAAAGAATCAGACATGACTGAGCATGTAGTCACGCACTTCCTTTACTGAACCAAAATTTTGTTGTTATTTCTACCCACTGATGCTAGTTTTAAAAGTAATCTGCTTGGTGATTATTCATGAAGGACAATGAGTAAATAATAATGAGCTTTCAGTCAAAAAATCCAGGGGTTGTATATTTCAGAGATTAATCCCTTATTGATTGTTTATATTATTCAGCCATAAAAAGGAACAAAATAGTGACATTTGCAGACATGTGCATGGACCTAGAGATTGTCATCAGAGTGAAGTAAGTCTGAAAGAGAAAAACAAGTATCATATAATATCACTCTATGTGAAATCTAGAATAATGGATGTAGATGAACTTTCAAAACAGAAATAGAGACACAGATGTAGAAAACAAACTTGCAGATACTAAAAGGGGATGTGGGAGTGTGATGAACTCGTAGGTTGGGATTGACACATACACTATATAGGTATATATAGTATATATACACACACATGTATGTAACTCTCTGTATAGAGTATGTTAATTATATATGTGTGTGTGTGTCTGTGTGTGTGTGTGTGTGTGTGTGTGTGTGTGTACTGTATAGCACAGGGAATAAATTAAAAAAAGAATGTGTATATGAATACCTATGGGCTTCATGGTGGCTCAGTGGATAAAGAATCTGCCTGCGATAGAGGAGACACAGGTTCAATCCCCAGGTCGGGAAGATCCCATGGAGGAGGGCATGACAACCCACTCCAGTATTCTTGCCTAGAGAATTCCCATGGACAGAGGAGCCTGGAGGGTTACAGTCCATAGGATTGCAAAGAGTTGGACGTGACTGAAGTGACTGAGCATGCACACCTGTATGTCTATAACTGATTCACTTTGCTATAGAGCATAAACACATCATTATAAAGCAACTCTATTCAATTAAAAAAAAAAAACCCAGGGTTTGGATAATGGGCTTTTGGTGTCTATAACTCAGGGACATGGTGCTCACCGGAGGGAAAGGACTCTATACAGGTGTCCAATCAAACAAGCCACTGTGTTAGAAGGTAGCAATTGCATTCACAATGGGAGGAGGAATGAAATCTTAAAAAAGATCATAGTACTTGCCATCTGATGTACTTTTCTTCTAGTTGAGATACACCTTGGTTTTACTTGGAGGAGGGAAGGGATATGTGTGCAGTAAAAGTGAGGTGAACAAAATTTGGAGTTCTAGCAACTACTAATAGTGCCAGGAAGTTTTTACAAAATGGTTTCAACCTTATTATTTTTCTTAAAGAGAAAATTATGCTCCTCAAGTTTGGTCTTATTAGAGTCAAATTGTATGCTTTCAAATGTACATTTCTAGTTAGAATAATTATGCATTTTTAGCAAACAAGGAGCTTAATGGTTCATACTAATAGGGATGTTTCTGAAGATCTGAAAGATTGAATAATTATTCTTGATAAAAATACAAATACCCTGTGAGTCTTGCTGTGACCCTCAGGAGCTGTGAGTGAATCAAGTAAGCATACAGTTACTGAAGGCTCAGAGCAAAGCCCTCAGAGAATTTAAACTAAAAGTTGAAAATAAGGCTTAACCACCCAGGTTGAAATGAAAGGCAAATGAAAGCAACAGCTCTCCACGCCTGCTTATTTTAGAAAAAGAAAACAAGCAGAACCTGGGTGATTTCCAGGTGAATCATAAAGACTGTGGTTGTTAAGAGGAGCAGAGGAGTAGGGAGTAATGTGGACGTCTTCTTTGCCTTTGACTCTAAGTTCCTTTGACCTCTTTCCATATCTATTAAAACAGGAGCATAGCATATGGCCCAACAGCTGTACTCCTTTCAACTCCAAATGAATTGAGAACTTAGCAAAGCAAAGCAAAGTCGCTCAGTTGTGTCTGACTTTTTGCAACCCTGTGGGCTGTGGCCCACCAGACTCCTCCATCCATGGGATTTTCCAGGCAAGAATACTTGAGTGGGTTGCCATTTCTTTCTCCAGGGGATCTTCCTGACCCAGAGATTTAACCCAGGTCTCCCGCATTTCAGGCAGATGCTTTACCCTCTGAGCCACCAGGGAAGCCCATTGAAAACTTAAGTCTATGCCAAAACTTATACACAGTGCTTCCCTAGTGGCTTAGTGGTAAAGAATCTGCCTGCCAAACAGGAGACAGTTTAAATCCTTGGTCCGGGAAAATCCCACATGACGTGGAGCAACTAAGTCCATGTGCCACAACTGCTGAGATGTGCCGCTCTAGAACCAGGGAGCTGCAACTACTGAGCCCACCGCCCTAGAGCCTGTGCTCCACACTAAGAAAAGCCACCGTGATGAGAAGGCCGTGCACCTCAACTAGAGAAAAACCTGAGTGGCAGCAAAGACCCAGAACAGACAAAAACAAAACAGACCCTCCCACCAAAACAAAACAACTCTTATACATAGATGTTTGTAGCAGCTTTATTCAGAACTGCCAAGTCTTGGAAGCAATCAAGATGTCCCCCAGTAGGTGAATAAATAAACTGTGGTACACCCAACCAATGGAATATTACTCAGTGCTAAAAAGAAATGTGCTATCTGGCCATGGAAAGACATAGGGGACACTTAAATGGATGTTAATAGGTGAAAGAAGCCAATATTAAAAGGCTGTGTAGTGTATGATTCAAACTATATGGCAATTTTCAAAAAGGCAGAATATAGAGACAGTAAAAAGATTGGTGGCTATCAGAGTTTGAGGGACCAGGATTGGTTTTAATTAATAGGCAGTGCACAGGAATTTTAGGATGGTGAAACTAATTGGAATATCTGTTGGACTGGCTTCCAGGTTTTCATTTATAAGGTACGTATTGAAATCTCTTTGAAAACTCAGCTACAGTGATAGAAGACCCATGTTACCTGAAATAAACCATATCTTTAGTTTGTGTTTGAGAGTCTTCCAATCAGGCTCTGGTGTGGATGGAGAAGATCAGTCTGACCAGTCCAGGAGTTCTGGTTTCCTGCATCAGAGCCCATTTCATCTGAGTGAATGCTTTGGAGAGTAGTTCCCCTGCCTCTTTTCTGTTTTTCCCTAGTCTCTTATTATTTCTCTGGCTCTTATACAGATTCTTCAGGCCTTTAAGCAAGGTTCAACCACTTCCTCTTCCAAAGTCCAGCAGTACACTTTTCTGTTGGGTCCAGCCATTTGAAAGGTAGAACTAAGTTCTATGAAGATTCCTATGGGAATCCACTCTCATCAGTCAATGACAGTTTGAGACTTGGAGTTTGAGTATCTGTTTACACTGTGGTGTGGACTCTGCCCAAAGTTCTAAGCTCAAAAGGCAGAAATCCCAGGATCCCAGAAATCATGGTTCCTAAGACTTCATGGCTCTAAACATTTTAGGTTATAGATAAGATAAAGAATTTGAAACTTAAAGTTGTTAAAATAACACAGATAAGATTTGAAAATGGAAAGCAGTTTCCAAAAATGATTCAGTTTTCATTGGCATATTTTTTGTATTAATAGCTCAAAATTAAAACACAGTTGAGTCTCACAGGAAAATATCCATAGCCAACAGTTGTTTTCCAGGAAAATTAAACTTTGGGGATTAGAAAGCTTTGTAATGTACTTTGTGGGACTTTAGGAGTCGGATGGAAGACCCTAAAGAAGTCTTGCAGAAGTTGCTAAGTGATTTGTGTTGGTTTACAGGAAGCTGGTTTACTGGCTTCTCCAAGCTTGCATCTGGGAAGAATGTTCAAGGAGTGGGTAACAGTCACAGGGCGTCAGAACTCCCATAAGCCTCAAGTCCTGGGAATCAGTGGCCACATGTGGTCAGTGGCTACCATGTTGGACAGTGTAGATAAAGAACATTTTCGTTATCATAGTTTTACTGGATGGCGTTGCTTTATAGGAGGGGTTGGCAAATGTTTCCAATAAAAGACCTGGCAGTATATGTATGTTAGACTTTGCAGGTTAAGAGACCAAATCGAAGCAACTGTGTGTCTCTGTGGCAATGACTCAACTGCTTACAAGCAGCCACAGATGATATGTAAATAAGTGGGTGTTGCTGTGTTCCATTAAGACTCATTGCACAAAGAGACTCTGGGCCTATTTGCTGAGCCCTGGTTTGTGGAGTCGGCTTCTGCAGTACTTGTGGTGTCAGCATAAACCATCCTGATCTGTCTAATGCTTCTGTGTCCACTGGGTGGTCAACGGAATGTACCTTTGACATCATTCCAGCAATTTCACACAAACATTATCTACATGCAATAAAAACAAATGTAAAGAATTAGAGCTTAAAGTTTCTTTTGGGGAGGGGGGATTAAATATACCCCTGCTTCAGCTCAATTCTATAATTTTATCAGTGTGTAAATCCTTCATGTCTGGTTCTTTCCTGAAGCCTTAACGTCATCTTCATGATGAACCAAGCGTCCAGTTGGACACGATGAGATCTTACAACTGGCACGAGGAACCATTAGTGTAAATATCACCCGTGATCCGATTTAGGCTCATCTGATTTCTTGTGTCTGCCCTACTCTGTGCAGGGCTGCAAACAGACCTTCCAGAGTGCTGAACTGGGAGTCAGAGAGGGTAAACATTAACTAGCTTTGTGACCTTGGGCAAAAATTCACACGATCAAGTTTGTGTTTTCTGATTTTTACCTTCTAGCACTTAAAATCTCAGTCAGAGGCCTCTCGTAATGATCCAGTTGTCCAAAGCCTCCCTCGCATCTGTACTGTTTTTAGTAGGTGATGTCAGCCTCTTCTGGATGCCTTCTGTATCTGCACCGTGGTTTCTTTCCAGCACACCTTCTGCCTTGCTGCCACTTGCTCAGGCCGACTCATCTGTGTTCTCGTGTCATGAGCCGCAGTATTCCACTCATGATTAATAAGACATAAGTGAAGAGACAGAATTTAAATAGTCCCTTCACTTGTTTTATTGCTATAGTAAGAGAGCTAACCTATAGTCTAGAATTACATTTTGTAGAAAACCTTAGACAGCCTTCCAAAAATCTCCAACAAATACCATATACCGCTTCCAAATAAATAATTACACTGCGAGAAAATTTTTTAAAAAGGCATAAACAGCACATATCAACTTCAGGGTGGAGGTTGCTCTTGGGGAGGGAGAGAGGTAAGTGGAATTCTGAAGAGGTGTGCGTGCTGTCTCTTCAGTCATATCCAACCCTATGCATGGTAGCCCACCAGTCCCCTCTGACCATGGGATTCTCCAGGCAAGAATACAGGAGTGGGTCGCCATGTCTACTTTCAAGGAATCTTCCCGACCCAGGGATTAAGCCCACATCTCCTGCGTCTCTGCAGGTGAATTCTTTACCAGCAGAGCCACTGGGGACTGAAGGGGGGACTTTGTTAAATTTTATTTATTGCATAGAAAAGATCTGAGGACAGAATTGGAGGACAATATGACAAAATATTTAGTAGCAGCTGGAGTTGGTGGAGGTAGATCTCACAGGATACTTCTATGTTTTCACACTGCTTTTTCTCATGTGTGTGTGTAAATCTCCTTTTCCTACCCCTGGATAATATTTTGGGCAGGTTCCAGAGTTTTTGCTGTCACTTTTAGGCATTAAAAATTGAATTCCAGAAGGGGGGCTCAAGAGGGAGGGAATATATGTATGCTGCTGCTGCTGCTGCTGCTGCTAAGTTGTGTCAGTCGTGTCCGACTCTGTGCGACCCCATAGACGGCAGTCCACCAGGCTCCCCCATCCCTGGGATTCTCCAGGCAAGAACAATGGAGTGGGTTGCCATTTCCTTCTCCAATGCATGAAAGTGAAAAGTGAAAGTGAAGTCGCTCAGTCGTGTCCGACTCGTAGTGACCCCATGGACTGTAGCCCAGCAGGCTCCTCCGTCCCTGGGATTTTCCAGGCAAGAGCACTGGAGTGGGGTGCACTGCCTTCTCTGGGAGATATGCATAGATGCAGCAAATTCGCTTTGTGTACAGCAGAAACTAACACAACATCATAAAGCAACTATCGATCCGTTAGTCGCTCAGTCGTGTCTGACTCTCTGCAACCCCATGGACTGTAGCCCGCCAGTCCCCTCTGTCCATGGGATTCTCCAGGCAAGAATACTGGAGTGTGTTGCCATTCCCTTCTCCAAGGTATCTTCCCAACCCAGGGATAAAACACAGGTCTCCTGCATTGCAGGCAGGCTCTTTATAGTCAGATCCACCACTATACTCCAATAATAAAGTTAAAAATTTTAATGCCTTTAAAAGTTCTCAAAAAGCTGAATCGGATTTAAACAAAATCTTTAACATGTCCTTCAAGTATCCCCCTGCCATGTCTGGTGCCTGGACCTACAGGCTCAGCATCTCTCCTGCTGTCTCCTGTTCCTTGAGTACAAGGACAGTTGCACACACACATGCATGCACACATTCTCACACACACACATGCCCATGCACATGCAAGGCAGAGGCGGGAAGGAGAGGTCAAGACCGAAAAACCGGATCTGACTCGCTCAGTTTGTGGAGTGCGCTGACACCCACTGGTTGAGCAGATGTATACATGATGTGGGACACATCTGGGCTATTTGGAGTATCTTCTCCATCAGGGAACCTCACACCATGCCTTTATCTGGTGCTGTCCTCTGCTCATCCTTCTGGTAGTTCTCCTGGCCCAGGGCCTTTCTGCTGGGGTCCCACTCTCTTTCACGGGTCCCTTCTGGCCAGGGGAAACACACTGGCTGCTGTCAGCTGCTCTCAGCAAGGTCTCCTGCCCTTGCTTGGCCTCTGGGGCAGCACACATTCTAGCCTTAACCTGCTGGTGTGTCCCCTAGACTGCTGGGGCTCAGGCAAGCTCTCTGTGCAAGTTGGACCTGCCAACCCTTGGTGTGAGTCCCGGGGAAGTTCAGTCCACTAACATCTCTCTGACCAGAGCTCTTCTCTGCCAAACTTAGGGACCTTTAGCTCTTACTTTCATAGCCTGGAGGTTGATGGACTAAAATGGCAGAACATATTTTGGGATGCCCTCAGTCAGTCCTGCATCAATGACCTTGTACCTCTTTTTAGAAAAGGTGACACATAGTATTCTGTGCCCTCAGCTGAAGTCCAGAGTCCCATTTGAACACATCCCTTTAGTCAGTCACTTCTTGCCCAGGTGCTTGTGTTCTTGCAAGCACCCAGGTCCAAGTGGCAGATCTCTTCCTACAATCCTGTATTTACAGCTATAGGCACATCATAAGTTCTAAGCTCTTCAGGACTATTGTCACACCATTTCACCTTTTATTGGATTGGCCTAAAAGTTTGTTCATATTTTTCTGCAAGATGTTATGGGAAAACTCAATGGGCCTTTTGGCCAATCCGATATTAGTCTGGACTCTTTTTTCTTAATTAACTTATTTTTAATTGGAGGATGATTACTTTACAATATTATGTTGGTTTCTGCCATATATCAACATGAATCAGTCATTGTTGTTCAGTTGCTCAGTCGTGTCCGACTCTTTGCAATCCCACAGACTTCAGCATGCCAGGCTTCCTTGTCCTTCACCATCTCCCAGGGCTTGCTCAAACTCATGTTCATTGAGTTGGTGATGCCATCCAACCATCTCATCCTCTGTCATCCCCTTCTCCTCCTGCCTTCAATCTTTCCCAGCATCAGGGTCTTTTCCAGTGAGTCAGGTCTTCACATTAGGTGGCCAGAGTATTGGAGCTTTGGCTTCAGCATCAGTCCTTCCAATGAATATTCAGGACTGATTTCCTTTAGGGTGGACTGCTTGGATCTCCTTGCAGCCCAAGGGACTCTCAAGAGTCTTCTCCAACACCACAATTCAAAAGTATCAATTCTTCAGCACTCAGCCTTTTTTATGATCCAACTCTCACATCCATACATGACTACTGGAAAAACCATAGCTTTGACTGTATGGACCTTTGTCAGCAAAGTAATGTCTCTGCTTTTTAATATGCTGAATAGGTTTGCCATAGCTTTTCTTCCAAGGAGCAAGTGTCTTTTAATTTCATGACCTCAGTCACCATTTGCAGTGATTTTGGAGCCCAAGAAAATAAAGTCTGTGACTGTTTCCATTGTTTCCCCATCTATTTTCCATGAAATGATGGGGCTGGATGCCATGATCTTCATTTACTGAATGCTGGATTTTAAGCCAGCTTTTTCACTCTCCTCTTTCACCTTCAACAAGAGGCTCTTCTGTTCCTCTTTGCTTTCTGCCATAAGTGTGGTGTCATCTGCACATCTGTGGTTATTAATATTTCTTCTGGCAATCTTGACTCCTCTTGTGCTTTATCCCATCTGGCATTACACATGATGTACTCTGAATATAAGTTAAATAAGCAGGGTGACAATATACATACTTCTTTCTCAGTTTTAACCAGTCCATTGTTCCATGTCTGGTTCTAACTGTTGTTTCTTGACCTGCATACAGGTTTCTCAGGAGGCAGGTTAGGTGGTTTGGTATTCCCAACTCTTGAAGAATTTTCCACAGTTTGTTGTGATCCACACAGTCAAAGGCTTTAGCATAGTCAATGAAGCAAAAATAGATGTTTTTCTGGAGTTCTCTTATTTTTCTATGATCTAACAGATGTTGGCAATTTGATCTCTGTCTCCCCTGCCTTTTCTAAATCCAGCTTGAACATCTGGAAATTCTCAGTTCACATACTATTGAAGCCTAGGTTGGAGAATTTTGAGCATTGCTTTGCTAGCATGTGAAATGAGTGTAGTTGTGCAGTAGTTTGAACATTTTTTGGCATTGTCTTTCTTTGGGATTGGAATGAAACCTGACCGTTTCCAGTCCTGTGGTCACTGCTGTTTTCCAAATTTGTTGGCATATTGAGTGCAGCACTTTCACAGCATCATCTTTTAGGATTTGAAATAGCTCAACTGGAATTCCATCACTTCCACTAGCTTTGTTCATAGTGATGCTTCCTAAAGGCCACTTGACTTCACATTCCATGATGTCTAGCTCTAGGTGAGTGATCACACCATCGTGGTTATCTGAGTCATGCAGATCTTTTTTGTATAGTTCTTCTGTGTATTCTTGCCATCTCTTCTTTATATCTTCTGCTTCTGTTACATCAATACCATTTCTGTCCTTTATTGTGCCTATCTTTTCATGAAATGTTCCCTTGGTATCTCTAATTTTCCTGAAGAGATCTCTAGTCTTTCCCATTCTATTGTTTTCCTCTATTTCTTTGCATTGATTGTTTATGAAGGCGTTCTTATCTCTCCTTGCTATTCTTTGGAACTCTGCATTCAGATGGGTATATCTTTCCTTTTCTCCTTTGCCTTTAGCTTCTCTTCTTTTCTCAGCTATTTGTAAGGCCTCCTCAGAAAACCATTTTGCCTTTTTGCATTTTTTCCCCTTACGGATTGTTTTGATCACCACCTCCTGTACAGTGTTACAAACTTTCATCCATAGTTCTTCAGGCACTCTGTCTATCAGATCCCTTGAACCTATTTGTCACTTCCATTGTATAATTGTAAGGGATTTGATTTAGGTCATACCTGAATGGTCTAGTGGTTTTCCCTACTTGCTTCAATTTAAGTCTGAATTTGGCAATAAGGAGTTCATGATTTGAGCCACAGTCAGCTCTTAGTGTTGTTTTTGCTGACTGTATACAGCTTCTCCATCTTTGGCTGCAAAGGATATAATCAATCTGATTTCAGTATTGACCATCTGGTGATGTCCATGTGTAGAGTCATCTTTTGTGTTGTTGGGGAGAAGGAAATGGCAATCCACTCCAGTATTCTTGCCTAGAGAATCCCATGGACAGAGGAGCCTGGCAGGCTACCGTCCAAGGGGTCAGAAGAGTCAGACATGACTTAGTGACTAAACCATGTAGAGTTTTGGAGAATGAAATGGCAATCCACTCCAGTATTCCTGACTAGAGAATCCTGTGGGTGGAGGGACCTGGTGGACTGCTGTCCATGGGGTCGCACAGAGTTGGACAGGACTGAAGCAACTTAGCATACATGCATGCACTGTCTTGTTGGAAGAGGGTGTCTGCTATGACTAATGCATTCTCTTGGCAAAACTGTTAGCCTTTTCCCTGCTTCATTTTGTAAAGGCCAAACTTGCCTGTTACTTTAGGTATACCTTGACTTCCTACTTTTGTATTTCAGTCCAGATGAAAAGGACATCTTTTTTTGTGTTAGTTCTAGACGGTCTTGTAAGTCTTCACAGAACTGTTCAACTTCAGCTTCTTCAGTGTTAGTGATTGGGGCATAGACTTGGATTGAATGATATTGAATGGTTTGCCTTGGATCAGCCATAGATATACACAGGCCTCCTCCTCCTGAATCCTCCCTCCCACGTCCCACCCTATCCCACCCTGTTAGGTTGTCACAGAGCCCCAGTTTGTGTTCCCTGAGTCATATACCAAATTCCTGCTGGTTATCTATTTAACAAATGGTAGTGTATATGCTTCCATGCTACTCTCTCCATTCATCCCACCATCTCCTCCCACCTGCCCCATGTTCATAAGTCTGTTCTCTATACCTGCATCTCCACTGCTGCCCTGCAAATAGGTTCATCAGTACCATCTTTCTAGATTCCATATATGTGCCTTGATATACGATATTTATTTTTGTCTTGTTGACTTACTTCACTCTGTTTAATAGGCTCTAGATTCATCTACCCCATTAGCACTGATTCAAATGCATTCCTTTTTATGGCTGAGTAATATTCCATCGTGTATATGTACCACAGCTTCTTTATCCATTCATCTGTTGATGGACATCTAGGTTGCTTCCTTGTCCTAGCTATTGTAGTGCTGCAATGAACACTGGGGTACAAGTTATGGTATTCTCAAGATATGTGCAGCCTGGGCCTTTTTTTGATAATCCCAGGTAACAGGGTTACCAATACATTTGTGAAGTCTGGTTTTTTTAGGTACATGATAATTATCATACTACTTTTTTATTTTCACTGTATAGAAATGCTTTAAAATATATTTAAGAAGTTTTTCTAATCCATTACGGTCTATTCTACTCTTAGTAGTAAGGAGACTGAGATTCAGAAAGGCTGAAGCCATCTGCCCTGCATCACACACCCCCAGACCCCCAGTCTTGGCTTTGTGACCTGGGAATCTGTTCTACATTTGGCCAGAGCACAGAAAGAGTAGTTCTCTGTCCTTTTGAATATGTGTGAGTATGAGTTTAAAAATATTCTTAGCTTACTTAATAGCAAGAGACCAGCTATCACGTATTCTTGGAAGGTATCAAGTTAGGGGGTGAATTTCTGAAGTTTGGGAGTATTTATTTGGATTCTTCAGTTCAGTCTGTTTCAGTTCAATTGCTCAGTCATGTCCAACTTTTTGTGACCCCATGGACATCAGGCTTTCCCGTCCTTCACCAACTTCTGGAGCTTGTTCAAACTTGTGTCCATTGAATTGGTGATACCATCCAACCATCTCATCCTCTGTCATCCCCTTCTCCTCCTGCCTTCAATCTTTTCCAGCATCAGGGTCTTTTCTAAGGAGTCAGTTCTTCGCATCAGGTGGCCAAAGTATTGGAGCGTCTTACTCATCTTGTAAAGAATAGCAATACACATACAAATAGAGGTCCTGAGTGTATACACACATGGTGACTTGTTGAAACCAAAGATATACTGTTACAGTTATATAAGGGTTTTGGTAATTAACAGTCTCATTTCATAAAATGTAAACATGTAAGTTGTGGTCCAACACAGAGCTCATTAGCCACTTTATTATGGTACTGACAATGTGAACAACTTTCTTCCATCTTCCTGGGATAGTTGCTCATCCATTTGTCCATCCATGAATCCAACACACATTTATTTAGAGCCTTGTATGTCTGTCTCCCTCCTGTCCCCATCCCTGACAACTTTGCTTTATGAAACACATCCTGGAAGCTGGGTATCAGCTTCCTTGGTCAACTAGCCACTAATGGTCAGTTTGTCTCTACTCTGCCAGAAGATGATGGTTTCAAGTTACTGGAGCTTGTTTAGGGGTCAGCGATGAGAATGGGTATCACTTGTGAGGGTAATTGAGAAGACTCTCTGAATGGAATTTTAGTAAGTATCGGATTTTTAAAAACTTTTAACTTTGTACTGAAGCATAACCAATAACGATGTTGTGATAGTTTCAGGTGCATAGCAATGTGACTCAGCCGTGCATACACATATATCCACTCTCAGTACTGGAGGTTTTGATTACATTTCTCTCCTGTCCCCCTCTTCCTGCTTGTGAATAGGTGTGCCTGGCATTGAGAAGGTATGTGTGTTGCCAGGCCAGGGGTGTATGGGGCTTGTGCAAGAATGCATATGTACGTGTACAGAAAGCCCAGAGTTCCAACTTTTAAATGGGATTCCTCTAGAAATCTCTTTTACCTTTAATGAATTTTTAAATAGGTGGAACTCAGAATGCCTCAGAGCACAGCCACATTTTCAAAAGTCATTTAAGAAGTTCATTGTGTGATTTGAAGTAGATTCTGTAATTTAGTTTATATATTAGGGTGAATTATATTCTCTTAGGAGAACAGCTGCTTCCTTCAGTTCACTGATGGAGAGACTAAACCCTTGCCTGGATATTTTCGATCTCTTGTTAATGACTTGTCAGCACGTGGAATGTGTGTGCATTTGCAGGAGCAGAGGGGTTGCAGAGAGAGGGTGGGGTTGAGGAGGAGCACAGCTGGCTGCCTAGGAAGGCACTCCCAGGACACGCCTCATGTGTAGCCACCGAGGGCATAGGGCAGGCGCTTAGCTTTGTTGTTCTTGTTCAGTCTCTAAATTGGGTCTGACCCTTGATGATCCCATGGACTGTGGGACACCAGTCTTCCCTATCCTTCACTATCTCCCAGAGTTTGTTCAGATTCATGTCTGTTGAGTCAGTGATGCTGTCTAACCATCTCATTTTCTGTTGCCCTCTTCTCCTTTGCCTTCAATCTTTTCCAGCATCAGGGTTTTTTCCAATGGCTCTTCACATCAGGTGGCCAAAGTATTGGAACTTCAGCTTCAGTATCAATCCTTCCAATGAATATTCAGGGTTGATTTCCTTTAGGATTGATTGGTTTGATTTCTTGCAGTCCAAGGAACTCTCAAGAGTCTTCAACACCACAAGCTCAGCTTGGCTCCCCCTGAAATGCAAATGTGTGAGTGTTGGGAGTTAATTCTACAGCATACCATAGATTTACTTTTTCTTGAAAATCAATTTGAGAAATTCTGTTCTTGGTGACAAATAATGGTACTTGTAGTCAGAATCTTCTCCTAGGATGGCGCCAGAAATTACCATGGGACTGATAGACTCTCTCCCCTCTGGCATCAAAGAGCCCTATCTTTCTGTGTAGATACACATCTCAATCATAGAAATAGTTGATAATATAGAGCTTACGTTGTGGTTTCCTTACAGAGATTTGGAAGATACTCCTCTCCTTGTAGGAACTGTGGGAATCATCTCATTCTCAATGGGGTACTCCTATAGGTGACTCATCTCACTTCTGTATTCCTGTTTACTGGCTTCACGGTTGGAGGCTCTAGTGAGTTAATAGTGTCTCTCCCGAATTCAGGTCCATCTGTAACCTCAGAATGTTCCTTATTTGGAAATAGGGCCTTGAAAGATGAAATTAGTTAATGAACTTGAGATGAAGTCCTCCTGGATTTAGGGTGGATGGGTCCTAAATCCAATAATTGGTGTCTTTATAGAGGAAAGAAGAGGAGGATTTGGATGGAGAAGAGACACAGGGATGATGGCTGTGTGAAGAGACAGGTGTGAGGCGAGCAGAAGTAACACCATGGCAGGCAGCTTAGATTAGGGGTAGGCCTTCCTACTTCTGGGTGGTAAGATTATCAGGCCACCTGGATACAACCAATCAGCATTTGCTTAACACTGACCGCTGTTTGCCAATTAGGAAATTAGGAATGGGACGGAAACCCCTGGGAAAGTCCTGCGTGCACGAAAGTTTTGACCAATGAACTTACTTTGCAAACTTGTAGCCAATCCGCTTAAACCAACTACCAACGGCGTGTGCTCACCTTATAAGTTTGTGTAACAGCTTGGGCTTGGGGCTCTCTGACCCTGCACCACTGCGTTGGATGCGGCAGGAGCCCTGACTCGAGTCAGCAATAAACTTGCCTTTTTGCGAGTTGCATTGTCTTGGAGGCCTTCTCTCTTCCCGCTCGGGGATTTGGACATCGGGCATAACAACAGGCAAAGGATGGAGTGAAGCAGCTGAAAATCAAAGAGTGCTTCGGATGTCTGGGAGGGAC
Organism: Muntiacus reevesi; assembly: GCF_963930625.1. Classification (NCBI taxonomy): domain Eukaryota; kingdom Metazoa; phylum Chordata; class Mammalia; order Artiodactyla; family Cervidae; genus Muntiacus; species Muntiacus reevesi. The sequence goes on along the minus strand of NC_089251.1, from coordinate 193,812,067 downwards.
CGGAAGCTGGAAGAGCCTTCAGAGGGTGTGTGGCCCGCTGGCACCTTGATTTCAGTCTTTTGACCTCCAAAAATGGTGAGTGAATGCATTTTTTGTCATTTTAAGCTACCACATTTGTAGTAATTTGTTGGAGTAGCCCTATGAAACTAACACAGAGGATGTTATTTCTTTGTATTTCTTCCCAAATTATTCTTTAGCTTATAATTCTGACTACATTCAGTGCAGGTCTTCTATTGAACAAATTGAACAAAGTTTGGAACTTAGCCCACATTTTTCAAATAGATTACAAGAACCAACGAGACCTAATATTTTTAAAACATTGTTTGGCCAACATCCTCCTCCTTCACGTGCTTTAACCCTACCCCTAACTCTGCCTGACTCCAGAGCAGATGCTACGCTCTAAAATTATTACTGTCATCCTGCCCATTCCCACCCCCACCTAGCAAACAAAATTCACTCCCTGTGCAGTTTATATTTTATGATGTGGTTTATCAGATTGCTTCTAATTCTAATGGATGCATTCTTGACTTTCTTATAAATCAGGAACATTAGCCTTTTAAGAGGACACTTAGGTTATTTGTTACCTGGCTTACTTCTAGCCACTGAAAGGTTGGAATAGTCCTTAATGCTTCATCTTTTTTAAAAAATTAATTAATTTAAAAATTGAATTGTTAATTTGCAATATTGTGTCAGTTTCAGGTGCACAGCAAAGTGATTCATATATATATTTAAATATAAGGTATATATAAGATATATATATACACACACATTGTTTAGTTGCTAAGTCATGTCCAACTCTCTTGCAACCCCATAGACAGTAGCCCACTAGGCTCCTCTGTCCATGGGATTTCCCAGGCAAGAATACTGGAAGTGGTTGCCATTTCCTTCTTCAGGGATACACACACATATATATTCTTTTTCAGATTCTTTTGCATCACAGGTTATTATGAGGTATTGAATATAGTTTCCTGTGCTTTACATAGTAAATCCTTTTTTATTATCATTTGTACACATAGTAACCTGTATCTGCTGAATCCACGCTGCTCACTCATCCCTCCTGCTCCCTTTCCCCTTTGGCAAACTTAAGTTTGTTTTCTATGTCTGTAAATCTGTTTCGCAAATATACTCATTTGGATTATTTTAAAAATTTCACATATAAGTGATATTGTGTGATATTTGTCTTTCTCTGACTTACTTTGCTTAGTATAATAGTCTCTAGGTCCACCCATGTAGCTGCAAATGGCATTCTTTTTTTATGGTTGAGTCGTATTCTATTGTATACATGTATCACATTTTCTTTATCCATTCATCTTTTGATGGACACTTAGGTTGCTTCCATGTTCTGGCTATTTTAAATATTGCTGCTCTGAGCATTGGGGCACATGTATCTTTTCAAACTAGTGTTTTCTCCATATATATGCCGAGGGGTGGGATTGCAGGATCATATGGCAGTTTCTAGTTTTAGTTTTTTGAGGAACCTCCATGCTGTTTTCCACAGTGGCGGCACCAATTTCCATTCCCACCATCAGTGTCAGAGGGTTTCCTTTCCCCCACACCCTCTCTAGCACTTAATGCTTCATCTTTAAAAGCCATGCAGTTGCAGCAGAGTGCCTCAGTGCCTTTGACTGATCTTGGGTCGGCCTGTTGTGAGCCAGAGTTGCACTGTCTCTGGGTGGGGGCATCAGTCAATGGTCTGAGGGCCTCATCTGGAAGACACAAAGGAGGGCAGGGTCTAGTCTCAAGCAACTGAGGCAAGTGGAGGAGACTGAGCACTGGGTAGTGGGCGCAGCTGTAGAGACTAGGACGTGAATCTCATCATCAGAGCCCTTCCTGGTCTGGTACTGGGGGCTGGGCATGAAGGTGAGGAGAGGAGCCGGGCTCCTCACCCAGCATCGTGGTGTGGAGGAAAGAAATATAGAAGAGCGACCTCATATACTCTCCCTTTTTATGTAGATTGACATCTAAAAAACTCAATGCCGTCCATATCTTTAAAAAGTCTAGATTGGTTTTTTTTTATCTCAAACACAAGTAAAACATGCTCAATCTGAATAAAGAAAAAGTAACAAGTATGAACTTGTTCTCTCCTTTCTCATCTCCTTGGGGTGACGAACCAGTCAACAGCTGGTGCTTTTCCTTCCATGTAGAGACACACGTGTTGTTCTTACTGTTGATCTTGTTTGGCCTGTTTTCACAAAAATGAATTATGCTATAAACATTTTGTGACACTTGCTTTTGCTCAGTCATATATCATGGACATCTCTCTGGGCAACATGACTATGGATCTTGTCTGCTCTGTTCAAGGGTTAGGACTTATTGAACTTTATGTAGTCATTTCCTTATGAACGGATCCTTGGTTCCCCCTCCAGGTTTTTTGACACTAAAAATGTTCTTGCACAGCATCTGTGCATATTCTTTGTAGCATAAGATTCCCCAAAGTGGAATTCCTGGGCAACAGAATATGTGTATTTTAGTAAATACTTCCAATTTACTTTCCAGAAACATGATCATATTTCACACTCTGATCCACAGTATAAGAAGGTCTGTTTCTGACAATCTTGCCAGCATTCATTGGTTTCTATTCTATAATGCAAGAACAACATTTCTATTCTTGCCAGCCAGATGAATGAGTGATGTTTTCTCCTTGATGATTTTACTTTGTTTTTCTCATCTGTAAGGCCTCAAGAAGAACTCTTTTGGGCTTTGGAAAAATGTGATAGATCTAAGTCCTGACTCTACTAATTCCTAGCTGTGTGGTCTTGGGAAAGTTAGTTAACTTTTTTAGTTCTCAGTCTTAAAATCTGTAAAATTGTTGCAATTATTAAATGAAATACGTGTAAAACTAATGATGCAATCTCTAACAACTATCAGAACTCAATACATGGTACCTTTTATTGTTATAATTAATAAACAATGGTATAAAGGGCTGGAGATTGAATTGCAGATTATTACATTATTTCTCTTGATTGCTAATGTGGTCACCTCAATTTACAAACTAAGTTTAAATGAATTGAAATACATTTAAACTCTCTATATTTGACTTTATCCAGTAGGGGTAGTTTATTATTCATTAAGTTATTAATGCAGTTACTCATATCTTTAAATGACTTTTTTTTTCCCCAGATAATGGCCATGTTATAAGGATTATGTTCAGCCTCAGGGATTTATCCATCATGATAGGTGGAGCCAAGCTGTGGTGGCAAAGCATTCTAAAATCTTGGTGGTCTAAACAACATGGCTTTTTTCTTGCTCTCACTGTGTATCCCTTGGGGGTCACTCTGAGTCATCTAGCCTTTACTTGGGGTATGGTGAGAGAGTAGCTACTCTCTGGCAGAGGGGAAGAGCATGTGGCCAAAGCACATTGATTCACTGGCCAAAGAAATTCATGACAGAGAAAAGCCATCCTATTGGGAAGGAGATACTTGGATTATTTAACTGTCCTGGTGACAACCACAGAATATAAAGATGAAAAAGACATGGTTTTGACTTTGAAGGCATTCCCAGTTGGAGGGAGGGAAGAACAACACTAAGACAAGCTATTTATTTTTTTAATGAAAAGATTTATTTTATTTTTAAGATTTTAAAAAGTTGAAGTATAGTTGATTTACAGCATTGTGTTAATTTCTGCTATACTGAAAAGTGATTCAGTTATACATATACACATATCCTTTTTTGTATTCTTTTCCATTATGGTTTACCACAGGGTATTGTCTATAGCTCCCTGTGCTATACGGTAGGACCATGTTGCTTTTCTGTCCTATGTGTCATAGTTTGCGGCTGCTAATCCCAGACTCCCACCCTCCCTCCCCTTTTGGCAACCACAAGTCTGTTTCCTGTCTGTGGATCTGCTTCTGTTTCCTAGATAAACTCATTTGTGTCGTGTTTTAGATTCCACATCTAAGTGGTATCATATGGTATTTGTGAGACAAATAATTCTAATTAGGTACTAGGTGTAGTAGGAGCTCAGAGGAAGGAAGGACAAATTCTGTTGGGGCTGGGAAGTGGGAATCATTTTCACAGACATGTTAATACTTGAGGTTTAAACATTTAAAATTATTTTTAATGTTCCAATTTTTAAATTAAAAAATTTTAAAACACACATAAAATTTACCACCCTGACCATTTAAACATGTACAGTGCCACTAAATACATTATCATTCCTGTGCTGCCATCCCCACCATCCAACCACAGAGCTTTCATCTCACAAAACGTGAAAGTCCACACCCAGTAAGCAATACATTCTCATTCCCCCTCCCCGAGCCCCTGGCATCTGCAGCTCTACTTTCTGTCTCTATGATTTGACCACTCTAGATTCCTGAAAATGGAATCATACAATATTTATTTTTTTGTGATTGGTTTATTTCACTTAGCATAATGTCTTCAAGGTTTATCCATTTTTGTATCATATGTCAGAATTTCCTTTCTTTTTAAGGCTGCATAATAATCCATTTTATATTCACACCCCATTTCTTTATGTAGGCATCTGCTGATGGACACTTGGGCTGTGTCCACATTTTGGTTGCTGTGAACAGTGCTGCTATGAATATGGGTGTGCCTATAACTCTCGGAGTTTCCACTTTCAGTTCTTTTTGGGTGTATATCCAGAAGGGGAATTGCCAGATCTGATGCCTATATTTTAATGGATAAGAAATTCACTAGGCAGACCAGTTGGGAAGGGAATGCCATGCAGGGAGACGAGTGGGTACTGAGGCTAAGAAACAAGAGGGGCTGAGCCTTGGGGAGCAGTAGACAGTTGCTGCAGTTGGAAGATCGAATGGTGGAGAAGTGTTTGGAGCCACGCAGAGCCAGAGGATGGAGACAACGTCCCACTAGAGGGTGAAGACAGAGCCTTACGTGCTTGCTTAGGGTCTTGGCTTTGACTCAACAACCATTGGGGGATGGTCTTAGTGACAGTGTCACCCTGTCAGCTGAACATATGCTCTGCAAGGTCTGAGGAGAGCCCTTCTTAAAAGAGTTTGCATTATTTTTTCTTAATCAGTCCATTTCAAATAATTTTAAAAGTGTCTAGTATGTTGTTGACACTCAATAAATTACTTAATAATGGTAATTTTATAGAAGAAAACAGAGGAGAAAATTCCTATGACCTTCAGACTCTGAGTTTTTTTAATGCACCACAGACTTCCTGCATCCTTTTCCAATTAAATAAAATGCAATATCAGGCAGCTGTTGTCACAAAGGGCCAAATTGCTTTTCTTAAGTGGCCAAGTTTATACCCTTTTCTGCTGCCAGACAGAACTTTAATAGCATTAAGTCCACTCAGACAGAAGAAAGTAAATAAAAATTTCCAATAGCTGTTAACTTTGGACATCTAACATGTCACCCCTATGCCAGCTCCACTTACCCAGAGGTTCTCAGGACTCCTATCAGAGAAAAAGTTATTAAAATCTTTACAAAGGCAAAAATGTGCCATGGAAATCTAATGTGTCAGTATTTTATTAAGAACCAAGTAATTTGTGTTAAATGTATACATTCAAGGTGCTTGTAAAACCACTTGCTGGAGAGAGGGGGCTGGTAGCAGTCCAGAATCATATTCTTAGAAATAGTACAGCATTCTCTACTGGCCTTCCTCAAGTCAAGAATTTGTTGGTTCTACCACAACCATCCTTTTCAGGGCCATGCATTATTTAAGGACAATGTTTTGATTTTCTTAAACAGACTTGGGAAAAGGCAGGTGGAAGAACCCATGTTTCAGATGAAACCACAGAAATGTGTTTAAATGATTTGTCCCCAAAGATTGAGCTTAATGAATGCACCATCTTTGGAGGGGGCAGACCTTGGGAAAAATCAGTTTCTTCCCAAATTCCCAACCTGAGTGGAGGCAGAATCAGATCTAATGAGCAATAAAGCAATGTTAATGGAGAGAAAACAGCCAAAAAATGACTTGAATTAGAAGGTGTGTTTTGGTGATGGTGGCAGCTGGATTTTATGGAGCACATGAGTGCTTATGCTTATATTTCTGTTTTTCTATGTTTCTTTCTTCACTGATAGAAAGCATTACTGCCTTTTCCTAAGCTTGTGTGGTAGTATTTGGGGAGAAAATATCTCATCCTTTGGTTGGAATCCTTGTAGCCTGCTTTCATGGGAGGCCAGAAAGCTTTTGGCTCAAGATTTCTTAGAAAAATAAGGATCCTGTGTCTTTAAAATGAAATGTTTCCTTTGTTGTCTGTTTGATGAGGATGGAGGATAAGTGAAGACTAGTTTTTTTTTTTTTTTTTCCTCTTTTTAAATTGGAATTACTTTACAATGGTGTCTTAGTTTTTGCTGTACACCAAAGTGAATCAGCTACATGCACACACATACCCCCTCTCTCTTGGACCTCCTCTGGCATCCCACCCCATCCAGGTCTTCAGAAAACACTGCGCTGAGCTCCCTGTGTTACTCAGCAGCTGCCCACTAGCCCTCTGTTTCACACACGGTTGTGTATGTATGTCTAACCTAATCTCCCAGTTCGTCCCACCCTCCCCTTCCTGGCTGTGTCCACGTGTCTGTTCTCTATGTCTGCGTCTCTGTTCCTGCCTTGGAAGTAGGTTCATTTGTATATATGATGCAATATTACTCAGCCACTTAAAGTAGTGAAATTGGGTCATTTGTGGAGATGTGGATGACATAGAGTCTGTCATACAGAGTGAAATCAGAAAGAGAAAAACAAATAGCATATACTGATGCATATATGTGGAGACTCGTTCTGACTGACTGTTCTCTGGTCAGTCAGTACAGATGTACTGGGACTTCAGCTGGTGGTCAGATGTCAACCATTAGCATAATCCAGTATCTACCAAATGCACAGTCAAAATGCTGATACATGAGCAATGAAGTCATTTTTTTGTTTCTGTTAGCATGTTAAGCATGAAATCCAGGAGTTCGAAGATCCAATCCCATGTTGAGTGAGATGTGCCTTGGAGATCCAGACTCCAGTCAGAATTGCACTGATGATTTGTGTGACTGGGATTTGTTTTCACATTTGTATAATGGGACTACTGCTACCTGCTGGGTTGACCTCACAGTGTAGCTGTACATGTCACATAGATGTGAAATATGAAGTCCCATGCAAGTGGAAAGGACTTTTTGGGAAATTAATATTAGTTTTTCCTAGTTTTTAAATTTTTCAGTTAGAGGATAATTATTTAATAATACTGTGGTGGGTTTTGCCATACATCAACATGAATCAGCCCTGGGTATACACATGTCTTCTCCCTCTTGAACCCCCTTCTTACCTCCCTCCCCACCCTACCCCTCTGTGTTCTCACAGAACACTGGCTCTGTCTTCCCTGCATCATACATCAAACTCCTACTGGCGTCCATTTTACATATGATAATGTATACGCTTCAATGCTATTTTCTTAAATCATCCCACACTCCCCTTCCTCCACTGTGTCCAGAAATCTGTTCTTTATGTCTGTGTCTCCTTTGCTGCCCTGCGTGTAGGATCATCAGTGCTATCTTTCTAGATTCCATATATATGCGCTAATATACAATATTTGTCTTTCTCTTTCTGACTTACTTCACTCTGTGTAATAGGTTCTAGGTTCATCCACCTCATTAGAACTGACTCAGATATGCTTCTTTTTATAGCTGAATGAATAAACTCCAGGAGTTTGTGATGGACAGGGAGACCTGGCGTGCTGCGATTCATGGGGTTGCAAAGAGTTGGACATGACTGAGCAACTGAAATGAACTGAACTGAATATCCATCGTGTATATATCTACCACAACTTCCTTATCCATTTGTCTGCTGATGACCATCTAGGTGGCTTCTATGTCCTAGCTATTGTAAATAGTGCTGCAGTGAATATTGGGGTACACGTGTCCTTTCCAATTCTGGTTTCCCCCAGAACTATATGGGCTTCCCTTGTGGCTTCTCTCCCATGTGGCTCAGCTGGTAAAGAATTGCCTGCAGTGCCAGAGACCTGGGTTCGATTCCTGGGTTGGGAAGATCCCCTGGAGAAGGGAAAGGCTACCCACTCCAGTATTCTGACCTGGAGAATTCCATGGACTCTACAGTCCATGGGATTGCAAAGAGTAGAACATGACTGAGTGACTTTCACTTTCAGGGTCTATGCCCAGTGGTGGGACTGCTGGGTCGTATTGTAGTTTTATTCATCGTTTTCTCTCTCTCTCTCTCTCTTTTTTTCTTTTTTTTTTTTAAGGAATCTCCATACTGTTCTCTGTTATTTGATAAAAATGAAAATATCGGCATGGGTAAATGTACCTAGGAGAAAGGAGAGAGCCGAGTGGACTCACAGGAGGGTATCACTGTACTCACAGTGAGGAAGACTAGAAGGATGCCTGTTTCCTAAATTGGTGTGGAATCTGCTTCTTGCCCTTTAAGCCATGGGGACTGACCCACACTCATTTCATGCTCCAGGTAACTTGGGCTTCTTTTTTCCTGGGTCAGCTTCTCTTGCTCTGGTCTTCTTTTTGCCAGATGTGAGCTCCTGGCTCCTCATTCCTATTCTGATTCTGCCTCTGGATCTGCTGTTTGTAATTTGATTGCCCCGAGGTCTGAAGAGTCTTTCGAATGTAGAATGCATATAACTTGACATTCAGAGAAGTCATAACTCTGCAGCTTAGACAAAGAAATCTAATGTCTTCTTGGTGGATATAGCCTCATCCTTTCCCTTGTTGAGTGGATCACCCCTGGCGGTTGCCACAGTCCTGTTACCTCACAACTAGTCTGGTTCAGCCACTGCCCCACCATGAGTGGAGAACTGGTCCCTCTGACGGTCAAATGCTGGAACCAGCCTTCCTGTGGGGTGAGACAATAAACATGGATTGGCTCTGTAGAAGGATGTGAGTGGAAGCCTTGATGTTCTGGGATTTTCTCCATTCCAGTGATTTCCCAAATCCCTCATAAGTCTACTCAACCTCAGCAGAGATGTGTCCTCAGTGTGGGAGCAGATGCACACAGGAGCCATCTGACATGAAAGTGTAGCTTGATGCGCTGGACAGGGCAATAAGGGTTTCTGTGATAGACCCAGATTTTATAGTTTAGCTGCAGATTTCATCCTAATTATCAATGTCTGTTGAGACCTTCCCTAGTTCTTTGCCTCTGTTTTGTGAATATTCTTATCATTCCATCTTCTCATCTGCACCTTAAGCTCTTTCAGGTGGATCCAGTTCACTGGGATTTTTGAGTCTCTTCCCTGTTCCAGGCACTGTGCAGAGTTGAGTGACTTCTTGTAGTAGCTGGTGGGTGGCCAAGTGTGTCTGGTGGGTATTTCCTTTCTTCCTTCTCTAAAGCTGGCCAAACGCTGGGTGTGAGAGAGCTCTGTGTTCCACAGAGTCAGGATATGATGGGGATGGTGATTCCAGACCTCATTCTGGGAGAATCTGGGATGATACACTTCCATTTTGTGTACCTGTGGCTGGGTAGGGACACGGAGAAGGACGAAGGAGAATGGCAGCAGGATGGGAGGGGGGACAGAGTGGCTGTCTCAGTTTACAAATGCCTTACCGTTTCTTACTGTGTGCAAAGCTCTCCCACATGTACTCCAGTACTTTATCACTCCCTGTGAAATATTATCCCTGGTCCCTATTTACAGAGGAGGAAACTAAGGATTTTAAAGGGCTAGAAGACAATGCACAACCTCATAGCTAAACTGCATCTTCTACTTTTGGTAACCCTTCCCCATGCTGCTCCAGCCACAGTGGCCTCCTGGCTGTCTCCCAAACAAGCCCAAGGTTCTCCTGCCTTAGTGCCTTTGTTTTTGCTATTCTTTCTGCCCGGAAAGCTCTTCCCCCAATTATCTACCACATATGTACAAATGCCTCTGCTCCAGGACACTTGATCCCCTTTCCAATTTTTACCTTATCCACAACAATTTCTACCCTCTAACATATTTCACTTGTTAATTTTATTTATTGTCTGTCTACTTCAAATAGTTTGTAAACACCGTGAAGCCTGGAATTGTTGTCTGTTTTATTAACTGCTTTGTCCCTAATGCTTTGCCCTACTCTTGGCAAGGAAGAGGCACTCAGTAAATAGTTGTTAAATGAATGAATGAAGGTAAAGGTCCAAGGGCCAAACCCAGTCCAGCTGACTTCAAGTCCTGCCTTCTATTGACATTACATGAGGTCACGGGATTCTGAAATGATATACAGATTGATGCAGACGTGTGTTGGCATGACTGGTGGCTATGGCAACTTACCATCCTGAAACACCTTCAAATAGGTTGATTTCTTTTGACTCTAACACTTTAGAATGTAGAATTTATATAACTTGACAGTCAGAGTTGCCATAACTGTGCAGATTAAGCAAAGACGTCTAATGTCTTCTTGGTGGATATAGCCTCATGCCAACGTGCAATCTACACAACTATATAAAGAGGCTTTATCCCAGTCCCAACTGAGAAAACAGCCACATGCTGAAGTGGGTCAGGGCCTGTTGGCTGCTGAGTTGCAGGGGAATGAGTCACTTTGGTTCTCTCTTTGCACAGTGCTCATTGTGGTCATCAGAGCTGCCAGGCATGTTTGGTGGGTGAAAGAAAAAGGAGTGTTTTATAGAGAAGATGGAGATTTCTCTGGTATCTCCTGCCTCAGAAATGCAAGGAGCAAGGAACCTGTGGAGCAACATGGGAGCATAGGGGTTTGTGTGCTCTGAGAGGCTCTTGTGAGGGACCACGACTCCCTGCTCCAAAGGAAGTTAGGGAACTAGATTTCTGAGTTGGAACAGTGGATGCCAGGGAGCTGATGGTGTAATAATCTCATTATGAATCTGAGAACTCAAGGGTGAGTGCACAAAAGGGCATGGTGTGACTTTGGACCTTGGTGGGGGCCCTGGGAGTTTGGCCCTTTTAAATCCTTTGGGCCGAGGTGTTTGCACTGGGGAAGCGAGTGACTCCTTTGTTCTCTGGCCACCTCCTTTAATGAAGTCTTTCTTTCCTCAAGTGAAACTGACTGACTGGAAACAAGCTTCTAAAACACGGGGCACAAGATCCACCTTGTTATCTGGCCTGCAGAGGGCAAGTTTCATCCAGAGTTGCATAATTAAGAGAAGATCAGCCCAGGAGAAGGGAAGAGTTTGTGTTCAATAGTCCAAGGTCACTGTGGGTCACAGACTCCTCAAAGCTGGACCTGCGATGGGATTAGATCTGCTAAGACCTTTCCCGCCTAGAAAGTCCTCAGAACTGGAGCCTCCTCATGGTGGCACATGAACAAAGATGCAGGAAAAGGAAAGGAACCAAGGATTCTTGAGATCTCGCAAGTGCTCAGTACCCTCTCAGTTACTTTATTATTTCTTTAAAAAGTATCTATTTATTTATTTTGATCTGAAGAGTCTTAGTAGCAGTATGCAGGATCCTCAATCTTCATTGCAGCATGTGGGATCTAGTTCTCTGACCAGGGATGGAACCCAGGCCCCCTGCATTGGGAGCGCAGAGTCTTAACCACTGGACCACCAGGGAAGTCCTCCTCTCAGTTACTTTAAACAGTAATTTCTTTTCAGTTGTCCAAAACCTTATCAAGTGTGTTTTCTCTCTTTCTACCGATGAAGGAACTAGACCCAGACCAGCAGACTCAGCTGTGAAAGTTACAGAGCTCATCAGGGAGTAGAATTAGATTGCAAACTTGAAGCTGACTTTCTTCTGGGATACACATGGCCACCTCCTGATGAGGCTAAGTTACAACCAGATACACACCCACTTGAAACTTTCTGAAACTGGGCCTGGGCTCCAAGATCCACATAGCTCAGTCCTATGGTTGACATCTCCTTGAGAGACTGAACATACAAACAGATAATACCCAGACCATGTGTAAAAATAGAACTCCGACCCACAATCTGTAGAAATCAACCCAGGAAACTAACTTATTATCCACAGCTCAGACTTGTAGGAAGTAAGCCCTCTGTCTCCTGCAGCCAGTCTAGGAAGCCAAAACCCCTGTGACCAATGGCCCAAACGACCAAGACTTGATTCATAACTGACCAATTCCCTCATCCCCCACCCCTCACTTCCAACTTAGGGCCAACTGAAGAAAGTCAAATATACACCCCTACCCAGCCAGTGTCTCTTGTCCACCTCTGTCACCTACCGCTTCCCTAGGTTGGCAGCCTCTAGCCAGGACATACAATGAAGCCTTCTTTTTCCACAGTGAAATGTTCCTGCTCCTCTGCCTGCTTTTGAGTCCCTGCCAAATGCAAGTGATGGTGGTTAACTCTCTTGCTATAGTTAGCTTTGAATAAAAAAGTAAATGAAAATGTTTTAATTCACAAAAGAAGATGTCCATCAACAGACGAATGAATAAAGAATATGTGGTACGTATATACAATGGGATACTACTCATTCTTAAAAAAGAATGAAATAATGCCACTTGGAGCAACATGAATGGAACTAGAGATGATCATACTAAGTGAAGTAAGTCAGATGGAGGAAGACAAATACCATATGATATCTTCATATGTGGAATCTAAAATATAACACAAACAGACTCACAGACGTAGAGAACTGACTTGTGGTTGCCAGAGTGGAGTGGGGAAGGGTCAGTGGGAGTTTGTTGCTAGCAGATGCAAACTAGTATATATAGAATGATAACAACAAGGTCCTACTGAATAGCATAGGAAAATATCAATATATTAAATATCCTGTGATAAACCATAATGGAAAAGATATATATAAAAGAATGTTTATATATGTATAACTGAATCACTTTTCTATAGAGAAGAAATTAGCACAACATTGTAAATCAACTATATTTCAATAAAAAGTTAATTTTAAAAAGCCTTTGCTTGTTCGCATTTGAATGACCTTCATTTATCCTTGCTCTGAAGTAATTTCCTGCAAGGAGGTTGCCTGACTCTTCAGGCTACACTGATATAGTAGCTTCCTTTGATATGAATCTTTTTGGTGTTTATGTGTCTCATATCCATAAATGAAACATTAGACTTTTTGACAGAAGGTATGCTAATATTTTCTCTAATGTCTTCTCAAAGAGCAGCACAATCCTATCTACTTAGTCAACACTAATTAATATGTAGTTGATGAATTTATTTCACTTCCATATTTCCATTTCTGTGGCAATTTCACTTCCATATTTCCAAGCTAGATGTTCACAATTCTTTGCTTTTTGGGGGAGCATACAAGACAATGGTATTTCTCAGGTTCCATGAGGTTAGTGGGGATTTTGGATTGAATTCTGGTCAATGAGAACATGAGCAAAGGTCTTCCTTTACTCTTTCTCCCCTCCTTGTGACTAGAAGTAAAGAACTCCAAGATGCTAGAGTTGGAAGATGGAAGCTCCAGAGATGCTCAGAGTAAATCATCAGGGGACTATTGCCTGCCCTTTCTCCAATGGTGAAGTGAACAAGAGATAGACCTGAGGTGAACCTCTGAGATGTTGTCTCCCCTCATCACCCCAAAGTGTTCATGGAGCCTTGACTAATAGTACAGTCTACTTGTTTCATAGATCACCAGGGAGGTCTGTCTACTGGGCCCTGTACCCTCTACTAAAACTTTTACCAATATAAGCAATTTGATGATATTTTCACCATTGCAAAATGTGTAATTGGTATGATCACTTCAAACGCACATGCCCAGGGTCAGTTTCACAGGCACACAGGCTATGCAGTTGCATGGGGCCAGTGTGGTTAGAAGGGTCCCACATTTTAATTTTAAGCTCTGATATTGCTGTCTTAAAATTCTTAAGTTTTGAACAGAGGGCCCTATATTTTCATTTTGCACTGGGCCTTGCAAATGACATAGCCAGTTCTGACTGGGTGAAATGAGAAGCGATTGGAAATCAGGATCAGCTGTGGTAAAGGTAGGGTAGATTGCTCTTTCAATCATGACAAGACCTAATATTTATATCCCAGAATTTGGGGTTTCCCTGGGTATCCAGTGGTTAAGAATCTGCCTTCCAATTCAGGGGACACAGTTTCGATTCCTGGTCAGGGAACTAAGCATTTCACATGCGGTGGGTCAACTATGGCCAAGAGCAGTAACCACTGAGCCTGTGGGCACCTAGAGCCTGTGTGCCCCAGCTAAAGAAGACCATGTGCTGCAGTGAAGACCCAGCACAGCCAAAAGTAGAAGAAAAAAAAATTTTAAATCCTAGAACTTAATGAATTTGAGAGTAATACATCCATGTGAAAACTTTTTCGTGGCGCTTCCCTGGTGGTTCAGTGGTTAAGACGCCAGACTCCCAATGCAAGGGCCCCAGGTTCAATCCCTGGTCAGGGAACTAGATTCCATGTGCTGCAACTAAAGATCCTGTGTGCTGCAACTAGGACCTGTATCAGCCAAATAAATAGATAAATAAAAATAAATATTAAAAAATAAAACTTTCCCATAGCCCTCCATTTCATAATATTCATGCTGAGGTCAGAAAATCGTGACCCAGAAGAAACTAAGGAAGTCCTGCTTCTTTGTTCTCCACAAGGCTGGTGCTGTGGAGAAGCATCTCTTCTGGAGCATCCATGAGTGTGGGAAAAACTGGCATATATCTTGTAGGTCAGTACATTTTCTAAATTTACTTTTCATGTTAGTATATACATATGGATGTCTTGGGCTTCCCAGGTAGTGCTAAGGGTAAAGAACCCACCTGCCAATGCAGGAGATGTAAAAGATACAGGTTCAGTCCCTGGGTCAGGAAGATTCCCTGGAGGAGGGCATGGCAACCCACTCCAGTATTCTTGCCTGGAGAATCCTATGGACAGAGGAGCCTGGTCGGCCAAGGTCCATAGGGCTGCACAGAGTCAGACATGGCTGAAGCAACTTAGCATGCACAAATGGATATTTTAAGTCTGTTCTAAAGTGAAATAAGGTATAAAAATATGAACATAGCATAGGTTATGTATTGAATTGTGCCCCACTCCCCTAAAAAATTTATCTTGGAATCTGAAACCATGGTGCCTCATAATGTGACCTTATTTGGAGACAGTATCTTAATAGACTTAATTAAGTTAAACTAGGTCTTGGGTGGCCCTAATCCAAAAGGACTGGTGTTCTTAGGAAAAGGAGAAATTTGGACACAGAGACAGACAAGCATAGAGGGAAAATGACCTTGAGAGACATAGAGAGAAGGTCATCTACAAGCCGAGGAGAGGGACCTGGAGCAGATCCCTACCTTACAGTCTTCAGAAGGAACCAACGTGGCCAATACCTTGCCCTTTGTCTTGTAGCCTCCAAACTGTAAGACAATAACTTTCTCTTGTTAAAGCCACCTAGTCTGTGGCACTTTGCTACAGCAACCCTAGGAAACTAACACGGCTGTCATTGTTTGGCCGCTGAGTCGAGTCCAACTGTTTTGCTACCCATGAACTGTAGCCCGCCAGGCTCCTCCGTCCATGGGATTTCCCAGGCAAGAATACTCGAGTGGGTTGCCACTTCCTTCTCCAGGGGATCTTCCTGACCCAGGCATTGAATTGAACCCATGTCTCTTGTGTTGGCAGGCAGCTTCTTTACCACTGAGCCACCTGGGAAGCTCACTAAACTAATATGGTATGTATATGTAAACATAATATCATCACAGTAATTTTATCATTGCATATTTAGCCAAGCTGTCTAATATGGGTATACTAAAAATCTAATTGCACCAAGCATAAGTGAAAGTTAGCTTTGTTGGTCATAAAATGGTGTGCATGTTCAGTCATGTCTGACTTTTTGCAACCCCGTGGATTGTAGCCCACCAGGCTCCTCTGTCCATGGGATTTTTCAGGCAAGTATACTAGAGCAGGTTGCCATTTCCTCCTTCATGGAATCTTCCTGACCCAGGGATTGAACCTGCATCTTCTGAGTCTCCTGCATTGGCAGGCAGATTCTTTACCGTTGCATATTGATTATAATCACCCTCTAAATAAAGAAAGAGATCTGGATTGATGCCATGAAATACATTTACCTTCACATGCCTGAATTATGCCATGAGGAGCCACAATATTCTTCCCTTTATACTTTTCTGAATACTTAAGGGCATTTATTTCCTGAGTAAACGTCATGAATTGAATGTTCTCTCATAGTCTCAGCATGGATTTCAGTGTTACGTCTTCCTTTTACTCTTCCATTTATTTCTTCCAGTTTTGGTCTGTATTTGTTAGTTAATGTTGGCATCCATCAAATTGGAAAGAACAGTTGGGTTTCAGCTCAGACTTTGTTTTAAAATATTGTGAAAGGTTACAACAGTTACAAAACAATTGTTGTCCATCTCATTCTTCTTGGACACCTTGTTGATCACACCTCTTATGTCAGTTGGTTTTAATTCTTCAAACTGATAGAAGACTATTTTTGGAGGCAAGAGAGAAAAGGCATCCTGAAGAAGAGGAAGAAATTTTCCTGTTATGAAGTTAAGTGGTCCAACAGCTATAAAGAAATCAATCCAAGCAAAACTCTAGTTATTGGCAAAATGAACTTCGTTAGGGTGGGGATATTTGATTCTGAAGTGGATGATAAATTCTGGAGCTAAGATTTTGGATGTTGGGTTGTTTGGTTTTGCTCTAGATGTAAAACCAGATGAACAATTCTAGGCACTTAATAATTTGGAAACCACATTTTCTTTTGGCATCAAATAAGAAGTAAAATCTCAATTGAGGCAGTGGGGTCCAAACTAATTTCAAATGTGAGAAGTCTGTAAATCACAATGCCAGGACCTGAAACCCAGGGACTCTGGCCATAGGCTGTGGTTGGAGACTTCAAGCCAATGTCAGGACTGTGGCCACAAGACAGGAAGTAAGACCAGGAAACTGCACAAGGGCAGACATTCCTACCGAAGGCACAGCCGGTTCACTAAGCCAGGAGTGAGACAGCCAAGAGCAGCAGGGTAGCGTTCAGGCAGGACTCTGGTCAAGCAGAGACAGAGGTGGAATCAGTGCCTGGGAGAAACAGACCCTCCTCAAGGCTTGCCCCTCCTCTGTGGCATAGGTGCCCAAGGGAATGCTGAGTGGGCAAAGGCAGCATGGAGAGATGAGTAGGTGGCCCCTAGTCTAGAGGCTCAAAAACAAAATGGAGATCAAGTAGCCCTGAAACATCCATGCTGAAGTTAGGACTTTCTAAAACACCAGCACTTTAATATGGAGTCCCAAACCCTCAGGCCATGGACCACTACTGGCTGCAGAGCAGGAGGTGAGCGGGGTCAAGCCAGTAAAGCTTCATCTGTGTTTACAGCTGCTCCCCATCAGTCACATTAACTCCTGAACTCCACCTCTTTTCACATCAGTGGTGGCGTTAGATTCTCATAGGAGCATGAACCCTACTGTGTACTATGCATGCAAGAGATCTAGGTTGCACGCTCCTTATAAGAATTATCCTGAAACCATCCACCACACACTCCCAGTGCATGGAAAAATTGTCTTTCATGAAACCAGTCCTTGGTGCCCAAAATGTTGGGGACCACTGGATTATGAGACTAATCTCAAAATTTATATTATACATAATATATAATAATTGTATATGGCTTATTGGATCTAAACTATACAATGTCTAAGTCTCATTGCATTACCTTGAAATACTTATTAATGATGGCAAACAGAGCTGAGGGGCTTTCATTCAACAAGTAATTGTTAAGTTTCTTCTGTGAACCCAATTCTGTACGATCACTGTGGGTACAGAGATGAAAAGGACTCCATTTCTGCTCTCAGAGAACTCACAGACTAGAAAGGCAGATGGAAGGCAGATACCACAGTGTGACCTGATTTGCAGTCCAAGGCTAGGTGCCCGGTGTGGATCTGGAGTTTAAGGAGGGCTTGCAGGCAGCAGTCTCACTGAGGAATGATGACTACAGGAGGACTTGTCCTGAAGCTGAGTTTGCAGACAAGCATTATTTCTTACCTTGGTTGTTTGCTTATTTGGGGTGGTGTGAGGATGGATTTTGGCACCAGCATAACTGGATCTAGGGTAAGATGTATGAGGTATTTGCCTTGAGTGCAATATATAAGGGAGTGCCAAAAAAAAAAGTCAGTAATCCAGACAAATGAAATTTTAATGCAAAATTTTAAAAAATCAAAATTAATACAAAAAATCCACGATTAACAAAATATTAAAAATTTCAGGAAAGACAGGATCAGTTCTGAGCCATATTGGATCCTCAAGCAAGAGGAAAAATCAGTGATACTGAACCTATTCTTAACTAAAATTTTGATGCTTTATTCCTCTTGAATTGTTTGCATTAATTTTGATTATTAAAAGCATTGCATTGGAACTTCCCTGGTGGTCCAGTGGTTAAGACTCCGCGCTTGCACTGCATGGAGCTCGGGTTCAATCCCTGGTCAGAAAACTAAGATTCTGCATGCCCTTTGACATGCAGTCAAAAGAAGTTCCCCAAAAGCCCAATCTCCCCTATACCATTGCATTTAAGTATTACTTATCTTCATCTTGTAGGCCAGTTGTAAAATACGGCATGATTCCACTTACATGCAGTATGCAGACTAGGCAAATTCCTAGAGACAGAAAGTAGAATAGTTTTTACTAGAGGCTAGAGTGAGAGGAGAGGAGAGTTTAATGGGTGCAGAGGTTCTGTTGGGAAGATGAATAATTCTGGAAATGAAAAGTGGTGATGGTTGCATAGCATTATAGATATACTTAATGCCACTGAGTTCTACACTTTAAATGATTAAAACAGTAAATTTTATGTTATGTATATTCTCCCACAATAAAAACATTATTCATCTGAATTACTGGGTGTTTTGACATGCCCTGAAATGTGCATGTCTCATTTTCCCATGCCCCATTTTCCTCACTCCACAAGGTTTAGAGGTGTCACACAGAAAAGGAAGATCCCGTTGCGGGTGGGGAGGGAGCATGCGGGGTGTCAGGGGAGGCCTGGCAAGGGAGTTATTACTTGAGCCTCAAAGAGGAGACTTCCCAGGAGGAGGACCAGCACGTGGACAGCATGGAAGTGTTAGCCCCTAGAGGAAGGCAGTGGGCCAGTGATACTGGAAGAGCAAGTGTGGTAGGGTGGAGATTTGGGAAATGAGATAGCAGAAGTAGGCTGGGACCAACTCGTGGAGGACCCGATGTGAGGGTTAACTTCCATCTGTAGGCAGTGGAGGGCTGGTGAAGGTTATACCCAGAACAAATATTTGTGTCTAGAGCGCTATGAATGGCGTGGGGTGTGAATGAGAAGGGAGAAGACCTAGAGTCCAGAGAGCACCTAGGATGCTGTGATGGTCATCAGGGAGAATGGATCGGGGCTGGTGCAGAAGCCAACAGGAGGGAGATAAGGACTCGGGATAGATTTAGGAGGCAGAATTGATAGAGTCTATCCTTCTGAGACATAGACTTTACAACTAGGTAAAAAAGGACTGTTGCTTGAATGATTCTTAAGGTTTACTGTTAACAAGAGGAGGCTGCCTGGAGTGATAGTTTTGAGCTCGGTTTCTAGAAGCCAAATTGTATCTCTGCCACCTACTGACTGAGTGACTTTAGAAATGTTTCTCATCTTCTGGTGCCTCAATTGCTCCATTAGTAATGTGTGGATAATGCTAGTAACTACCTCATAGGATTATCATGAGGATTAAATGAGCTACTATTTGTGAAGCACTTAGCACTCACTGGGCACATGTGCTCAGTCACTCAGCCCTGTCTGACTCTTTGTGACCCCATGGACTGTAGCCCACCAGGCTCCTCTGTCCATGGGATTCTCCAGGCAAGAATACTGGAGTGAGTTGCCTTGCTGTCCTCCATGGGATCTTACCAACCTAGAGATTGAACCCATATCTCTTATGTCTCCTGCATTGGCAGGCAGGTTCTTTACCACTACCGGGCACATATTAAGTTCTAAATGAGTGCTTGTTAAAATAGCCAAAATAAAATAATCTTTCCAAGGCATTGTCAAAGATTAGGATGAAATTCTGGGACTTCGTAGTGTGGAGTCACCATGAAGTATAGGAAGCATGCCTGGGTCCGGGAAGTTGAGAGATCCGGAGTCTGTTATTTGTACAGAGGCAACAACAGTGGGATCCAGAACTCCCAGCTGGTAGACTTTAGGACTGGAGGACTGCCTGTTTTGTGGAAGGCTTGGCCGCTATTCTCTCACTTCCGGAGACAAAATCTGATGACTCAATTTGCTGCAGGAATTTGGTGAATTGCTGGGAAAGATTTATTGGATTTTACAGTATTTTCTGGAGTCAGATAGAAACGCTGTCATAAAGGCATGGACAGCCATGGCAGTTTCACATCCAATGACTTGACCCTGTCTGCCTGGCACTTAGTTGCTTTTCATGGGCTCATTGCTCTGCCTGGAATGCTCCCCCTCAGCCTCCAGTAACTCCCCTTCTTCCTTCTGGTCTCAGTTCTAATGTCACTTCCTCAGGGACACTGTGTCCACCCTCCTAGATGGTATATGCCCTGTGACACCGTGTGCCTTTCCTCTCTGTCCTTTGATGTGGCTTGTAACATGTTCATTCTGGACAGCAAGCAGGTTTTATTGATTTATTTTTGTCTACCATTATATCATCGATGCCTGTGCAGTGCCAGGGCATTGTCAGTGTTCACTAAATGTTTGGTGAACACAATGATATTTTTGTTCAATTGTGAATGACTGTACTTTTACCAGGCTATACACCCCAGCCACCCAAAGGGTCTCCTGGTTTTCTGGATCCATAGACATTCTTTTGGTAGTAAATGGTCAGGGATTTTAGCTACTTTCAGGTCAGGTTTTATAATCTGTATGGGGTCTGATCCTTAGGGATTTCTTCCTGCGGACCCAAGCTCTTCATTGGTGTCTGGAGCTTAAGCTGAGTAGGACAGTCAGAGCCTGTCATCTCAAGTGGGCTGTCCTTGTCCTGCTGTGGTTCTCCAGGGGCCAGCGCAAAGATTGCCAGTGATGCTTGTCTCTTGTCCAGGGGTGGGAGTATTACACAGAGTGGAAAGAGCTGAGTCCTCTTAGTTTTGTCACACCCCATTAGTAATGGGGAGCAATGCCATGGAGGTGTCATCAGTTCTAATGTGACTGGCTATATTAAATGCTAGAAATAATAATGAGAGAAACGTGAGCCTCTCTTTGCTGCAGTGTGTGTTGCTGAGGAAATGAAGAGCCTTGTATTCAAACCCTCATTTCCCCTCTTAACTACAAGGGATTTCAGCATCAAACGACTTTGTACCCAGATTTCCCACTTGTAAAAACGCAGCCTGCAAGGCAGACCAGCAGGGGGCGCTGCTCCCCTTCCTAAGAATCGTGTGGATAGCACTGGAAGACCGTGGCATCTGGATTACGGACCAAAGATGATCATGTCTGCTATTTATGACAGTCTAGTTACAAACCCCCAAAGAGAAAGCTTTATGATGGTGTAATTTATGTGCTTTCTTTAAAAGTCACATGAAGCTAGTTTGTGTAAGCAATCTGTTGGCCATGTAAAAATGTCCTCTTTTAGTCTGGGCAAGTCACCGTGTGAAAGAAAGGAAGACCCCAGCTTTGGGAGCTGTGATTTAACAGGATCCAAATTCACACATCAGTTCAAGGTCATCTGAGTTGTTAGGGGTCGTAGGAACTTGGATGTGAGTTTTCAGTGAATAGGGATACAAATTGAAAGATGATTATGATAAATGAAGGGGGGCATTTCATAGCTGTTACACTAAATATCTCAATCTAATTTTAGCTTAAGGGAGGCCTTCAGAGAAAACTTAGGAGTGGAAAGTTAAAGAGAAGCAAGTGGTTTCATCTGCAAGGGCGTAGATGGATGATCTAACTCTCTGGGATACAGTTTTGGTTTGAGGAGTCTGGGCTTTTGAAAGTCTGAGTCCTCTGACTAGAGATTGCTCCTGAAGGCTCTCCAGTTCCAGCTAGGTCTTGGGTTTCTTCCAGGATTGTGTCATTGAAGACTGGAGTGGATCGTCACATCAGTAACCCCGGGCTCCTTCTCTTCACACAGCTTGAGGCCTCTCTGCTTCTGTGGCTGAAACAGAGGCAGATAGTGAAAGAGGGCTCCACTTCCCGCAGTGGGTGATGGCTCTTCACCAGTCTCCAGGGTGGACTGTAGAAGGTTAGGGGTGCAGTGATCACTCCACTTTTTTACATGATCCAAGCTGCTTTGATTACTTTTTGATAATTCCCAAATTTCCCTGTTGGCTATTTGATGATCACTATGAGGGAATGTTACTAATTCCTTGTGTGTCTGCTAAGTTTCTTCAGTCGTGTCTGACTCTTTGTGACCCTATGGATGTAGCCTGCTAGGCTCCTCTGTCCATGGGATTCTCCAGGCAAGAATACTGGGGTGGGTTGCCATGCCCTCGTCTAGGGAATCTTTCCAACCCAGGGATTGAACGCACGTCTCTTATGTCTTCTGCACTGACAGGTGGGTTTTTTGGGGGTTTTTTTCCCCACTAGCACCACCTGGGAACTTGGGAGATGCTGAGGGACAGGGAGGCCTGGTGTGTTGCAGTCCATGGGGCTGCAAAGAGTTGGCCATGACTGGGTGACCAAACAACAACAATGAAGGAATGTGCTTCCCTGACTGCTCAGCATAAAGAATCTACCTGCAATGTAGGAGATGCAGGAGATGCAAATTCAAGCCCTGGGTCAGGAAGATCCCCTGAAGAAGGAAATGGCAACCCATTCCAGCATTTTTGCCTAGAAAATCCCATGGACGGAGAGGTCTGGTGGGCTATGGTCCATGGAGTTGCAAAGAACAGGGCGTGACTGAAGCACTGAGCATGCACACACGAGGGGATGTTGAGTCACTGCCGGGGAAGTGGAGGAAGGGTGCTGCAGGAACCCCTCCGAGGTGGAACGATAACCGTGGGCGGCAGAGGAAGGCAGCTGACCCCTCCTGCTGAAGGGGTGTGTCTCACTCAGTTTTCTGGCCATAAATGTTTCCCAGGAACCAGCCTGCTTAGTACCTGTTTCTTTAGTCCTGGGGCTGTTTCTAGCACCTCAATTCTTTCATATTAATGAGGGACACACAGCTTACTTACCTGCTGCTTCAAGCTGGCAGAGTGGGAATTCTATTAGAAGCTGGCCCTGTAAACCTTGAGTCTTGGTTGGAAGTTTGATTTGGGGAGGCTAAATAATGATCAATCCATTGTTAGAAAAAAAAGGCCAATATTTCACATCAGGTGCCACATGCAGCCTCCCTAATAGGTGATCTGTGAAACTTTTTCTCCTTGTGAAGAATAAAACATTCCAGGGACTTCCCCAGTGGTCCAGTGGTTAAGACTTAGTGCTTCCAATGCAGGAGGTGTGGGCTCCATTCCTGGTGGGGAACTAAGGTCCCCCATGCATGGTACTGCTAAACAAACAAAAAACATCCAAAGCTCCCCAGTGTTCAGAAATTTGCCTTCCCTAATGGTGGCCTCTCTGAGGCAAAGGTACTGCTGATGGTCACATGGGGGCTCACCGGAGGCGCAGGGAAATGACCCACACCCGTGTCTTGACCCCAACTTAGAAGAGGGCTTTGCTGATTTGCCTTTTCCTGCTGTTCTCGGGGTTCTCAAGGCCAGAATACTGAAGTGGTTTGCCATTCCCTTCTCCAATGCACCACGGGAGTTGGCGATGGACAGGGAAGCCTGGCATGCTGCAGTCCATGGGGTCGCAAAGAGTCAGACACGACTGAGCGACTGAACTGAACTGAACTTGCTGACTTGGGGGTGGATTGGACAACACCAGGCACAGGAGTGCAGGCAGATGTTGGGATGTTTAGAGCAGAGACAAGGGGCCTGTTCCTCTTTGCTGGGGTGGGATTGATTAATGGGGGTGGGGCCAAAGCAGATTCAACCAGCCGAGTCTCCTGCTGGCAGGAGAGCTCATGTTTGAATACTTTTTTGTAAAGACTTCGTGGAGGTCTTAAAAACAGGATAAAGTCCCCCATGTGTCTGGAGGTTTGGTGGGAGGTCTTCCTATAAGCCTGGGTGTGGATTCGATGAACCCTCAAAGTCTTTCAACATTCTGATTCTGTGGTCAAGATTTGACAGACACATGTGGCCACAAAGGAAATAAAATAGGGGTCTAATGGAAAGTATGTTGTATATCTTTAGTTTCTGCCTGTTTCCAAATGGGAGATAATCTGCTGGATACTGGAAGATTGGGCCTGTTCTGTCTCTGCTTCAAGAGCTCAGTGGGGTTGGTTCTGGTCATCTTGGCCTGAGCACTCTACTTTAACATAGAAACATTGGATCCAGATTCTTCTTAAAATCCTGAAGCAAAGGATCTGAGAAAATGTACATTTCAGGATGTTATAGATGTACTTACTTGTTTATTTATTTGTATTTTACATTTTCTTGGATTGAGGTATAGTTGATATTCTTGCCTGGGGAATCCCCTGGACAGAGGCTTCTGGCAAGGTATCCTCCATGGGGTTGAAAAGAGTCAGACATGACTTAGTGACTAACCAATAGGAACAAATAGTTGATGTACAATATCACATAAGTTACATATTACCTGTTACATATTACAAAAGTATAATATTTTACTTATGTACAATATTACATAATATTACATAGTGATTCACAATCTCGTTCCATCACTTCGTGGCAAATAGAAGGGGAAAAAGTGGAAGCAGTGACAGATTTTATGTTCCTGGGCTCCAAAATCACTGCAGATGGTGACTGCAACCATGAAATTAAAAGACGTTTGCTCCTTGGAAGGAAAGCTATGGTAAACCTAGAAAGTGAAGAAAGTAAAAGTCGCTCGGTTGTATCTGATTCTTTGCAACCCCATGGAATTCTGTACAGTCCATGGAATTCTCCAGGCCAGAATACTGGAGAACTGGGTAGCCATTCCCTTCTCCAGGGGATCTTCCCAACCCAGGGATCAAACCTAGGTCTCCTGCATTGCAGGCAGATTCTTTACCAGCTGAGCTACCAAGGAAGCCCATGATAAACCTAGAGAGCATATTAAAAAGCAGAGACATCACCTTGCCAACAAAGATTCATCTAGTCAAAGCTATGGTCTTTCCAGTAGTCGTGTACTGATGTGAGAATTGGACCGTAAAGAAGGCTGAGCACTGAAGAATTGGTGCATTTGAACTGTGGTGCTGAGGAAGACTCTTAAGAGTCCCTTGGATTGCAAGGAGAGCAAACCAGTCAATCCTTAAGGAAATCAACCCTGAATATTCATTGGAAGGACTGGTGCTGAAGCTGAGACTACGAGACTACAATACTTTGGCCACCTGATGCACAGATGCTGGGAAAGATTCAGGGCAGGAGGAGAAGGGGATGACAGAGGATGAAATGGTTGCCTGGCATCACTGACTGAACGGACATGATCTGAGCAAACTCTGAGAGATGGTGAAGGACAGAGGAGCCAGGTGTGCCACAGTCCATGGGGTTGAAAAGAATCACACTGATTTAGGGACTGAAAAACAACAGTAACAGGTTATTCCATTTCTAGTTATTATGAAATACTGGCTATATTCCCTGTGTTGAACAGTGTCTACTTGTGGAGTAATTTTAAAGATTTTACTTATTTATTTATTTTTGGCTGTGCTGGGTTTTGGTTGCGATGGAGGCTACTTTCTGTTTGGTGTTCGAGCTTCTAGTTTTCGTGGTTTCTCTTGTTGCAGAGCAGAGTCTAGGCCAAGCAGGCTTCAGTAGTTGTGGCACGTGGGCTCAGTAGTTGAGGCTCCTGGGTGCCAGGGCACAGATTCAGTAGTTGTGGTACACAGGCTTAGTTGCTCTGTGGCATGTAGGATCTTCCCAGATCAAGGATCGAACCCATGTCTCCTGCCTTGGCAGGTGAATTCTTTACCACTGGACCACAAGGGAAGCTTGAGTGCTTATTTTATACATAATAGTTCATACCTCTTTATCTTCTACCCCTCTCACCACCCCTCTTCCCTCTCCCCACTGGTAATCACTGGTTTGTTCTCTATATTTGTGAGTCTGCTTAATTTTCATTAGATTCACTAGTTTATTTTTAAATACCACATATAAGTGATTTAATACAGTATTTGTCTTTTTCTTTCAGACTTATTTCATTTAGCGTAATACTCTCCAAGTTCATCCATGTTGTTGCAAATGGCAGCATTTCCTTCCTTTTTATGGCTGAGTAGTATGCCATTGATTATTTACATCACATCTTTATCCATTCATCTGGTGATGGACACATCTTGGCAATTGTAAATAATGTTGCTTTGGGGTACATGTGTCTTTGCAAATCAGAGTTTTTGTTTATTTCCTATATATACCCAGGAGTAGAATTGCTGGATCATATGGTACTTCTATTTTTAGTTTTTTGAGATACCTCCATACTTTTTCCCACAGTGGCTGTAAATTATTTACATCCCCACCAACAGTGTATGAAACTTCCCTTTTCTCCACATCACAGATGCACTTTTTGGAAATCATTCATTTCTACCCCTCACTCCTTAATTCCATAAAAATAATTTGGTTTCTCTGTTAACATTTAAAATTTGTCCCAAAAGAAATAACAAGTGTCCAACTAGTGTTTTACAGAAAGTGTCTTTTTCTTTCTAGATATTTCTTGCTTGAAACGAGAGGATCTTGTGGTTTGATAAAATATGTTTTGAATACCCAGGGAGGGCCTCCTTCTGAAGGCGTATATACTGCCGTCTCTCTCAAGATTTGAACTTACTCAGAGAAGAAAGGTGAACTGCATTTGTTCCAAGTAAAATATATACATCTGTATGATTCACCATCGCACCCCTATTCCATTATAAACAAATACTGACCTTATTCTTCTGATGTGAAGCCACAGGGGGTGTGAAATATAGCAAGGAGAAAAGTCAGATGCAGAAATAAGAACATTCCAAGTAATAGAACACAATATTTAAAAGCAGTAAAGAAGGTTCCAATTTGATCTTTCTCATTCCTGTTCTGCTACTGACCTTGGGGAAGATCATGCAGTAGTGACCAGTCATTTAGGGAAAATTGCCTACATTATTTCAGATTGCCAGTTGGATTATTTTGTCTTATGGATCTATTTGTTGGAAGGTTTTTTCTTTCTTTAGGCCATAAGAACCTCTTTTGAGAACTCTTTTTCATGTGTGTGTGTGTGTGTGTGTGTGTGTGTGTGTGTGTGTGAACTTTTGACCCAAATACCAGTTTCCATTTGGATGCTTGAACAAACTCTCTCCTTTCAATGGGGCTGGGAGCTACTCCCCACCATGATTTTTCTCAGTGTGATATCCCGGTAAAAGGCTTTTGAATGGTAGAGGAACTTGGCAAATGTTATATTAGAAGAAAGAAGAGCAACATAAGTTGGGAAAAGATGCTCCAGATGTGGGATCTTAGTGTCAGATGAAAACCACTCCCAGGGTTCAGCGTCTTCTTTTGTAAAGCAGGGATAAAAAGAGGATTAAATGAGATAATGTAGTTGTTTCTTCTACAATGTAATAGATGTTTTATTAAAAATTGAGACATGATAGAATTTCATCTCATAAAAATGATAGGGCTTATGGGAAAAATAGAATTGGGTGGAACATTCAACACCTGTAGAGTCTAGTAAGGAATTGCTCTTCTAAAAACCCAATAAAAGTTTTGAACATTTTAAATCCCTAATAAATTTTAAAAAGACTGTGGTACCTGGAGCACTTTGCCTTTCAGAAAACATGAGGTTTTCTTGGTAGACGTGTACAGTGAGGTGTGCGGGCTTCCGAGTTCTGCAGAAGAGGCGGGGGGAATGGAACTGTGCGACAGCATGCTATGGCTCCAGGCGTGCTCTGGTTTGCTTGTCCTGCTTTCCTTAAAGAACTTAAAAAGGAAATCCAGTGTTTGTTGTTTTGCCATTTCTTCCTTTCCTTATGGAGCTGCATCTATGGCTCCAAGTGAGATGGAAAGTCACGAAGTGCTGGCTGCTCTGCATGGTGTTGGAGTCGTGGCTGTCTGGGCCACACAGGTGCCTGTCACCTGAGGCCTGCAGCCTTCAGCTCGAGTGTGCTCAGCCACACCATCAGCGTCTGCATCAGCAGTAGCACCATTTCTTTAAAAACAACTGGAATATAGTTGCTTTACAATATTGTATTATTTCTGCTGTATAGCAGAGTGAATCCGTCATGCACACACATATACCCCTCTTCCTTGGCGTTCCTTCTCATTTAGGTCGCCACAGAACACAGAGTTCCCTGTGCAATGCAGTAGGTTCTCATTAGTTACCTATTTTATACACGGTATCAATAGTTATATATGTCAATCCCAACCTCCCAATCCATCCCACCCACCCCTCTCCCCTCTTAGTATCCATACATTTGCTCTCTGCATCTGTGTCTCTATTTCTGCTTTGCAGGTAAGTTCACCTGTACCCTTTTTCTAGACACCACATGTATGCATTGATATATGATATTTGTGTTCCTTTCTGACTTTTTCCATTCTGTGTGACAGTCTCTAGGTCCATCCATGTCTCTGCAAATGACACATTTCTCTCCTTTTTAGGACTGAGTAATATTCTATCACATACATGCTCTTTATCCATTCCTCTGTTAATGGACATTCAGGTTGCTTCCATGTCCTGACTGTTAAAACAGAGCAGCGCAGCTTGTGCAGCCTCTTCAGTCTTGATCAAGAGACCCTACGGCCCTTCCCATTCCTCCTGCTCAAAACCTTTCTTTGATTTTTGCTGCCTTGTCACTGACAGTGCATTTCCATTTTCTTGGGCCTCTTGTTCTTGTGATAAAACAACTTCTCCTGTTTCTTTGTATATGTTTTTATCATTGTAAGCTTCAGCAACAGACTACCCTGTCTTCTGAGAACATTTACCTTGCTTCACATGACAGGTTGAAATTTGTATGTAAGTAAAAAGAAATACAACATCTTTAAAGTTGCATAGGAGTAAAAAAGGTTAATTGAATATTGCTTTTTTTTTTTTTTTGGTCATGCCATGTGGCATGTGGGATCTCAGTTCCCCAACCAGGGAGCGAATCTGTGCCCCCAGCAGTGAATGCATGGAGTCTTAACCCTGGACTGCCAAGAAAGCCCCTGAAGCATGTTTGCTTTTTGAAAACTAGTGCATTTATTCCTAAACCTATATGCAAACTAAACTCTGGGTAAGGTATTTAAAAATAAGGATTCCACTTCTGTGTCTCTGTTTTCCTTTAAGATCACCTATACCATTTTTTTTCTAGTATGGACATCTTAGAGGGGAATGGGGTGGGCTTAAATTGGGAGATTGGGACTGATGTATAAATACTAGTGATACTATTTATAAAATAGATAACTAATGAGAACCTACTGTATAGCAAGGAAAGTGTACTTAATGTTCTGTGGTGACCTAAATGGGAAAGAAATTTTAAAAAGAGGGGGTAATATATATGTATAGCTGATTCACTTTGCTGTACTTTGTTTGCAGTAGAAACTAACACAGCATTATAAAGCAACTATAGGCCAATAAATAATAATTTTAAAAAATAAGAATTTCAAAGCCCACCCCTAGACCACACTCAATCAGCCCCTCCAGGTGTGGGAATCAGCATGTCATGTTCAAAATCTCTCCAGGCTACTCAGAGGCACACCCCTGGCTAAGAAATGTTGACTTAGAAATTCGACATGAGTCATTAATATCGACATGCAATTAATGTCAGGCTGATAAATTATTGACGGAAATGCCAAATGTAAAAACGTGTGAATCTTAAGGGCTGATTAAAAGTTGAAGTTGACCTTGCCCTCAAGTCTTTCAAGGCATATTTTGGATATGTTAACCAGTTATCAATTCTGCATGATTAGTTCAGGTGGGAAGGACAAAGCCTGGCATAGTTTGGATATGTTTATTTTTCCAATGCACTTGTTCTTCTTAATAAATTAAATTAACTTAGATTGCTATGTGTTGAAGGACCATGGACCCATGATGACCATAATGATCATTATTAATCAGTTAGGAACTTCCCCCAATATTTTGCAAATGCTATGTCTTGAAAACTAGTGCATTTATTCCTAACTTGACACAATTGAAATTAAATAGACACAAAACGTCACCATACCATCTGGAATGTTTTCGAGACCCTTGGCACTCCCCAGCACACACAGCATTACTGCTGGGGTTACCCTCTAAGATTCCTAATAGCTCTGTCTTAAGCATTTTCTGTCCACTTGGCAAGCCTGGCTGGTCACATGGAGGCCATTCACACCCACACGTGGTCCTCGTTAGCACTTCATTGCTCTGCATCACAGAGTCTAATTCCCCGTTGATTAATTGAACACTATCACCAGCTTTGGAGTAGACTTACTGAGAAGGCAAACCCACTAAATGCAGGCTGAAGGTGCCATGGTGTAGCATAAAGTCTCTGTTTAGAGTACTTCTATTTTATGATGACTAGCGTTTAATGTGTGGACTTTCCCCCAGAGTGGGAGGTGCCTGTTTAACGATCCCCTCTGCTTCATATAATTGGGAAACACCTTCTCCGTTTAAAAATTCATGTTTGGAGGGTTTTCTTAGAGCCCATGGTTAAAAAAAAAAAAAAAGGTAGACATTTATTTTCTTTGAGTGGTGAGCAGAGAGCTGAAAAAACAAGTGTGAATTCCCATTTTTGCCACCTTTACCCATGATTTGACAGTTGGTAGAGATGATGAACATTAGTTTAGGCAACCTCCAGGAGATAGTGAAGGACAGGGAAGCCAGGTGTGCGGCAGTTCATGGGTTCACAAAGAGTCGGACATGACTTAGTGATAGAACAACTACAGATGACGAAAAATGAAGAGTTTGAAATTTGGGGAATTTGTATGAAGGGATACTTCAGAGAAACTGTCCTGTATAAAAGCATGTTGGATATAAAAGGGGAAATTTGATTTCTAGTCCCTGGAGGGGAAAGTGCTTAGACTGCAGTGTTCTGGAGAAGCTCAAAACATATCTTAACTGCATTAATGTGTAGTAATGATTTTCATTCAATCAGGCACATGTCATTTTGAGCAAAATAAAAGCTGATATTATTTGGATGTATGCAAATCAACAGCCAGCCAGTTTGGGCAATGATAATAAGAAGAAATGGTGATGGGGGAGTCCATGTGGACACCATCTCAGCTGTGTGCATGAGGGAACCTTTTAGACTCTTGAGGGTACATGTCCTACTACTGCTCCAGTGAAAGTTGGGCTGGTCCTTAAATGGGCCAAAGGTTTGCAGGGTTAAGTTTTGGTGTTTTTTTTTTTTTTTAATTTATTTGTTTGTTTAGCTAGCTGTGCCAGTCTTAGTTGTGGCATTGAAGATCTTGGTTGCAGAATGTGTAGTCTTTTAGTTGTGACATGTGGGATCTAGTTCCCTCATCAGGGATTGAACCATGCACCCTACAATGAAAGCGCAGAGTCTTAGCTGCTGGACCATCAAGGAAGTCCCAATACAACTTTCTTTTCACAGGATCCCTGTGTCCCCAAGCACCTTACTCCATTCAGGCTGTTGTAACAAAATACCATGGATGGAGCAGCTTATAAACAACAGGAATGTATTTCCTGCAGTTCTGGAGGCTGGGAGTCCACGGTCAGGGCGGCTGCAGAGTGGGGTGAGGGGGCTCTTCTGGGTTGCAGAGTTCTCCTTGTGTCTTTACAGGGCTAGAGGGCAAAGGAGAGCTTTGGGGTTGGAGGGTGGCTCTTATATTTATCAAACAGAAATAGAGTCATGAATGTAGAAAACAGACTTATGGATACCAAAGTGGGAACAGGGTGGGGAAGGATAAATTGGGAAATTTGGGATTGACATATACACACTGCTGTGTATAAAATAGATGCCTAATAAGGGCCTATTGTATATCACAGGGAGATCCACTCAATACTCTCTAGGCCTATATGAGAATACATTCTAAAAAATAGTGGATATACATAAAAGTATAACTGATTCACTTTGCCATATAGCAGAAAGTAAAACATTGTAAATCAATAATATTCCAATAAGAATGAATTTTAAAAAGCACTAATCCATTAGGAGGGCTCCATCCTCACGACCTAATAGCATAACTTACCTCCTAACTTCATGACACTGGGTTAGGATTCCGGCATGTGGATTTTGGGAGGATGTACATTCAGACCACAGCTCCACATAAATGAACTCATTCTTAGATGCTGGGTGAGGGAACATCCCTGAATCCACATCCAACCCTCTGTTGGGCTAGGTGCCCCTAGGACCACCCAACTACAAATGCATGCTAATGACCAGCTGGTGGGGAATGTGGAACCTAGCAGGGGTTCACCCACAGTTGGGGTGTCCTTTCCTTCAAGGGAACACACTCATTTGTTAATGTTTAGCTTCAAATTCCCAGAATTTTCATGGGTTGCTTTTTATTGAAGAAGTTTTGATAAGTACCCTGGCTCATTAAGAAACTGTAAACACCCAGAGAGAAGGAATGGAAAAATGAATTTCTGGAAACTTTTAGCAGAATACGAGAGACATTTTTAAAGAGTGGCAGGGTGGAGCCTGGGTGGCAGAGGAGACACCCTGGAGTTGGGAAGGGGCTAGTTAGAGGAAGTGAGTGATTGGGGGACCTCCCAAGATTAGGGGAACTAAGATGGCAAATGTACAGTGGGACTCAGCCTGCCTCAGCCCTGGAGCACAAGCTGACCTTCTTTTGGAGCACTGGTTTACAACCCTATGACAAAGTCTATTGGAAGATTTTGGGGGGGGGGGCGGTATAAACCTTCCATTTCATAATGAAATCAAAATAGGGGTTGGGTTGTTATTATACTCATTTGGTGCGAGCTTTGCGGCACTGTGTTGTTGCAGAAATATAAGTCTATTTAAATGTTGGCTTCTACAGTCATTAAGGCAGTATGGTACTGGCACAAAGACAGAAATATAGATCAATGGAACAGAATAGAAAGCCCAGAGATAAATCCACGAACCTATGGACACCTTATCTTCGACAAAGGAGGCAAGGATATACAATGGAAAAATGACAACCACTTTAACAAGTGGTGCTGGGAAAACTGGTCAACCACTTGGAAAAGAATGAAACTAGAATACCTTCTAACACTATACACAAAAATAAACTCAAAATGGATTAAAGATCTAAATGTAAGACCAGAAACTGTAAAACTCCTAGAGGAGAACATAGGCAAAACACTCTCCAATATAAATCACAGCAAGATCCTCTATGACCCACCTCCCAGAATATTGGAACTAAAAGCAAAAATAAACAAATGGGACCTAATGAAACTTAAAAGCTTTTGCACAGCAAAGGAAACTATAAGCAAGGTGAAAAGACAGCCTTCAGAATGGAAGAAAATAATAACAAACGAAGAAGCAGACAAAGATTTAATCTAAAAAATAAACAAGCAACTCCTGCAGCTCAATTCCAGAAAAATAAATGACCAAAATCAGAAAATGGGCCAAAGATCTAAACAGACATTTCTCCAAAGAAGACATACAGATGGCTAACAAACACATGAAAAGATGCTCAACATCACTCACTATCAGAGAAAGGCAAATCAAAACCACAATGAGGTACCATTACACGCCAGTCAGGATGGCTGCTATCCAAAAGTCTACAAGCAATAAATGCTGGAGACGGTGTGGAGAAAAGGGAACCCTCTTACACTGTTGGTGGGACTGCAAACTGGTACAGCCACTATGGAGAACAGTGTGGAGATTCCTTTAAAACTGGAAATAGAACTGCCATATGACCCAGCAATCCCACTGCTGGGCATACACACTGAGGAAACCAGATCTGAAAGAGACACGTGCACCCCAATGTTCATTGCAGCACTGTTTATAATAGCCAGGACATGGAAGCAACCTAGATGCCCATCAGCAGATGAATGGATAAGGAAGCTGTGGTACATATACACAATGGAATATTACTCAGTCATTAAAAAGAATACATTTGAATCAGTTCTAATGAGATGGATGAAACTGGAGCCCATTATACAGAGTGAAGTAAGCCAGAAAGATAAACACCAATACAGTATACTAACACATATATATAGAATTTAGAAAGATGGTAATGATAACCCTATATGCAAGACAGAAAAAGAGACACAGATATATAGAACAGACTTTTGGACTCTATGGGAGAAGGCGAGGGCGGGATGATCTGAGAGAACAGCATTGAAATATGTATATTACCAAGTGTGAAACAGATTGCCAGTCCAGGTTGGATGCATGAGACAAGTGCTCGGGGCTGGTACACTGGGATGACCCAGAGGGATGGGATGGGGAGGGAGGTGGGAGGGGGGATCGGGATGGGGAACACATGTAAATCCATGGCTGATTCATGCCAATGTATGGCAAAAACCACTACAATATTGTAAAGTAATTAGCCTCCAACTAATAAAAATAAATGAAAAAATAAATAAATAAATGTTGGCTTCTTACTTTCTTTAACTGTGACATTAGCCCATTTGCCAGGAGCTAGAGAAAAATCTGATGACCATAAAGGGAATCAGGAAGTATGTACAGAGAATGAACGCTGTTTGCCTGTTTCCAAGAATAATATTATGTCTGTCTGATCTCCATCTCTGTGTGATCACCCTCAGCACAGGCACTGACTAGTCAGAGTGTCTGCCTCTGTAGGTGCCAAGCATTAACCCCTCACTTGCTGGACTATACAGACGGTTGGAGAGGAAGGGAGAGAGGGAGCATTCAGGTAGTCTAGAAATGGTTCCACCTTTTAACAACTAGTGCAGCCATATTGGTGATTATTTGCTTAAAACTTATTTAGACTTCCCTTTAATTAGTATTTGATTTGTTTATTATGATTTTGTGTGGGGCTGGGGACAGGAGATGAGATGATGCCTGTGTTTTGTTTTTTCTTTATATTAGACATGTGGGTGATGATGGAAACTTCGGGAGACCTGGGTTGTCTGAATATGGCCAAGGCCAAGGAAACCATTGGAAGCCAATGGTTGTGCTATTAGAGGCTTCCTGGTTTTTGAAAGCTATTTTCAAGATGATTTATTTGCAAAGAAGTACTGCAGGAAAGGTTTTTTTTTGTTTTTTTTTAATATCTGCTGTTGAAGGCCACCCAGTTCAATAGTGTAAAAGTTCCTAGAATCAAGTATGATTTCAGACTCACTGTTTAGTTATTTGAAGACTCATTGGTATTTTTAAGAGGGTGAATGGAATTTTTAAAAAATGGGTAAGGCCTTTTTCTGCTCCATTTAGTTCAAATAGTCCAAAAGTGCCAAGAAAATGTTCTCAAGTTCATGTCTTATGTGGCAGACAACTTTGAGCTTGAAGGACTGTAATGTTTATCATTTTAGTGTTTTTATGATGCTGTTCCTCATGGTGGGATAGGAATATCATTTTTCTAGGGGAGTGACGTGGAGCCACTTTTCATTTCTAAGCTTTAATTAAATTTCAGAGATTGAAAAGTATAATGATACTCCTTTTCTCAGGATTGTACTGCAAATTCGAGTCTTTTTTCTTACAACTGCTGGAGTCACATGTAGTTTTTGGTTTGAAGTAGAACAGAAGTATTACTCATGGTTCAATTAAGGTAAGAAATCCTATTCCTTTCACTGAAAGTGCTATAGTAGAGCTGAAGTCCACCTGTGAATACTGGGAAGAGTGGTTCTAGTATTAATAATAACATTTCCTCTTGTGGACCACCCAGCCCTCTAGCATCAGTTACAATCCGTACTCATTATTTTCTCCCCAAATCACCACTTCTGTCAAAAGTTAGCTTTTTCCCATTTGAATTCACCCTACTAAGTGCCTCACTTTTGGAATTCCTTATGGCAAATAGTTTTTACCATAGCACATTGTGATGAAAGATTATTTGCTCATTAGACTCTGACTTCAGACATGAGTCCTTCTATAGCACATCATTCATTCATTCAGTCCACAAATATTTCTTGAATGTCTGATATGTGCTCTATGTCTTTTATATGATAAGGGCTGAATAACTATGGGGTGAAAGAATGAATAAATACCAGTCTATTTTGTGCCAACCATCCAGCACTGAGTAGAAGAGAGACAAGCTTTCAGACCTTGTGGAGCTTACAATGTGGTAGAGAAAGAAGATAGACACTAAAAATGACACACAATGACATAATCAATATTTTAAACCTTTTATAATTATATAGCTAATCATTTAGCTATTACTGTTTAACAGCTAGTAAGGAAAAGCATATGATGTGTTGAGAATGGTTAATAAAGGGATTTGACCTAATCTGAGAGTGAGGACAGGTTTCCTTGAAGAGGTGGCATTTGAAATTGAGACCAGAAGGATGAGTAGACATTACACCGATAAAACTTTAGGAGGAAAATGTTTTTTCTGAGGAGTCCTCAGAGTTCTCCAAATATAATGTTATCTTTGCATCTCTTGAGTCTAGCCTAGTGCCTGGTACCAAGTAGGTATTCAATAAATGAGAATAAGTAAATCTAAAAAATGAGTACTGAAAACCTATTATTAGTCACCCACTTGGGAGGTGAGTATGGGATTTGATCATATCTTCAGTGCTCCCCTCCTACCATAGTGTTGTGGCTCCTTCTGTATGTCTTTGGTTATAGAATATCTTTTTTGGAAGGTTCCGGTCTTTTCTACTTCTTTACTTTGTTCAGCAGTTGTGATTTTGGAGTGCTCTTGAGAAGAGCACGAGGTCCTTCCACTCTGACATCTTGTCTTCCTTACACTAAACATCTGTTGTGAGGCAGGCACCATGCTGTGTTTTAGGGATGGGGTGGGTAGTGCTGAGGTTGTGGAGTGGGGAATTCCTCTCAACATCTTTCCCAAACATCATGGCCACTCTCCTTCACTTTCTCTTAACAGATTCCCTTGGCTGCCTCCTTTCAGGAGCATCGAGCCCATTGATATGAACTTCCTCAACTTTCTTCTATTCTATGAGTGTCTTCTCTCTGCCCTCTCCCTCCTCAACCTTGTCACTGATCTCGGGGGCATCTCTTCCCTGTCCAGACTGATTTATCCACCTGTGCTCTTGATCGGTCTTTCCTGGACCTCTTTCAGGAGCCAAAGCCATCCTTATTAATCCTCATTTTTGTTTACGTCCTTGGAGGAGTTTGACCTGATTGACTGGCTCTTTGTTCTTGACGTGCTCTCCAGCCTCAGAGACTCTTGTCCTGTTAACGTGGCCTCTTGGTCTTACTCCAGTTGGGGAATAGTCTTTTCTTCCCAATCTATTGGCCCATCCTCCTCCACTTGCCCCTAGTATGGTGGGGTGGGGGACACCAGGTTCTATCTTCTGCTTTATTCTCTTTCTATACTCTCCCTCAGAGGCCTTACTACTCCTTTGTCTTAAACT
This sequence comes from Muntiacus reevesi, assembly GCF_963930625.1. NCBI lineage: Eukaryota > Metazoa > Chordata > Mammalia > Artiodactyla > Cervidae > Muntiacus > Muntiacus reevesi. The sequence continues at coordinate 193,775,062 of NC_089251.1, read as the reverse complement.
GCCACTTATATGCAAATGGAAACCAAATCCGTAGTTTCAGTCCAAACTTCATTCCCGATCTCCGAAATGATTTACCCATTGCCTTCTGGGCGTCTCCACTTGTCTTTTTAAAAATTATTTAATTAATTAAAAATTGCCATTTGGTTGTGTTGGATCTTTTGTGCTGTGTGTGAGTTTTTTCTAGTTGCTGCAAGTGTGATCTTCTCTTGTCACAGAGCATGGGCTCTAGGGTGTGTAGACTTCAGTAGTTGTGGCACATGGGCTTTGTTGCTCCAAGGTATGTGGAATCTTCCCAGACCAGAGCTCACACCCTTGTCCCCTGCATTGGCAGGCGGATTCTTAGCCACTGCACCACTGGGGAAGTCTGCCACTTGTCTTTTATACAATTGCTCCAAATTCAGCATGTCCAGTGCTGAACTCATTCTTTGCCCCACCAGCCAAACCTGTTCTTCGTGTTGTGAATATCATTGCTTTATGCCTTGTAATTACAACTGGAAAACTGAAAGTCATCTCTAACTCTGCCCTTTCTTTTTCAGTTCCTAATTGCTGAACATGGCACATACCTTCTTCAAAGTCTCTTTTTTATGCCCCTCCTATCTCTTCTACTGCTGATTAATTACAGGCTTTCCTCATTTCTTACCTGGATTATTCCAACAGACTTCTAACTGAGACTCCTTCATTCAGTCTCTGAAGTGTCCATCCATCTTCCATGCTGCTTTAGAATGAGCTTTCCAAGGTACAGATCTGATCATGTCTCTTACTTTAAACCATGGCTAAGGATAAACTCTAAACTTTTAGGTGGCTTTCAAGGTATTTCATATCTGGACCTTGTCCACTCCTCTGTTTTTAACATTCTCTATATCAGCAAATTTGGAAAACTCAGCAGTGGCCACAGGACTGGAAAAGGTCAGTTTTCATTCCAATCCCAAAGAACAGCAATGCCAAAGAATGCTCAAAGTACCACACAATTGCACTCATCTCACACACTAGTAAAGTAATGCTCAAAATTCTCCAAGCCAGGCTTCAGCACCATGTGAACCGAGGACTTCTAGATGTTCAAGCTGGTTTTAGAAAAGGCAGGGAACCAGAGATCAAATTTCCAATATCTGCTGGATCATCAAAAGAACAAGAGAGTTCCAGAAAAACATCTATTTCTGCTTTATTGACTATGCCCAAGCCTTTGAATGTGTGGACCACAATAAACTGTGGAAAATTCTGAAAGAGATGGGAATACAAGACCACCTGACCTGCCTCCTGAGAAACCTGTATGCAGGTCAGGAAGCAACAGCTAGAACTGCACATGGAACTACAGACTGGTTCCAAATAGGAAAAGGAGTGTGTCAAGGCTGTATATTGTCACCCTGCTTATTTAACTTATATGCAGAGTACATCATGAGAAAGGCTGGGCTGGAAGAAGCACAAGCTGGAATCAAGCTTGCCAGGAGAAATATCAATAACCTCAGATATGCAGATGACACCACCCTTATGGCAGAAAGTGAAGAGGAACTAAAAAGCCTCTTGATGAAAGTGAAAGAGGAGAGTGAAAAAGTTGACTTAAAGCTTAACATTCAGAAAACTAAGATCATGGCATCTGGTCCCATCACCTCATGGGAAATAAATGGAGAAACAGTGGAAACAGTGTCAGACTTTAATTTTGGGGGCTCCAAAATCACTGCAGATGGTGATTGCAGCCATGAAATTAAAAGACACTTACTCCTCAGAAGGAAAGTTATGACCAACCTAGAGAGCATATTAAAAAGCAGAGACATTACTTTGCCAACAAAGGTCCGTCTAGTCAAGGCTGTGGTTTCTCCAGTGGTCATGTATGGATGTGAGAGTTGGTCTGTGAAGAAAGCTGAGCACTGAAAAATTGATGCTTTTGAACTGTGGTGTTGGAGAAGACTCTTGAGCATCCCTTGGACTGCAAGGAAATCCAACCAGTCCATCCTAAAGGAGATCAGTCCTGGGTGTTCATTGGAAGGACTGATGCTGAAGCTGAAACTCCAGTACTTTGGCCACCTCATGCAAAGAGTTGATTCATAGGAAAAGACCCTGATTCTGGGAGGGATAAGGGGCAGGAGGAGAAGGGGACGACAGAAGATGAGATGGCTGGATGGCATCACCGACTTGATGGACATGAGTTTGAGTAAACTCCGGGAGTTTGTGATGGACAGGGAGGCCTGGCGTACTGAGATTCATGGGGTCGCAAATAGTCGGACACGACTGAGCGACTGAACTGACTGATGCCTCACTGTATGCTGTAGTTTCTTATACTATTTCATAACTCTGTGCTTTGCACTTGTGTTCTTCTCTGTGTGGAAAAGCTGTTTTCTCCTTCAACTGCTATGTTAATATTTGACCCCTTCTTAAAATTTAATGCAAGGAGCAAGCATGTCTCAGGTTTAAGTGCATATGCATATCTGTATGTGTGTTATTGATGTAATTCACTCCTGTACACTAACACAAACCCAATTAATTTAAGAACTGCTGCTGGTGCTAAATCACATCAGTCGTGTCCAACTCTGTGACCCCATAGACGGCAGCCCACCAGGCTCCCATCCCTGGGATTCTCCAGGCAAGAACACTGGAGTGGGCCGCCATTTCCTTCTCCAGTGCATGATAGTGAAAAGTAAAAGTGAAGTCGCTCTCTCATGTCCGGCTCTTTGCGACCCCATGGACTGTAGACTACCAGGCTCCTCGGTCCATGGGAGCCTCCAGGCAAGAGTACTGGAGTGGGGTGCCATTGCCTTCTCCGAATTTAAGAGCTAGGGAGGGATATACCCATATTATAAGTTTTGTGGGGTGTCTTTGGTTATGCACATATCATCCTTCTTAAACTGTTAATATCCCTCTTAAACACAAGGGTCCTAGTGTATTGGCTAACAATTCCACATTACGAGGTCCTCAGTAAAAACAGATGGTGACCAATTATCTGATATCAAATATAGTGGGTCAAAAGGCATTCACAGCTCAATGATTCTGAGGGGATGAGTCAGAGGGTGGGGCACAAAACTGTGAATAAGGCCCCAGAAAAGTGAAGAAAAAATAGGAGGCTTTGTGTCTGTTGTTGGTTTCCTCGTTCAATGTCCTGGAGTATTGATAGAGTGAAGTGGTCAGGGGTTAAATACCCCTGTTGCCAGGGCAGTGGGTAAAATGTGGATCTTTCTGAAGATTCCATGTCATTTCTTATTTTGGCAAAGTGAACCCATGGGTCAAAGGCTAAGTTTATTATCTCAAAGCTATTTCCTAACTATCTGTTTCTTTTAATGAACGTGAAAGAAAAGATAGCACTAGAAAAATATGCATACCTCTCCAAGTCTGAGGATACACAGACTCCTGAGAACAAGTCTGTTCAGTGACTCTGAGAATGCCTGCTAAACCCCAATAAAGCTCAAGAAGAAGACTTAGTATTTCTTTCTGGTTGGCAGAGGAAAAGGCAGTTGGGGTATAGATGAAAGCCAGGGTTAATAAGTAGGATAGAAGGCTTGACTCTTTCTAAATGTGCTGTGCAATTTGCTACTAAAACCACTTATTTATTTTAGCAAAGTCATAGGTTTAGCCAGACTTTGGTTTTATAGGTTTAATATAATTTCAGCATCACTTACTGTAGTCTAGCTCTTAAAGTTTTTGATCTTAAGAATCTTGAGAAGAAATAAAGTGGGAAATATACTGGATGTATAAAAAGTAGAGGCAAAATTTTCAATGGAAATTCAAAAGCAAAGAGTCAGTTGGAAGCAGATTTAAACTTGGTTCTCAAATTAATTTTCATCTGAGAGAGTTTCTAGAGGAACAAACCTATTTATTTGGCTATGTGAAATGTCAAACTCCAGGCAGGCGGTCAAAATCCTTAATCCTGTCAGGTTTCCTCCCTCAAATAGGAAGGGAAAAAAGAACCTGAAGAATTTGGTAGGGCTGCTCTGGAGAATAATTTTAAATTAGTGTGACTTTGAGGTGATGCTCCTGTTGATCCTCCTAAATCCCTGCTCAAGGAGAATAGCCACCACCTAAGTGCTAAGGTTTAAAGTGTTCGTAGCCTGAATGCCATTCATTGGAATGACTAGAAAATCTGTTCTTACCATCAGGACTCCTTGCTGGCAGAGCAATCTTTGAAACACTTCCATCATGGACTCTCATGGCCTGTTGTAGGGGTTCCTTTGAGTTCCTTTGAATCCAGCAGATGGAGCATCTTGCATGTCTAAGGAATCTAAAAGGTCAATTGATCTACCAGGCTTCTTCCTCAGGAGTCCACTTATAGGTCCAAAAGAATCAACTATTTCTTCATATCCAAGGTTTTCCAACATCTTTGCAGACATTAAACCATGTTAATTTGACTTGATGGTTTTTAATCTCCCAGGTGGTAAAGAACCCCCCTGCCAATGCAGGTAGATGTAAGAGACACAGGCTCGATTCCTGGCTCAGGAAGATTCCTTGGAGGAGGGCACGGCAACCCACTCCAGTATTCCCGCTTGGAGAATCCCATGAACAGAGGATACTGGCGGGCTACAGTCCATAGGATCACACAAAGTCAGACACAACTGAAGCGACTTAGCACACAGCTTGCACAATCTCCCTCAGATATTCAGGATACCTCATGTTCAGTTTGAGAGGTGTGAGCCAGCACCTGAGGAAGCCTCCAGACAAGCTTGTGGGCTGGCAGTGCTGTTAACCCATCCTGGTGACCATCTTCCCCATGGAATACATGTAGACACTGACACGTACACCACAGGCTGACTGATTTTAGCCTATACATAGAATGCAAACCCAATAAAGGGATCCTAGGTTTCTGCACAGGAAAACAGCAAGAACATCCAGGAAGCTCTTAAAAAAGAAGAGCAATGAGGAGGATGTGTTCTATCAGATGTTAAGACCTATCATAAAGCTTCTATTTGTGGCTCAGACTAAAGAACTGGCCAGCAATGGAGGAGACCCAGGTTTGATCCCTGCTGGGGAAGATGCCCTGGAGAAGGGAATGGCAATTCATTCCAGTACCTGGAAAACCTCATGGACAGAGGATCCTGGTGGACTACAGTCCATGGGGTCACCAAGGGTTGGAACACAACTGAGTGACTAACACATAAGGCTTCTATAATTAAAACTGTTGTAGTCTTGGTTTATAGAAAATGAAATAGTATAAATAATTGCAAATGGAAACAGTGATTATGATGCAGGCAGCATCTGAGCTCAGTGGGCTTGGGTAGAATTTTGTTTGTTATTTTGAATAGCATAAAGAACTCCCATATAACCTTCCCCAAGGTTTATGTTGTCACTCCCGTTCCATCTCCCCACTACCTTGCCCCCCAAGTTTATATATCTATTTTTTCTGAACCATTGGAGAAGAATTGCATGCATAACATCCCTTTATCTGGTAATATTTCAGTATGAATGTCCTAAAGACAAGAATATTCTCACATGTACCCACACTATGGCTATCAACTTTAACACATCTAACATTGAAACAGGGGCTTCCCAGGTGGTGCTAGTGGTAAAGATTTGCCTGCCAATGCAGGAGACAAAAGAGATGCGGGTTTGATCCCTGGGTGGAAAATATCCCCTGGAGGAAAGCATGGCAACATACTCCAGTATTTCTCTCTGGAGAATCCCATGGAAGGAGGAACCTGGAGGGTTACAGTCCATAGTGTCACAAGGAGTCAGACAGGACTGAAGCAACTTAGCATGCATGCACGCTGAACCAGCACTTTAGCATACAATTCATATTCCAGTTCTGTCAATTATCCCAACAGTGGCTTCAGAGTAAGTATTTCTCTAGTTCAGTATGCCAACTGGAATCACATATTGCTGTTCATTATCTTTTCTCTTCAATTGCTTTTCTCTGCTTTTGTACCATTTGCTTATGTGCTATATTTTAAAGAATACAGGCCAGTAATTTTAGAGAATTAGTTTCTCTTAATTTTAGATTTCTGTGATGTTTTCTCTTGATTAGATTCTGATTATAAATTTTCAGTTTTATTTTGCTTTTTTCTTCCAGTTTTGTTGCAATATAATAGACATCAGCACAGTATGAGTTTAAGGTGTATGGAATAATGATTTGACTTACATCATGAAATCATTACAACAATAAATTTAATATCCATCATCTCCATATAGATGGAAAATTAAAGAAATGGAAATTTTTTTTCCTTTGTGATGAGAACTCTTAGGACTTTCTCTTGTAACGACTTTCATATATAACATATGGCAATCTTAATTTTATTTATCACACTGTACTTTACATCCCTACACTTATGAATCTTTTTTTTTTTTTTTTTTCCCCCAGTGGGTTTTGTCATACATTGATGTGAATTAGCCATAGAGTTACACGAATTCCCCATCCCGGTCCCCCATCCCACCTCCCTCTCCACCCGATTCCTCTGGATCTTCCTAGCCCAACAGGCTCGAGCACTTGACTCATGCCTCCCACCTGGGCTGGTGGTCTGTTTCACCACAGATAATATACATGCTGTTCTTTCGAAACATCCCACCCTCCCCTTCTCCCACAGAGTTCAAAAGTCTGTTCTGTACTTCTGCGTCTCTTCTGCCCTGCATATAGGGCCATCGTTACCATCTTTCTAAATTCCGTATATATGTGTTAGTATACTGTAATGTTCTTTATCTTTCTGGCTCACCTCACTCTGTATAATGGGCTCCAGTTTCATCCATCTCATTAGAACTGATTCAAATGAATTCTTTTTAACGGCTGAGTAATATTCCATGGTGTATATGTACAACAGCTTCCTTATCCATTCATCTGCTGATGGGCATCTAGGTTGTTTCCATGTCCTGGCTATTATAAACAGTGCTGCGATGAACATTGGGGTGCACGTGTCCCTTTCAGATCTGGATTCCTCAGTGTGTATGCCCAGAAGTGGTATTGCTGGGTCATATGGTAGTTCTATTTCCAGTTTTTTAAGAAATCTCCACACTGTTTTCCATAGTGGCTGTACTAGTTGGCATTCCTACCAACAGTGTAAGAGGGTTCCCTTTTCTCCACACCCTCTCCAGCATTTATTGCTTGTAGACTTTTGGATTGCAGCCATCCTGATTGGCATGTAATGGTACCTCATTGTGGTTTTGATTTGCATTTCTCTGATAATGAGTGATGTGGAGCATCTTTTCATGTGTTTGTTAGCCATCTGAATGTCTTCTTTGGAGAAATGTCTGTTTAGTTCTTTGGCCCATTTTTTGATTGGGTCATTTATTTTTCTGGAATTGAGCTTCAGGAGTTGCTTGTATATTTTTGAGATTAATCGTTTGTCTGTTTCCTCATTTGCTATTATTTTCTCCCAATCTGAGGGCTGTCTTTTCACCTTACTTATAGTTTCCTTTGTTGTGCAAAAACTTTTAAGTTTCATTAGGTCCCATTTGTTTATTTTTGCTTTTATTTCCAATATTCTGGGAGGTGGGTCATAGAAGATCTTGCTGTGATTTATGTCAGAGAGTGTTTTGCCTATGTTCTCCTCTAGGAGTTTTATAGTTTCTGGTCTTACATTTAGATCTTTAATCCATTTTGAGTTTAACAATACCATTCACCATTGCAACAAAAAGAATAAAATACTTAGGAGTATATCTACCTAAAGAAACAAAAGACCTATACACAGAAAACTATAAAACATTGATGAAAGAAATCAAAGAGGACACAAACAGATGGAGAAACATACCATGTTCATGGATTGGAAGAATCAATATTGTCAAAATGGCTATTCTACCCAAAGCAATCTATAGATTCAATGCAATCCCTATCAAGCTACCAATGGTATTTTTCACAGAACTAGAACAAATAATTTCACAATTTGTATGGAAATACATAAAACCTCGAATAGCCAAAGTAATCTTGAGAAAGAAGAATGGAACTGGAGGAATCAGCCTGCCTGATTTCAGACTCTACTACAAAGCCACAGTCATCAAGACAGTATGGTACTGGCACAAAGACAGAAATATAGATCAATGGAACAAAATAGAAAACCCAGAGATAAATCCATGCACCTATGGACAACATATTTTTGACAAAGGAGGCAAGGATATACAATGGAAAAAAGACAATCTCTTTAACAAGTGGTGCTGGGAAAACTGGTCAGCCACTTGTAAAAGAATGAAACTAGAACACTTTCTAACACCATACACTTATGAATCTTATAACTGAAAGTGTGTACCTTTCGATTGCCAGTCTAATTCCCCTTCCCCCCACCCCCACCTCTGGTAACCACAAATCTGATCCGTTTTTCTATGAGTTTGTGTTTGAAGTATAATTGACCTACAAGACTCTGGTAGTGTCTGTAACATAACATAGTGATTCAGTATTTCTATATATTTCAAAATGATTGCCATAATAGGTAGGATAGGCTTTTAAATGAAAGGTATTAGGACAACAGGCTAACTATGTGTAAAAGGATACCACATACCAGGATAAATTCTGAATGTATTAGGGATTTATTATAAAAAAAATGAAACCATATCATTATCCGATTAAAAAATAGATGAATTTCTCTGTAAGCTGGGAAAATAGTTCCTGTGATTCAAAATCCATAGACAATGTGAGTTGATAAATATAAAGGAAAAAATAATTTTTATTCCCTTCACCAAATAACATTCATAAATAAAAGGGCAACCTGGCAAAATCTTTGCAACTTTTGTCACAGATAAAGGATTAATACCCTGTTATTTAAAGGGCTTATAAAAACAAAAAGGCCAGCAATCCTACAAAACAATAAATAAGGGGGACTGACAACTCATAGCAAAAGAAGTTCAAATAGTTTTTAGAAATTTGAAAATATGTTGTCTTGTTTTTAATGAGGAAAATGTAAATTAAAACATCTCTGAGATAAAAATTCTCAGCTTAAAAAAAATTTCTCAGCTATCACACTTGAAAAAATGCAAAAGCTTTACATTAAACACTCTAATTTGTAGAGAAGTAAGTACTTGTAGGTTTTACTAGTGGGAATGTGAACCATTGCAGGGTTTTGATAATACCTAGCAAAGTTACAGATGCACTTATTCATTGATCAGGCAATCTCACATCTAAGAATCTGTCCCAGAGACACTAACTATCCCCAATGTTATGTCCCTGAATTGTGTATAGGACAATTAAATGAAGCAGTATTTGCAATAACAAAGAACTAGAAACAACCCATGTGTCCTTCAGCAGAGGACTGATTGTATAAATTATGGTATAGCCACCCAATGGAATACTATGTAGTTGTAAAAATAAACAAGACTACTAGGTAACCAGAAAAACAAATAAATGTAAATGAGTATGTCTATATACTTCCACAAAGTGATCACCAGGATATATTATTCATAAATTGTTAAATGAAAAAAGTAAGGTGGGGAAAAGTGATCAAAGCAATCTCTAAAATCTCAAATAAAAAGTGAAACAAATGAATCCAACTGAGTATCAAGTTGGTGACATAACCATATATTAAATAAAACCTGTTCCCAGAGACATTAAAACACATCCCTAATGGTTTTACACCCTATGGAGAAAAAAACATGTTCCTGAGAGAATTGTCTGACTTCAGCTCTGGGAGTACAAAACATACAGGGTAAGCTTGAAACATCTTACTGTAACAGAAAGCAAGGATTTTATTTACGAATATGGGATCTTGACAAAAGAACTCAGGAGCCAACTTGAAGGGATTCTTTTAGTTAAAAATGAGCGTCAATGAACAACAGACTAATAACTGCGATAGACTGAAACATACTACTCTTAAATTCATGAATCAACTCATTTTTTAAAAAAATTAACTCATTCTTTTGGAAGTCGATAAAAGGAAAGAATCAAACATTTTATCTTCTTTCCTGTATAAGGTGTGAGTGAGTGAGTGAAGTCATTCAGTCGTGTCCAACTCTTTGGGACCCCATGGACTGTAGCCTACCAGGCTCCTCCCTCCATGGGATTCTCCAGGCAAGAATACCAGAGTGGGTTGCCATTTCCTTCTCCAGGGGATCTTCCTGACCCAGGGATCAAACCCAGGTCTCCTGCATTGCAGGTAAACACTTTAACCTCTGAGCCACCAAGGAAGCAGGGTAATAGTTGGCAAAAGAGCCATTTTCTTTAAGAAGGATTCAAGCTAAGCAAAGAATAGAGTGAGAATATCTCCATTTTGCAACCACTGATGAGACAATTCACTGCAGACGGTGTTCTGCAGTGGCTGCTAACATTATAAAAGAGAGACGACCAGCCATGGTTTGCTTCCTAATGCCTATTATTTACTCATTTAGGAAGTATTTTTGTCAATTAAAAAAATCAAACCTGAATGCAATCAAGGCTTTAGACCTAATAGTTTATGAAAGAAATAGGGGGAAAGAGACAAGTTAAAAGATGCCAAGAGTATATAATCAGCAAAATTCCGAATAACCCTATATGCAAAACAGAAAAACAGACACAGATGCACAGAACAGAATTTTAGACTCTGTGGGAGAAGGTGAGGGTGGGATGTTTTGAGAGAACAGCATTGAAACATGTATATTATCTATGGTGAAACAGATCACCAGCTCAGGTTGGGTGCATGAGACAAGTGTTTGGGCCTGGTGCACTGAGAAGACCCAGAGGAATCGGGTGGGGAGGGAGGTGGGAGGGGGGATCGGGATGGGGAATACATATAACTCCATGGCTGATTCATGTCAATGTATGGCAAAAACCACTACAATATTGTAAAGTAATTAGCCTCCAACAAATAAAAATAAATGAAAAAAAGACAGAAAAAAAAATTACTCCACTGATCAGCTCCCATTCTAAAGATGACACACAGTAACATCAGGGCCTCCACAGTAAGCAATGCTGTCAGGCAAAACGGCTTATAGAAATTCTAGCAGTTTCCAGAAGCTTGTAATTATTACTGCATGTGTGCTAAGTCACTTCAGTTGTGTCTGACTTGCTGACTCATCCTCCATTACATTTAGCAGGGACAGGAAGATCCCCTGGAGAAGGGAATGGCTCCCCACTCCAGTATTCTTGCCTGGGAAATCCCATGGACAGAGGAGTCTGGCGGGCCACAGTCCACTGGGTCACGAAGAGTCTGGCCCGACTGAGGGACTAACACTTTCACCAGCAAGAATATGCCTGATGCACACGTCAAAAGGAAAAATAGTAATATAACACAATGTGTCTTTACCTTATAATAAATTCAGGCCACCAAATCCCACTGAAGAATCCTTTCACGAAAATGCACTGCTTTCAACAGAAAGGTGAGATTACCAACTGTGTCCATGTTAAATGCCAGGAAACTGGAAAAAAAAAAAAAAAAGCACAGTGACCATCATGATTATTTTGTCATCACCAGAGTATTTTAATTTGAAAGAAATAGATGGGATTTGTTTTTTCAAAAAGAATTACTTCCCAATAGGGAGTGTGAGTACACATAATCATCTCTTGATCTCTCACTTGCTGTATTTTGTGCCTTTTATTAGTAATTTTGTCAATGAATGCCTGAGTCAAGTTATTCTATGTGGTCATCCTTGAATGTAAAGATAATATGGATGAAACTGGAGCCTATTATACAGAGTGAAGTAAGCCAGAAAGGAAAACATCAATACAGGATACTAACACATATAGATGGAATTTAGAAAGATGGTAACGATAACCCTATATGCGAGATAGCAAAAGGGACACAGACATATAGAAGAGTCTTTTGGACTCTGTGGGAAAGAGTGAGGATGGGATGATTTGGGAAAATAGCATTGAAACATTCATATTATCATACGTGAAACAGCTCGCCAGTCCAGGTTCCATGCATGATATAGGGTGCTCGGGGCTGGTGCACTGGGATGACACTGAGGGATGGGATGAGGAGGGAGGCGGGAAAGGGGTTCAGGATGGGGAACACATGTAAATCCTTGGCGGATTCATGTCAATGTATGGCAAAGCCACTACAATACTGTAAAGTAATTAGCTTCCAATTAAAATAAATAAAATTTTTTAAGTCCGAATGAGAAATGATTTAGGAAAGAAAATATGTTTTTTTTCAGAATAAATTATGAGAGAAAGCATTATAGATTAAGGTATGAGACATATAAATTACAATGTATGGACCTCAGTTTGAAGGAATAATAAAAATAATATGAGACAATCAAGAAAGTTTGATTCCTGGCTGGATATCTAATAACATTAAGCAATTATTTAGAAGTTTTACATATGTTAATGGTTGTGTTAAAAAAGAGCCCTTTCTTTTATAGATACAGACTGAAATGTTTATAGTTGAGATGGTATGATGTCTGGAATCTGCCTTAAGAATCCAGTGTTGGTGGAGGGGAGTGAGTGAGTTATAGATGAAACCTGATTGGCCAAAAGTTAATTGTTGAGACTAGGTGATGGGTGAAAGCTTCATTATGTTAGTCTCTCTACTTCTGTGTGTATTTGACATTATCCACAAAAAAGAAAAGAGGTATGCATAGAGATAGGGCTTTCTTTCACTCACAGTTATGGTGAGACCATGGAATAAACTGGTCTTTAAAAAAACTATTTTATTGAAGTATAGTTGATTTATAATATTATGTTAATTTCTGCTTGTACAGCAAAGTGACTCAGTTATACATACAGATATATATACATCCTTTTTAATATTTTTTCCATTATGGTTTATTACAGGATATTGAACATAGTTCTCTGTACTGTATGGTAGTACCATGTTGTTTATCTATCCTATAAAGAATAGTTTCCCTCTGCTAATCTCGAAACTCCTAATCTAATCCCCTTCCTACCCTTTTCCTGCTTAGCAACCACAAGGCTGTTCTCTATGTCTGTGAGTCTGTTTCTGTTTCTTGGATGAGTTCATTTTTGTTGTATTTTAGATCCCACATATAAGTGATATCATATGTTGTCTTTCTCTTTCTGACTTACTTCATTTAGTATGATCATCTCTAGATTCACCCATGCTGCTGAAAATAGCATTATTTGCTTCTTTTTTGTGAATGAGTAGTATTCCATTGGGTATATGTACCACATCTTTATCCATTCACCTTTTGATGGACATTTAGATTGCTCCCATGTCCTGGCTATTGTCAATAGCGCCGTGGATGCTGTGAACATAGAGGTGCAAGCATCTTTTCAAATTATGGTTTTGTCTGGAGATGTGCCTGGGAGTGGGGTTCCTGGATCATATGGTAACTCTGTTTTAGTCTTTTTGAGGAACTTCCATACCATTTTCCATAGCGGCTGCACCAATTTAAATTCCCACCAGCCATGTAGGGAGGTTCCTTTTTCTCCACACCTTCTCCAGCATTTATTGTTTGTGGACTTTTTTTCATGAGATGGAAAGCTTAACTGCCATTTTGGAATTTGGGGAGTGCCATATAGAGGGCAGCTGCATTCCCTAGAAATTCCTTCATAGATTTTCCTGGAGGTGTTTGCGTGGTTGGTGACTTCTGGCTCAGATGTGGCTCCTCCTGGACATTGAGTGGGACACTCATGATTTCAGATTCAAGGTCTGCTGTTTGCAACTTACTCCTGGAAGGCTGCACCAACAGTGCCTTGAGGCACTCAGCCATGCCTTGTATGTGAACTCAGAGTGTAGGTGTGTGTAGCTCTCTCTGCTTTCATTCCAGAAGTATTTCTCACTCCCCTCTGAGCAGCCTGTCAGTAGCTGATCAGGTGCTGAATGGGGATGGAGTGGTCCACTCCCCAGGAGCCAGACTAAGAACTTCATCTCATTTTGCTGAATGAGGCTGTCAACTGGAATTGGTTTCCTGAAGAGAAAAGTCTATTTCTCACACCATTATCAGAGCCAGTTTCCCACCAGTGGTATTTTAATTGCATACCAAGCAGCTGTCTGCATATTTTGTTGCCCAACATGTCTAAATTTGTCCCCATATGATCCCAGTGCATGTTCTTTTTCAGCAATGGAGCAGACTATTTTTCAGGAGGGTGTGTTGTACAGACATATACCCGGGTGAGGTTCCTAATTGTCTGGAAGTGATACAGTGACTCCAGCTTATTTTGACATCAGAAATTATAATTTTTTGAAATGGTACAGTTCCCTCTTTCACACATTTGGAGGCAATGTTAAGATTACAAGAGATATAAATCACTGCTGTGCCACAGTTGAGAAAATTGTCAACTTTAGACTATTTCTGTTTTGACTATGTTGTCTAGAAATAAAACTTGGTATGTTGATCTCACCTCATTTTATTACCTCTTCTCATGGGTAGCTGGAGGCACATTCCCGCAGATGGAGGTTCTCAGAATGTCTTTTGGGCCTGACTTGACTTGAAATAAGGCTTAAAGCTACTGGATTATCTCTGGGTTGGAGGACAAAGGGACTAGTTCAAAACCAGGATCCAGACCCTTTCCATATTCACTGTGGTTAAATCTGTTGACATTGGTGTCCAGGAGGAAGAAATTTTCTTCTCTCCTTCTAGGTTCTTCTGGCTGCTCTGAGAATTAAATTGACATGAGATGGGTTGACAGAAGAAAATTAAACAAAAGTTTAATAACATGTATGTAATATGAAAACTGAATAATTCACCCAAATGGTCAAAGCCCTCACCTTAAACTCCATCTTCAAGGAATTCCCTGGTGATCCACTGGTTGGGACTCAACACTTCCTCTTCTAAAGACTTGGGTTCAATTCCTGGTTGGAGAACTAAGATCCCACAAGCTTTATGGTGCAGCAAAAAGTAAAAAAAAAAAAAAAAAAGCTAAATTAAAAAATATCATCTTCAGCTAAAGCAAAAGAGGATATTAGAAGTGGTGGTTTGAAACCTCAAAGGAGAGAAAGGAAAATGACATGGATATAGAAAAACAAGTGTTTGTTAAACAAATGTTTGCTGGGCCAGAGACAATGGGACATAGAGAAGAATTTTAACAAACAGACTTCGCTAGGTTCCTCCCCGTCTACACATCTAGTTCATGCCATAGTTATAATGGTGACAGCTCCCTCCTTGGAACATGTCTTCTGTCTGCATTCTTTCAGGCAGTTGAGGGGAAGGTCAGAATTTCTTCTTGAGTCTTTGGGCCTTGATTGTTTCCAGTTCAAAATAATCTGCATGCTGAAGAGACATTTGGGGTGAAAGTTTTGTTTTCCTTCCTAGGCCTGTACCTGCCACTGGCTCTGTCACACATTCAGTTTTTTAACCTCAGCAAGTGTGCCCAGAGAACATCAGTCCAGAGCAGAGGACAAGGCCTCACCAAGTGTGCGGGTGGTCCCTCGTCAAGATCTTATGTCTCAATTTAAGGTGGAGTTGAGGCTACTGAAGTGTCTGGAATTCCATCCTCAGTCAGTGTTATTTTCGGATTTTCTATTTTAGATGCATCGTTTCAACTTACAGGAGGAAGAAGTAAAAAGAAATCTTTTCTTTTTAAACATCGTGTTCTAGGGATGGGGGAGCCATGTCATTGAAATGCTTCAATATCTGATTTTTTAAATGTTTCATGGGAAAAGTAATTAAACTGCTAGAAGTTCAAAAGCATTCATTTAATTCACAAACATGGTAGAGGTTTTAACACTTTCCAGCAGTGGGCAAAGTTGGGGAGATTGACGAAGACACAGTTTCCCTCTTCAAGGAGTTCTCAGGTGATGACCTAGAGGGGTAGGATCGGGGGTGGGTGGGGGTTATAGAGGGAGGGGATATATACACACACATAGCTGATTCACTTTGCTTCATGGAGAAATCAACACAACATTGTAAAGTAATTATAATCCAATAAAAAATAATAAATGGAAAAAAATGAGGCCTCCCACCCCCCAAGAGTCCTCAGAATGATAAACCTAACAGTTATACAACTGGACCTTTGATGTTCTTGAACCTGGTAGGAGAGATTTTTGCTCTTTTCAAATTATCCTCAAGGCCTAACCTAGAGCCAGTTAGAACTTTGCTGAGGGCCAGGTCATGGTCGGGGAGGGGATAGTTGAAACAGTGATTGAATCCAGCAGTTCCCCCATTGCTTTTCTCCTTTCACAACAGTCTCTTTGGAACTTGGTTCATCATTATTGACTCCAGTGACAATTTTATGGGCTTCCCTGATAGCTCAGCTGGTAAAGAATCCACCTGTAATGCAGGAGACCCTGGGTTCGATTCCTGGGTTGGGGAGATCCCCTGGAGAAGGGATAGCCTACCCACTCCAGTGTTCTTGGGCTTTCCTGGTGGCTTAGGCAGTAATGGAAACCATAGGCTTTGTGCTGCTGAGGGATGTTCTGGTCTCTGAAGATTTCAGGAATGCTGAGCTGATGGTGAGCAGGCAGGGCACTCTGGGAGCCAGCAGAGGAACAGGGACCCGCCTGGATGGATCAGAGGAGGCCCCATGGAAGGGAAAGTGTCTATGCTGAGCCCCGGAGAACTGGTCGGAACAGGCCTCAGAACACATAGTTGGCAGTCACTGAATACCTGGAAGGAGCCTTGCAGAGGAATGAATCTGGGCAGAGGAAATAGCATGTTCAGAGAGCAAGAGGATGGACAGCATGGCATAATTCTTGGGAAAGTACATAGTTCAGCCATTCAGCATTTGACCAAAGTTTATTTTAATGAGCACCTACTGCATGCCAGACTGCGTCATAAGCGCTGGGATCATGGTGATAAATAAGATCAGTAAACTCCTGTTTTTACAGAATTTGGGGAGGATAGTAATCAAACAATAAATAAGATCAGTAAACTCCTATTTTTACAGAATTTGGGGAGGATAGTAATCAAACAATAAATAAGATCAGTAAACTCCTGTTTTTACAGAATTTGGGGAGGATAGTAATCAAACAATAAATAAGACAATTTGGGACAGATATAACTGCAAGATGATATATCAGAGTGATAAGAAGCAGGTTAATAATTTGGTGCACTATCTCTTTCAGGGCTCTTTACTAAAAAGGATGATTACTTATGTAAAGGAATAAAGGTCTAATTATGATATTTTAGAGGAAGTTTTATGATATGGCAGAGAGTCTGCTCAAATCACCAAACATGAGATGGTCTTGCTAAGGAGAGTGAGTAGGGGCATAGGGAATAACTGATAAGGGGGAATTTTGAGCATTTCATTGCTAGAGTGTGAGATGAGTGCAGTTGTGTGGTAGCTTGAACATCCTTTGGGACTGCCTTTCTTTGGGATTGGAATGAAAGTGGATCTTTTCCAGTCCTGTGGCCACTGCTGCATTTTCCAAATTTGCTGTCATATTGAATGCAGCACTTTCACAGCATTATCTTTCAGAATTTGAAAAAGCTCAACTGGAATTCCATCACCTCCACCAGCTTTGTTCATAGTGGTGCTTCCTAAGACCCACTTGACTTCACATTTCAGGATGTCTGGCTCTAGGTGAGTGATCACACCATCATGATTATCTGGGTCGTGAATATCTTTTTTGTACAGTTCTTCTGTGTATTCTTGCCAGGTCTTCTTAATATCTTCTGCTTCTGTTCGGTCCATGCCATTTCTGTCCTTTATTGTATCCATCTTTGCATGAAACTTTCCCTTGGTGTCTCTAATTTTCTTGAATAGATCTCTAGTCTTTCCCATTCTATTGTTTTCCTCTATTTTTTTGCATTGATTGCTTAGGAAGGCTTTCTTTTTTTTTTTTAATTTTAATTTTTTTTTTTTTGAAATATATGTGATTTACAATATTTTCTTATCTCTCCTTGCTATTCTTTGGAACTCTGCATTCAGATGGGTATATCTTTCCTTTTCTTCTTTGCCTTTCATTTCTCTTCTTGTCATAGCTATTTGTAAGGTCTCCTCAGACAACCATTTTGCCTTTTTGCATTTCTTTTCCATGGGGATGGTCTTGATCCCTGCCTCCTGTACAATGTCACAAACTTCTGTCCGTAGTTCATCAGGCACTCTGTCTATTATATCTAATTCCTTGAATCTATTTGTCACTTCCACTGTATAATCATAGGGATTCAATTTAGGTCATACCTGACCTAAGGTCTAGTAGTTTTCCCTACTTTCTTCAATTTAAGTCTGAATTTGGCTATAAGGATTTCATGATATGAGCCACAGTCAGCTCCCAGTCTTATTTTTGCTGACTGTATAGAACTTCTTCATCTGTGGCTGCAGAGGATATAATCAATCTGATTTCAGTGTTGACCATCTGGTGATATCCATGTGTAGTCTTCTCTTTTGTTTTAGGAAGAGGGTAATGCTCAAAATTCTCCAAGCCAAGCTTAAATAGTATGTGAACCATGAACTTCCAGATGTTCTAGCTGAATTTAGAAAAGACAGAGGAACCAGAAATCAAACTGCCAACATCCATTGAATCATCAAAAAAGCAAGAGAGTTCCAGAAAAACATTTACTTCTGCTTTATTGACTATGCCAAAGCCTTTGACTGTGTGGATCACAACAAACTGTGGAAAATTCTTAAAGAGATGGGAATATCAGGCCACTTGACCTGCCTCCTGAGAAATCAAGAAGCAACAGTTAGAACTGAATATGGAACAATAGATTGGTTTCATTTTGGGAAGGGAGTACATCAAGGCTGTATATTGTCACCCTGCTTATTTAACCTGTATGCAGAATACATCATGAGAAATGCTGGACTAAATGAAGCACAAGCTGGAATCAAGATTTCTGGGAGATATATCAATAACCTCAGATATGCAGATGACACCATCCTTATGACAGAAAGCAAAAAGAAACTAAAAGCCTCTTGATGAAAGTGAAAGAGGAGAGTGAAAAAGCTGGCTTAAAGCTCAACATCCAGAAAGCTAAGATCATGGCATCTGGTCCCATAACTTCATGAGAAATAGATGGGGAATCAGTGGAAACAGTGAGAGACTTTATTTTTGAGGACTCCAAAATCACTGCAGATGGTGATTGCAGCCATGAGATTAAAAGATACTTGCTCCTTGGAAGAAAAGTTATGACCAACCTAGACAGCATATTAAAAAGCAGACACTACTTTGCCAACAAAGGTCCATCTAGTCAAAGCTATGGTTTTTCCAATGGTTATGTATGGATGGGAGAGTTGGACTATAAAGAAAGCTGAGCACTGAAGAATTGATGCTTTTGAACTGTGGTGTTGGAGAAAATTCTTGAGAGTCCCTTGGACTGCAATGAGATTCAACCAGTCCATCCTAAAGAAGATCAGTCCTGAATATTCATTGGAAGGATTGATGTTGAAGCTGAAACTCCAATCCTTTGGCCACCTGATGCGAAGAGATGACTCATTCAAAAAGACCCTGATGCTGGGAAAGATTGAAAGCGGGAGGAGAAGGGGATGGCAGAGGATGAGATGGTTGGATGGCATCACCGACTCAGCAGGCATGAGTTTGAGTAAACTCTGGGAGTTTGTGATGGACAAAGAGGCTTGGCGTGCTGCAGTCCATGGGGTTACAAAGAGTTGGACATGACTGAGTGACTGAACTGAACTGATAAAGGACAAAAGGGAATAAAATAAAGGTGTTAGAGAAAGAAAGGAAGGATAGAGTGGTGGAAAGAGTGAGAAAGAAGACCAAGGAACATATTGTGGGTAGGTTAATAATCATAGTTGCTGGCATTTTTTTTTTTTTTTTTTTTAGTTTCTTATTATTGGTCACTAAGTTCATTTGATATGTTAACTTATTTTGTCTTCATCACAACTCTTTGAGGTAGTTACCAGCATCGCACTCATTTTATTCTTATGGAATCAGAGGCAGAGAGGCCTGAGGACCTGCCTAGGGCTTCAAGCCAGAGGTGAAATGCAAACCTAGATGTGCGGTCACCACAGTTCAAACTCCTCACCATGAGTTTTACTCCACTGCCTTTGGTGTTCGGCAGCTCAGTGGCTTCCTTGCCTTGCATTCATTCACGGTATGCATGACAGCAGTATTGACATCCTGCTATCCTGGGTATGGGGCTGGGTTTAAGCAGCAGTTTTAAAAGTCAGGGCCTCTAAACTCTTAGAAACAACATAGGATGGGGGTTCCCAGGGTTGAGAGGAGAGGGCAAAAGGAGTCTTAATGAGTGTAGAGTTTCAGTTTTGCATAATGAAGATGTTCTAGAGCGCTGTTGCACAAAATGTGTATAGTCAACACTATTATACTGTAGACTTAAAAAAATGGTTAAAATGGTTAATTTTATGCTATGTGTGTTTATGTTTACCATAGTTAAAAGTCAGAGGCTAGCAAATTTCTGTTTTGTATTTCAGTATGAATGTTCTTTTTAAAAACTGAGTACACTGAACTAAGTCATATTTATCTTGAATCCCCCCTTTTTGGTTGTTGTTGTTCTTGGATGCATGTCTTTATTTATTTATTTTTTTCCATTTATTTTTATTCGTTGGAGGCTAATTACTTTACAATATTGTAGTGATTTTTGTCATACATTGACATGAATCAGCCACGGATTTACATGTATTCCCCATCCCAATCCCCCCTCCCGCCTCCCTCTCCACCCCATCCCTCTGGGTCTTCCCAGTGCACCAGCCCCGAGCACTTGTCTCATGCATCCAACCTGGGCTGATGATCTGTTTCACCCTTGATAGTATACTTGTTTCAATGCTGTTCTGTCTGAATATCCCATCCTCACCTTCTCCCACAGAGTCCAAAATTCTGTTCTGTACATCTGTGTCTCTTTTTCTGTTTTGCATATAGGGTTATCATTACCATCTTTTTAAATTCCATATATATGCATTAGTATACTGTATTGGTCTTTATCTTTCTGGCTTACTTCGCTCTGTATAATGGGCCCCAGTTTCATCCATCTCATTAGAACTGATTCAAATGAATTCTTTTTAATGCTTGAGCCCCTTTTTTAATTAAAAAACTTATTGGAGTATAGTTGATTTACAATGTTGTGTTAGTTTCAGGTGTAAGCACAATGAATCAGTTATATACATGCACATATATTCACTCTTTTTAAATTATATTCCCATCACAGAATATTGACTAGAGTTCCCAGTAGGTCCTTATTAGTTATCTATTTTATATATAGATGTGTGTATATGTCAATCCCAATCTCCCAGTTTATCCCTCCCCCCACTTGGTCCTGTGACCATAAGTTTATTGATCTTGAGGTCTTCTTGAACGCGAACTCTCAGACACATCTGACTGTTTCCCTATCCAAAATTCTCTTTCTCTCTCTCTTCTCTCCTTCCTTTCTTTCTGAGGAGTCTGTAGAAGCATCCCTTCTACAGAGTTTTTAAACGAGTGCGTTTTAATGGTGAGGAACTTGTCACCAGCTACCTAATGTAGATATTACTTAGCTGAATTTGTTTGTCTTTAAGAACTTTCCTTCATGATGGGTCTGGAAAATTTTAGAATTTATCTCCAAGATGAGAAATATCATCCTGCGTGGTCTTCCTCAAAGCTTGTTCTCAAAACCAGAGAACTGGCAAAGGCTTACATTTGGTTTCTGTGCAAAGAGAACTGAATTGATTGCCGCTTCTGTTTACAGTGTGTGTTTGAAGGCGGTCCTCCATGTTGCTCTTTCAACACTTTGTTGGATCCCTGTGTTTACGTGGTGACTTGGGGGGAGGCAGAGCTGCTCTGTGAACATCAGAACATCCACATCGTGTGGGGGCGGGGGGCACTTCAAGGTGGGCTAAACTGAATGCTGTGAGCAGGAGCAGATGTCGGCTTCCTTCCCAGCAGCCTCCAGCCCACCCCTTTCCCTAAACTATTTATTTGGTGCCAGCGATATTTCTCCATGGTGCATGTCTAAACAGAACACACAAGTGCCACTGAAGCTCCAGAAAGTCTTAGAAAAGAAAGACCACAGAAAAATGTGACTCAACATTCTTCTTCGGGACATTTAGAAAATCAAGAGCACTGCCTGCCAAAAAGAGAAAGAAAATAGAGCCTCCATGAAGGGACACACTCCCACAGCAAAGGCGGCCTTCCCCGGCTGCGCGCGGTGGGACTGTGGCCTCGTCTCCTCCCGGTGCTCCCCTCCTGGTGCACCCTTGCTTTCTGATCACTCCAGGGCAGAGGGGAGGGGCAGGACGTGGTGGGCATGTGGTTTTGTGCTGGTGAGTTGGGGGGTGGGTGGGCTGGGATGGATTCTCCAGCTGAAAACAATAAAATCCACCTCAGAAGAATTCTTCACAAAGTTGGATGATGGTTTGACAGTCCCAGAGTACTCACACAATCTCTGCAGCTGTGCAGTTTAAAAAAAACAAAAACAAAAACAAAAAGCTTCATGGAAAAGAAAGGAGACAATGCTTCTGAATTCCTCTTCTATATCCATGTCCATCTCTAGGCACACGATCATAAGAACTCACTTCTCACTGAGGTTAATTCACTAATCATTGCAAACGCCCCTGTTCAGAAATTTCTAAAGTTGGTCACAACATTTCTTTATTCTTGGCAAAGTGTGATAAGTTTCAATCTTATTGATTTTGCCTGAGTGGAGAACCTAAAATGCCTGTTAGGCGAGTTTGGACACCACTGGAAGCCTCAGGAGTTTTCCAGTTTGATAATGTGGCTAAGAAAACAGTCAGAGTTTCTGTTTTATTGGGTCTGGGTCATCTTTCAAGTTGCTTCCCTGGTGGCTCAGACAGTAAAGAATCTGCCTGCAATGCAGGAGACCTGGGTTTGATCCCTGGGTTAGGAAGATCCCCTGGAAAAGGGAATGGCAACCCACTTCAGTATTCTTGTCTAGATAATTCCACGGTCAGAAAGGCCTGGTGGGCTACAGTCCTTGGGGTCACAAAGAGTTGAACATGACTGAGTGACTAATGCAATCTTTCAAATTAGTACTTCTGCACACCTTGGAACTTGTAGAAGAATGGGTGCTTAAATGCTACCTTAAACATGTTTTCTTGAGGGATGCAGAAATAGGTGATTTCGCTTCTCAGATTCTTGTACATGAATGTTTATATTAGCCAAAATGTAAAAAAAAAAAAAAAAAAGTATCCATCAGTGGAGGAATAGATGAGCAAAAGGAATATTTATGTAAGATGAAATGTTATTCAGGCATAAAAAGGATTAAAGATCTGAGACATAGTACAATTTGAATGAACCTCAAAAGCATTATGCCAAGTGAAAGGGGCCAGACACAAAAAGTCACATATTGGATGAATCTTTTTATATGATAAATCTGGAATAAACAGATCTATAGAGTCAGAAAGCAGATGGGGGAGGGGAGAATGGCATGGGTGTTCTGGGGTAATGAAAACATTTTGAAAATGGAAAGAGATGGTGGTTGCATCACATTGTGAATGTACTAAATGCCACAGAACTGTACATGTCATATGGTTGATTGTATGTTGTGTGAATTTCACCTCAGTTAAAAGAAGGAGTATGTACAGCAAAGGAAACCATAAACAAAACAAAAAGACAACCTATGGAATGGGAGAAAATGTTTTTAAATGATGCGACTAATAAGAGCTTAATTTCCAAAACATACAGTTCATACAACTCAACAATAACAAAACAAACACCCAATTGAAAAATGGGCAGAAGACCTAAATACACCTTTATCCAAACAAGACATACGGATCTCAATAGGCATATGAAAAGATACTCAAAGTCACTGGTTATTAGAGAAATACATATCAAAACTACAATGAAGTACCACCTCAATCCATTTGATGGCCATTATTAAAAACTCCACAAATAACAAATGCTGGAAAGGGTGTGGAGAAAAGGGAACTCTCTTGCACTGTCAATGGGAATATAAATTGGTGCAACCACTGTGGAAAATAGTATGAGGGTTCCTTAGAAAACTAAAAATAGAATTACCATATGATCCAGCAACCCCACTCCTGGGAGTATATCTGGACAAAATTATAATTCAAAAAGATACATGTACCTCTTCATTCATAGCAGCACCATTTACAACAGCTAAGACTTGGAAGCAACCATCCATCTAATGTCCATCAATAGACGAATGGATGAAGATGCAGTGTGTGTGTGTGTGTGTGTGTGTGTGTGTGTGTGTGTGTGTGTGTATTAAGTTCAGTTCAGTTCAGTTCAGTCACTCAGTCGTGTCCGACTCTTTGCAACCCCATGAATGGCAGCACGCTAGGTCTCCCTGTCCATTACAAACTCCCAGAGTTTACTCAAACTCATGTCCACTGAGTCGGTGATGCCATCCAGCCATCTCATCCTCTGCCGTCCCCTTCTCCTCCTGCCCCCAATCCCTCCCAGCATCAGGGTCTTTTCCAATGAGTCAACTCATCGCATGAGGTGGCCAAAGTATTGGAATTTCAGCTTCAGCATCAATCCTTCCAATGAACACCCAGGACTAAAGGAGAGGAACACCATCTCCTTTAGGATGGACTGGTTGGATCTCCTTGCAGTCCAAGGGACTCTCAAGAGTCTTCTCCAACACCACAGTTCAAAAGCATCAATTCTTCTGCACTCAGCTTTCTTCACAGTCCAACTCTCACATCCATACATGACCACTGGAAAAACCATAGCCTTGACTAGACAGATCTTTGTTGGCAAAGTAATGTCTCTGCTTTTTAAAATGCTGTCTAAGTTGGTCATAACTTTCCTTCCAAGGAGTAAGCGTCTTTTAATTTCATGGCTGCAATCACCATCTGCAGTGATTTTGGAGCCCCCAAAAATAAAGTCTGACACTGTTTCCACTGTTTCCCTGTCTATATATGTATGTATATGGAGCATGTGTGGTGTGTGTATGTATATATATACACAATGGAATACTACTCAACCATAAAATGAATGAAATAATGCCATTTATGGCAACATGGATGGACTTGGAGATTATCATACTAAGTAAGTCAAAGACAAAGACAAATACCATATACCACTTATGTGTGGAATCTCAAATACAACACAAATGAACATATCTATGGAGAAAACCAAAGATAGTTTTAGTTGAAACAGAAGTAAACTCACAGACATAGATAAAGACTTGTGATTGTCAACGGGGGTGGGGAAGGGAAGGGAAGGATTAGGAGTTTGGAGTTAATAGATGCAAACTTTTATATATAGAATGGATGGGCAACAAGGTCCTACTTTATAGCACAGGGAACTATACTCATTGACCTGGGATGAACCATAATGGAAAAGAGTATTAAAAAAGACTATATGTTTATGTATAACTGAGTCATTTGGCTGTACAGCAGAAATTAACACAAAACTGTAAATTAACTACACTACAATTTAAAAAAGGAGTGCATAATTTGTTTCATTTTTAGAGATGTAATATTTCTTTTTTATTAATTTATTTTTTAATTGAAGGATAATTGCTTTATAGTATTGTGTTGGTTTCTTCCAAACATCAACATGAAGGAGCCAGCTGTTCCCTCCCTCTTGAACATCCCTCTAGAGATGTGATATTTCTGTTCGGATGCTTGCCTCTTTTTCTATGCCATCCCAGAGAGGCTCATTCTTCACATTCCATTCAAAGTCCTCAGACTAGAGACAGTTACTATTAAACTCATCTCCTTATCTTTCTCCCAGAAATTTATATATTCATAGTATCTCCCAATTTGCCTCATTTTCTTAGTGGCAAATGCATTCTTTTTAAGAACTCTTTTTAAGAGTCAGTATGTCTGTTTTCAGGGTTATCCCTGATTGCAAGTGAAGGGAACTCTGGAAAATTGGTAGAATCTCTGTAACTGGCAACTTGAGATCAATAATCTTTTAGCTTTTAAAACCCCTGTGGGTCAGAGTGCAAGTGCATGGAAAAAAAACAAAACAAAAACTGAACACCTCCATTGCTTCTGTTCTTCTATTCAATTTCCTTGGCTGGTTTCCTCAATAGAATATTTTAATAAAGGAAATAGTTTTCCTCCTGCCTAGTTCTCTATTGGAGCCTCAATGTAATGGGTGATGCTAAAGTGAGCCTGTTTGTAAAAGTTCAGTTCAGTTCAGTCGCTCAGTCATATCCGACTCTTTGCGACCCCATGAATCACAGTAGACCAGGCCTCCCTGTCCATCACAAACTCCTGGAGTTTACTCAAACTCATGTCCAGCGAGTCGGTGATGCCATCCAGCCATCTCATCTTCTGTCGTCCCCTTCTCCTCCTGCCCCCAATCCCTCCCAGCATCAAGGTCTTTTCCAATGAGTCAGCTCTTCATATGAGGTGCCCAAAGTACTGGAGTATCAGCTTCAGTATCAATCCTTCCAATGAACACCCAGGACTGATCTCCTTTAGGATGGACTGGTTGGATCTCCTTGCAGTCCAAGGGACTCTCAAGAGTCTTCTCCAACCCCACAGTTCAAAAGCATCAATTCTTCAGCGCTCAGCTTTCTTCACAGTTCAACTCTCACATCCATACATGACCACTGGAAAAACCATAGCCTTGACTAGACAGATCTTTGTTGGCAAAGTAATGTCTCTGCTTTTTAATATGCTATCTAGGTTGATCATAAATTTCCTTCCAAGGAGTAAGCATCTTTTAATTTCATGGCTGCAATCACCACCTGCAGTGATTTTGGAGCCCCCAAAAATAAAGTCTGACATTGTTTCCAGTGTTTCCCTATCTATTTCTCATGAAGTTATGGGACCAGATGCCATGATCTTAGGCTTCTGAATGTTGAGCTTTAAGCCAACTTTTTCACTCTCCTCTTTCACTTTCATCAAGAGGCTTTTTAGTTCCTCTTCACTTTCTGCCATAAGGGTGGTGTCATCTGCATGTCTGAGGTTATCGATATTTCTCCTGGGAATCTTGATTCCAGCTTGTGCCTCCTCCAGCCCAGCATTTCTCATGATGTACTCTACATGTAAGTTAAATAAGCAGGGTGACAATATACAACCTTGGCATACTCCTTTCCCAATTTTGATCCAGTCTGTTGTTCCATGTCCAGTTCTAACTGTTGCTTCTTGACCTGCATATAGGTTTCTCAAGAGGCGGGTCAGGTGGTCTGGTATTCCCATCTCTTTCAGAATTTTCCACAGTTTATTGTGGTCCACACATTCAAAGGCTTGGGCATAGTCAATAAAGCAGAAATAGATGTTTTTCTGGAACTCTCTTGTTTTTTCAATGATCCAGCAGATGTTAGCAATTGATCTCTGGTTCCTCTGCCTTTTCTAAAACCAGCTTGAACATCTGGAAGTTCACGGTTCACATACTGTTGAAGCCTGGCTTGGAGAATTTTGAGCATTAATTTACTAGCGTGTGAGATGAGTGCAATTGTGCAGTAGTTTGAGCATTCTTTGGGATTGCCTTTCTTTGGAATTGGAATGAATACTGACCTTTTCCAGTCCTGTGGCCATTGCTGAGTTTTCCAAATTTGCTGGCAGGTTGAGTGCAGCACTTTCACAGCATCATCTTTTAGGATTTGAAATAGCTCAACTGGAATTTGTAAAAGTAGAACCCTACAAATTCTGCTGTCACTAGGCAATGGTAATTTATATTCTGGAATAAGAGTGCTTCATTTGGAGGAGAAAATGACTGGCAGGAGGCTGAAGAGGATGATGGAGAGAAAGAATAGAAGACAAGTAGAGGACTAAACTGGAACCCATTAGTAGCAGAGGAAAAGGAACAAGAGTGAACTCTTAGAGTACTGTAGACTTTGAATGCATTGTGACACAAGACTTAGAATTACCCCCTTAACTACCTCCTGCCTTAATGCTACAATAACTTCTGGATAGTATTATATCTCAGGTTGGTGGTCCTCTTCTTTCACATCTCTTAGCTATAGAAGAAGGAGCCATTTTCCTCCTAAAACCAAGGGAAGTCACTTTATGTAGTCATTAAGTTGTGTCCGACTCTTTTGTGACCACATGGACTGTGGCCTGCCAGGCTCCTCTGTCCGTGGGATTTCCCAGGCAAGAACACTTGAGTGGGTTGCCATTTCTTCTCTAGGGGATCTTCCTGGTCCAGGAATCAAACCTGGGTCTCCTGCTTGGCAGGCAGATTCTTTATTGCTGAGCCACCTAGGAAGCCCCAAACCACAGGAAACCTAATGCGGATAAACTTAGTGTTGAATCACTTGGAGGCCAGGTTGACCAACCACATTCAAGCTGAGGCACTATGGGTTCAATTGTATGTACTTAGGATGAAAGTCAGTCTCCTTGTTCATAGAGAATGATTCCATGGCAGCTTTTAAGAAAAACTGTCTGAACTTCAGATAACTTAGTCAATGTTTAGATGAGCTAAGTGAAATTTAATTAGAAACACATTGAAATTTATCTTGAAGCACATAGACCTTAAAATGAAAGAGATTAATCAGCATAAAAGCTTGAGAAATTCCAGCAACATGCTTCTTATATTGAGTTTGTAGACATAGAATTTCTTAGATAAGAATTCAGATTATCTAGAAGATTCTGAAACCAGACCAGATTACTCATTGTTTGTAAGTATTTATTCTTGGCATTTCAGTAGGGGGTTCTTTAAAATTTCAAAATGATGTCAAGAGGGACAATTCTTAAAAGAATAAGGTTTTAAAGTAAGAACATTATTGTTTTGGAGTAAAGTATAAGATTAAAACAATGGAAGATCCATTTTTACCTACCTTGTATGAGAATTTCATCATTTCTCCCAACTACACTCTGAGAGGGTCAAAAAGGAGTACCTGTAACCACAACTGATTGGATCACGCATATGCATGTGACTCAAGATGGACCAATCAAATTTTATCACCTGGAGGAAAGTGGAATTGGGTCATGGAGACCATGTCAGTTCACTCTGAGTATCTGGGGAGCCATGTTGAATTGGAGGATGAAGTAGCTATTGATTAGTGGATAATTACATTGGTAAGCTGGCCAGAGGATAAAAGAGAATTAAATATATGTGCAAAGAGACACAGGGATAAGGAAATACTTGGTCTCAAAGAGTGGGAGGGGAAAGGTTCCTGGTATCTTTCCAATTTTCCTAACACCCAGCTCTATGTCTTTATTTGGCCTCCTCGAGTTTCCCTTATACTCTCATGTTTCTTAGATGAGTTTTGGTTTCTCACAACCCCCCAAATGATCCCTGAATAATTCAAACCTCTGGCTGCTCCCCAGAGCCAGCCTTTCTAGGGCCAATAGTGATTTTCTTCATTTAATAAAGCTTTTCAGAGATGGGGATTCCAACTCTCATAAAAGCCTACTGCAATATTTAGACGTCTTTAATTAGAATCTTCCTTATCCCACACCAAATTTTACAGAAATGAGAACTCATTTTTTGCTGTTGTTCTTTTTTCAAAATTTTGTTCAATGGGACAGGTAACTGTTTTATTTCTTACTCAAAGTAGACTTAAGATCCTTCATTAGTATTTCCCAAACTTACTTCATCATAAGAATCACCCAGGAGATGCATGTTAAAAATTCAAATTAGTGCTCTTCTCTGGATCTGATCCAAGAGGTGGAGCTAGGAATTTGTATTTTAACAAGCATCCCTAGTGATTCCTATAATCAGAGAAGTTAAGAAACATTGTATTTAAAGATAGTAAGTTATCTCTTATGATTTATTGTCTTCAAAAAATTTCCTCACCTCTAATTGCCTCCCCACCTAAGTCTACAAGTTCAAGCTCTTCATTGTCTTCAAGGCTTAGAACAAAGGCCAGTGTCTTTGTAATACCACAGCTGGTGGAATCTCTTCCTCCATTTCAAGTGTAGGAAGACAATTCCTGAGCAGTGCTTGGTGAAGGACAATTTACCCTTAACCTTTATTTGTGGCTCCTTTATGGAATTAAATGGCAACCCACTCCAGTACTCTTGCCTAGAAAATTCCATGGATGAAGGAACCTACAGTCCATGGGGTCACAAAGAGTTGGACACAACTGAGTGACTTCACTTTATGGAATTGGTTCTATTTTACCATTAGGGTTGTTCAGCTACTTGAATATCTCCTCTGAGACTGTACTCCTATTCACTCTGGTAATCTTTGCAGAACCCAGCAGAGGGCTCTGTAGGAAGTAGATTTCATATGCTTCCTTGATAGCTCAGTTGGTAAAGAATCCGCCTGCAATGCAGGAGATCCCAGTTCAATTCCTGGGTCGGGAAGATCTGCTGGAGAAGGGATAGGCTACCCGCGCCCCCCCCCCCCCCCCCCCAGTATTCTTGGGCTTCCCTTATGGCTCAGCTGGTATAGAATCTGCCTGCAATGTGGGAGACCTGGGTTCCATCCCTGGGTTGGGAAGATCCCCTGGAGAAGGGAAAGGCTACCCGCTCCAATATTCTGGCCTAGAGAATTCCGTGGACTATACAGTCCATGGGGGTCACAAAGAGTCGGACACGACTGAGTGACTTTCACTTTCACATGTTTAGGGACTAATGGAGGTCTTCTCCCCTGGAAGTCACCTAGCTCAGGGCTTACGGTGGAGTCCCTCCTTTGGAAACATTCACTAAATTCTATAAGGCCAACTCCCAAGAGGGCTCACTTCTGAATTTGAGTTTCTTTCATCCTCCCCCACTGAGAGTGGCTCAACAGTTTCGAGTTCTTAATCAAGAAAAAGTGTAAGCAGGGATTTGCCTGGAAGTCCAGTGGTTAAGACTCCATGCTTCCCCTGTAGAGGGCGTGGGTTCAATCCCTGATCAGGGAACTAACATCCCACACGTCACATGGCCAAAAAAGAATAAACGAATAGGCTCAAGATATTTTTAAAAATACTATCACAAAGAGAAAAAGTATAATCTGGTGAGTGGGAAAGGAGTTGATTTGCTGCACAGTATCTTCCCCCTTTCTTTGCCTTGTGGAGGAGATGGCGTTTGATTT
The DNA here is from genome assembly GCF_963930625.1 of Muntiacus reevesi. Lineage (NCBI taxonomy): Eukaryota > Metazoa > Chordata > Mammalia > Artiodactyla > Cervidae > Muntiacus > Muntiacus reevesi. The sequence goes on along the minus strand of NC_089251.1, from coordinate 193,744,610 downwards.
GTTCTTTCAATTGCTTCTAAGACTGAGGTGCTCAGACTGTTCTCTCCACACTGAGGAACGGGTGATAGTCTCTTCTTTGAATGTTGGTGGGCTCCTAAACCCCAGACCATCAGAATGTGTCCCATTGCTTGTGAGGATATGGAGTAGGGTAGAGACGGCAGGAGTGCTGGAGAGCTTTGGGTCGGGGTGGGGTCACTGTGCCTTCTTGTGGCTGAACTTGACAAGGAGATATGGGAGTTCCCTGGGGTCAGAAGGAGCCATCAGATGGAGCCTGGGCTGAAGTAGGCATCATCTTGGCAGGAACCTATATGAGTCTTTTTGGCTGAGGGTATTTAGGCCACAAAAGGGTATGAACTGTGTCACCCATTTTGGTGGACGAGGGCAGGGAGCACGAGACAGAGCCTTGGAGCCTCAGCAGGTTTCTTCTCTGGGGGGCACTTGGCAGGGAGAGGTCACTGAGTGCCCTCTGATGCTCAGCTAGCATGCCCCGTGAGACAGTGGGCACTTGAGTGCCTCCATGGGGACTGGGCTGCCATCAATGGAGTCGCATAGAGTCGGACACGACTGAAGCAACTGAGCAACAGCAGCATGGGGACAGAAGCAGTGACAAAGAACAGGAAAAGGGACAGTGTACTATTGGCCATTTAGGACTTACGGTCACGAAACCAAGAATGTAAAGTCCCACCCAAATCCCCCAGCTTTTATAGTGAGCAAGCAAACGCCAGAGGGGTGAAAATGGAAGAAAAAGGGAGGGGGGAGAAAAGAGTGGGTGAGCAGACCACTTCTCACCTCCCAAACCCAAGCAGCAAAAACTGGAGAGAACAGAAATTTTTACACAGGACATGAGATGGTTTTAATTGCCAAACATGATGGTAAAATAATGGAATCAGAACTGACATCTTGTTAAGGAAGGTGGCTACTCAGCAGAAAGGGGATTTTAACAGGGTGAAACTAGTAGCCATTATTTAGAAGATTTAAATGATTCCATGCTTGCGTTTCTTAGTCCAGCCAATTACATATGCAGCGAATACATTTCCTCTTGCATTTCATTCTATCACTTTTCAAATAAGAACCCCGGATCAACCTCTGTACTTGAATAAGGATATGACCAGTACTGTTACAATGAAAGGAGTTGTAAGTTGGCAGATAATGCCAACTCTTGCACTACAATAGAAAGTGAAAGTGAAATCGCTCAGGCGTGTCTGACTCTTTGCCATCCCGTGGACTGTAGGCCACCAGGCTCCTCCGTCTGTGGGACTTCCCAGGCAAGAATACTGGAGTGGGTTGCCATTTCTTTCTCCAAGGGATCTTCCTGTCTCAGGGATCTAACCCAGGTCTCCCTCATTGCAAGCAGACATTTTAACCTCTGAGCCACCAGGGAAGCCCTACAATACCATGTAGCTTTTCTGACATTAATCTTATAAAGATGATGCATAGATACACTGTGTTATCCATTATCACGACGGTTCCCTTCTTTCTTCGTTGGAATTTTCTCCTTAACTTTTATTTTATGTGTGTGTGTTTGCAGTTTTATTGGAATATAACCAACATATAATAAATTTCGTATATCAAATATGTACAGTTTTATGTTTCAACACATGTACATCACAGTGAAACCATCAAGACAATCAAGATAAGGAACCTATTCCCCGCTCCTGAAGTTTCCTTCTGCCCTTTTGTAATTCCTCCCTCCTGCTACCCTTGCGTTCCCTCCTTATGCTCCATGGCTCCCATCTCTCAAGTCCCCAGGCAATCATTACCAAGCTGCCCTCTGTCATTTTTAGATTAGCTTGCATTTTTTATAATTTTGTATAAATAGAATTATTCAATATATATTTCTTTTTTGCTCCTTTCACTCTGCATTATTATTCATTCATGCATGTTGTAATTCATCCATGCAGTTCATTCCATGTGTGTATTGACAGCTCATTCCTTTCTGTTTCTGAGTGATATTTCGTTGTATGGATGTGCCACAGTCTCTGTATCCCGGCGATAGTTTTTGTCTCTGAGTGGTATTTCATTGTATGGACATTCCCTGTGTGTGTTGACAGCTCATTCGTTTTTATTTCTGAGTGGTATATAGGCCACAGGTTCTGTATCCTGGCGATGGTTTTGGTCTCTGAGTGGTACTTCAGTGTCTGGACATTCCTGTATGTACTGACAGCTCACTGCTCTCTCTGAGAGGTATTTCACTGCGTGGACACTCCCTGTGTGTACTGACTTTTACTCCTCTCTCTCTCTCTGAGTTTTATATGTGCCACAGTTTCTGCATCCTGGCAAAGGACAGTAGGGTTGTTTCCAGTTTGGCCACTGCCAATAAAGCTGCTGGAAACATTAGTATACCAATCTTTGTTTGGATGTACGCTTTAATTTTTCTTGGTTAAATGCTTAGGGACCAGAATGACTGGTTCACATGGTAAATGTATGTTTAATTTTTAAAGATGTTGCCAAACTATGTTCAAAAATGGGTGCAGCATTTTGTATTCCCTACCAGCAGTGTATGAAGGTTCCAGTTCACCCATATCCTTGCTAACACCTGTTATGTTCAATCTTTTCAATTTTAGACATCCTACTAGGTGTATAGTGGCATCTCATTGTGGTTAAGTATCTGTTCATATCTTTTGTCCATTAAAAAAAACTGGCTTCTTTCCCTATTATTGAGTTCTTTTGAGAGTTTTTCATATATTCCAAATACAAATTTATATCAGATATATGGCTTACAGATGTTTTCTCTCAATCTATAGCTTATTTTTCATTATCTTAATGTTCTCTTTTGAAGAACAGAAATTTTTAATATTTTGAAGAAATTTATTCAATTTATTATTTAAAATTAAAAAACTGCATACTGTGCCTTGGTGTTATATGTAAGAAATCTTTGCCTAACCCAATTGTGTGTTTGCTTTCAATCCGTAAGCTTTCCTAGAAAACATTACAGTAAGTCCTTTACATAAGAAAGAGCTCCATTCTGAGAGTGCATTCTTAAGTCCAGTTTATTTGTAAGTCTAAAAATGTTAGCCTAGCTACCCAACTAACTGAATCAGCTCTTTAGTAGTGTACCGTAATAGGTTTATAGTACTTTTCACATAAATAATATGTACATAAAAACAAACACAAAAAAATAGAGAAAGCATTTTAAGTCTTACAGAACAGTATCTTGAAAAGTACGGTAGAACACTACAACTGACATATAGGGGCTGGCACGCAGGTTTGCATCTTTGAAAGCCTGCAACTTGAAGACTTATATGTAAGCTATATTAGCCTGATGCATTGAGATCACCAAGCTCTATCTCCACTTTTTATACGTCCCCTTTATCTGCAATTGGTTGTTAAAGATCCCGGTGACATTGTGCTGCATCCTGTCACTTAAGCCGCTGATAAAGCCATCAGTGAATGCCAGCTACTTCCCTCAATGGCATCCCTTAAATTGGTGCTGAGTGAAACCAAATTTGGTGTTTAGCTCTCAAGCTCGTTGTGTACTCACACATGAGAAATGTGGTCTAGACCACACATGCTTCATCTACTGATAAGAATGGCAGATTTGGAGAAATTAGATTCTATGGACTGTTGCTTATTTTTTTCATTTTTAATATTATTCATTTATGAAGAAAAAACTACATGTACCTGGTGTAGTATAGTCCTCCCTCTGAGTTGCCTGGATGTTTTACATGCATTTCTACTAGTGATCTATCTTAGGCACACCTAACCCAGAGACCGAACTACATTAACTACAGATATCAGTGGTGTGAACGACCACGTGTTCAGATATATGTCAGCTAGTGAATATCCTTTGAACATCTTCTAGATATTAGACTGATCTCAAATTTTTGTAGTATTTCTATCTTATTTTTAATTGAAGGAAGCACATCACTTTTTTTTTTTTTTCACTTTACCATTCACTCTTCAGGGTCATCTGCTGAATTCAGAGCTATTCTGCCTCTTCTCTGAACTTCTCATGAGGTTTGTAGAACCTCACACTCCATCATGAAGGATTCTCCTCCCCACTGTTCAGGTTGTCATAACCCCCTTATTTCTGGTTCATAGTCCACTCTTCATGGGTGTCTTGCTTCCAGCTCCACACACATCATAGAACAAAAGTTACTCATACTGTTTTCAACCACAATTTTAGATGCTTCCATTTGTTTTTTGCTCCCTGGCTCTTTTCCCTCAGATTTCCAGTTCTTATCTCTTCCTTCTTTCACATACTAACTCTGTTAGAGACTCAACCTTACTGACTTTTGTAGAACAATCAGAGTCATGAGTCTTCTATGCATCTGTCTACCATCTTGCTACAAAGAGGATAATTGTCTTGACATGCTAATTTGTCAACATGAAATTTTAAAGTATTTTATGTGAGTTTTCTCCCTGGCCCCTTTAGAAAATTTAGAGATTTGAAAGCATCTTTTTTTCTGTTCAACTTCAGTGTGATCCTGACAGCCCTGGGAAACTCTACAAAATTGTGTACACACACACACACACACACACACACACACACACACAGACTTCCCAGGTGGCGCTAGTGGTAAAGAACTCCTCCAATGCAGAAGACAGAAGAGACACAGGTTCAGTCCCTGGGTTGGGAAGATGCCCTGGAGGAGGGCATGGCAACCCACTCCAGAATTCTTGCCTGAGAAATCCTATGGACAGAGGAGCCTGGCTGGTTACAGCCCATAGGGTCGCAAAGAGTCAGACATGACTGAAATGACCTACTTAGCACGCATGTGCAAACACATACAAACCCATGTTCATCTCTGGTGGGTTCTCAGGTGAAATGTTTGTGGCTGAGTCAGGAATATTCACTGCCTTTATTCAGTGATAAGTGAACCTGGAGCTTGACGGTTGCCAAGCCAGCATGCTTGGGTTCCATCTTCATCTCCCGACTTTCTCTGTGTTACTGTTTTAGTGTTGCCTTGGCTCTGGAGAGAGGATTTTGGATTAATATGAAGTAACATGTGAAAATGTGGTCGTGGGTTCCTTCCAGTCTCCAGTGGAAATCTGTCCACATCAGAGAACCTCTGCATGAGGTGGCATGATTGGTTTTATGTGTTCCAGGGAGGCCTAGTCTTTGACAAGCTGGGAATGTTTTGGATTAAAATGCAAGCATGTTGGCAGAATGATGTGGGGAAGCTTGCATAATGTATAAGGCCTGTCAGCACCCTGCCCCGATTGAGCTGGTGCTTACGAGTCCCTCAGTTTAATGAGTCCAATATACACCTATGAGGTTTTATAAGCTAACACCAAAGCAAGTTAGAAAGACTTGAAACACATATGTTTTTTGACCAACTGTGATATTTTCAGGAACTCACCCATGAGACTTTAAAATGTCTATAAAATTTTCTGTTGGAAGCAGTTTCTGGAAGTAATAGTGTGCTTGGGGTTTAAATTTACACAGCCCGGTGAAGGTGCATCCCTTTCATGATCTGAAGATCTGACTCGTACCAAATCCTTCTTCCCCACTCTTCTGTGGCCTTGCATTCATCTATTTTGGCCAGAAGCAAAAGCCTTATGCTTAATCTAATACCCCTTTATTTGAATAAATGCCCCGTGGGTAAATAATCCTCTGGCAATGCAGGAGACTCAGGCAGACATGAGCTCGGTCCCCGGGTTGGGAAGATCCCTTGGAGGAGGGCATGACAATCCACTCCAGCACTCATGCATGGAGAATCCCCATGGACAGAGGAGCCTGGTGGGCTACAGCCCACGGGGTCACAAAGAGTTGGACACAACTGAAGTGACGGAGGACATGCTCAGCTGCTTATTCAAATTTAAAAAATGACCTAGAATTACCAAAAGAGGAGTGTTAGATAAGAGGGTGGGGCTTATAATGGAATTATCTGATTAACTAAGGCCTGACAATGTATGCATTTTTCTTTCCTTTCTGTTGATGAAAATCCTTTTGAACATTTTCCTAACCTTATGAAGTTCTATATAGAAAACATGAGATAAACTTTCTCTGATGATTGAAAATATTATTGTGCTTGAGGTTCACATTTCTGAACATTGACTCATTGGGAACAGTCCTTAGCCTACAGTAAGTGCTTGGTGAATATTTGATGAAACAAAGTGATTGTATCACACAGGACTGCCATTACAAAGATGTGAGAGAAGACAAGTCTGCACTGACACCAGGTCACTTGTTGCCTATTTTCCTATAAACTATGGTCTTCTATTCTCTCTCTCTCTCTTTTTTTTTTTTTTTCCTAAAAGTGAGATACAAAAAGGACCATCTGCTTAAACTGTGTGAAGCTGAGATGGGTTTTGGTTTCTAACAAATGATATTTTTCTCCCTTTGTCCTTTGTAGAGAAAACATTCAAAAAGACTGACAGTATTAGTAAGAAACAGGTTTACTCAGATGTAGCTTGAGACATTGTAAAAGTGTCTCGAGCATTCAAAAATGTAGTGGGTTTTGTGTGTGCCAAAACCCTTTAGCTTATACCATCCCAACTCCAAGATCAGAAAGTTCAGTGATCCGCAGAGTCAAATGGAGCACAGCTCAAGCCAAAAAGAGTGACAGGATACACAGTATATATTGTCTATTGCCCTCATTTAAGAGGTGCATTTTCAAAGAAGACATGAAATGAGAATTCCCTAGCCAAGCTCTCTACTGTCATCATTACGGCATAATTGGCACAATGGTTTCCCAGACATCTGTACCAAAGATGTTGCTGATTGCTGAATATATGATACTGGCGATGGTCGTCAGCTGTTCTGGGTTAGTATAGCTGATGTAATCACCAAAGTTTCATTCATAACAAGCGCGCATCTTATATGGCCCCTTAACCACTTGAATATGGATTTGTGCTGTACAGGTCAAAGTTCGAGCGTGTATGCAGCATGAAGCAGTCCAGAATGTTCTGGTAGGTATTTTATTTGCCAACAATGTTTCTTTCAGTTCTGTCCAATAAAAATAGTTTGAGTGGATGGATGGTGTGGAGAGACAAGGTTCTTATACCTATAGGTCTCTCTGATCTTTCATCTTTCCCCCTGAGATCTCTACTACAGTTTTCATCAAAAGCACCAGAAACACGCTTCTTCAGAATTGATTCTCCTGCCCATTTCACAGCGATTGATGATGTGTGCTTTCCTTGTGGAGCCATGTGGATGGTGTAACTGATCTCCCTTGTTCAGCAGGTAATAAGCACTTTTCTTTGCCTGGCAGACTCCTGTTTTTCTTCTAAGACTCGGCTCGGCATCCTTTCTGTAAAGGTCGCTCCTCGACACCTCCCGCCCCCAACGCCTCCGTTTCTACTCTCATAACATCATGCGTTTTTGTCTGTCAAAGCACTCACAACACTGCATTGAGATTTTGTGGTATGTATCTGTCATCCTCTCTAGAGTGTAAGCTTTTCAAGGTCAGTGGCTGCCTGGGATTTCAGCTCCAATTTTTCTGATTTCAGTCCCCTTGCAAACTCTTCATACTTTGTCATACATGGGTTACAAAGTGAAGATTTGGGTGCCTGAGTTCTAGAAATTTGGAAACATCATACATTTAAACATATACACAATGCATCCATGACTGCATACAATCAAATCCCTCTCTGAAAAAGACAGATCAGTATCTTTGGGCTCTAGTAAACCATATGCGTGCATGCATATGCAGTTGCTCAGTCATGTCCAACTGTTTGTGACCCCATGGACTGTAGCCCACCAGACTCCTCTGTCCATGGGATTTTCCAGGCAAGAATACTGGATGGGGTTGCCATGCCCTCCTCCAAGGGATCTTCCCAACCCAGGGATTTTGAAACTGAGTCTCCTGCATCTCCTGCATTGGCAGACACATTCTTTACCACTGAGCCACCTGGGAAGCCCAGTAAACCATATACCAGGGGTCAAAATCATGTAAGAGTTGATGGTTCATTGTCAGCCGTTTCATATTGTGAACATGATAGTGGACGAACTTATTCCTACTCAAGTGTGCAATCAAATTTTTGTCTTCGTATTATTGTTAACTCTGATCAATTAGATATAGAAGATAAGGAAAATTTTGTATATTCTTAAATTTTGTATTTATATGAGATGTTAGATGTTCACCAAACTTATTGTGATAATCATTTCATGATGTATGTAAGTCAATTATACTTTAAACCTTAAATTTATATAGTAGGTCAGTTATATCTCAATAAAACTGGAAGGAAAAATTAAATATGAAAGAGATAAACTTTTGATTTAAATTCTTTAGCAGAAATTGAATTTAAACATAACTTTAATTTTGCATATTTTTCATGTTGGTCCTTTTGAGATGAGGTTTTTTTTTGGGGGGGGGGTGTGGGGTTAGTGCTTTATAGCTAATGAAATTCAGGATAAAAACTGTAAGTAACATTGTAAATGTTTAGTAGTTGCTCTGAACTCTGTCTGAAGTGCCCCTAGACCACTGGGGCACCCAGAGGCCCTGGAGCCAGACTGCCTGATTCTGTATCCTAGATTTTCTCTTAATGAGCTGCTCCAGGACCCATCTCTGCCTTAACATCCTCTTTTGAGAGATGGCAACAGTAACCTTACCTCAGAGGGTTGTCATGTGGATAAAATGAGTTGACATATATGGAGAATTGACCTGAGGAGTGGAACCTTAATCATTAAATCTTGCCTTCTATCCAAATCCAAATACACTTTTTTGTTTGTTTGTTTCTCACAAAGATGATGTCCAAGCAGCATCATAGTCATAAGATTGACTGCCTGCTCGCAGACAGAGCACATGTGAAAGGACATGTTTCAAAATACTCTTGTCAACAGATGTTTTCCTGGTGTTACATCACCGGGCAATTATTGGCCAATTGCCATGTATGAAATGTGGTGCTGGGGTGGACAGCAGGAATATGAAGTGGCCAAAGAGATGGTCTGCCTCTGAGGAACTTAGAATCATGGCAATAAAATGGGCCCATAAAAGATACTTTTTCAGAACAAGACAGTTGATACAGAGAGTCAGTTGAAATCACTGTTGTTCAGGGTGAGTCTCGCTTGTGCCAACATGGGATGAATGGCCAGGACTCCGGGTGCAATGTTCCTTCAAGAAGCTCTCCCTGGCCCTGTTGCCAGTCTCCTCTGGGAAGAGAACGGGGAAGGCTCTCGATGTGGGAGGAGCAGCGCAGACAGAGCGGTACAGAGCAAGGAGCGTCTCTATGGATGCGGTGCTGTGAATGTGGAATGTGTATCATGTGAAATGATGGGGATGTTGTTGAACATGGCTCCTTCTCAGAAACTTGAAGGGAAAAGGTTGATGCGGTCAGGCTTTGCATGATAGGAAACAGTCGGATGGCAGACTCGGGAGATGGCATTTTGGAGTGGGTCTGGAGGCAGGAAACCCACAAGGAGGCTTTGGTACTAGTCCAGGTGATGGCTGTTCCCGGTCACCACAGGCTGAGTAGTCACAGGTTTAGAGAGCAGGGGATATATTCATGAGCTATTTGGGAGGAAAAACCTGCTCAAATTAATGGCTGGAGGTCAAGGGTGATATGAGTGACTTGGCTCATGAGAAGTTGTCCCTTCCTGACCTGGGGGCCACAGGAGGAGGGGCAGAACCAGCTGAGAGTCCTGAGCACCAGGAGGCACTGAGACACCCTGATGGAGATGCCTCGCTGAGGTGGGAAGTGAGCTGGGAGCTGGAGGGAGCAGTCTGGACTGAGGTAGGGATCCATAGTTATTGGCGTGTGTGAATGAACTGGGCCAGGGGAGGTGGGGAGAATAGACGGACAGGATGGGCCCTGGGACACTCATATTTAAAGGTGGGAGGAGAAAGGGGAGACATGAAGTAGCCTGAGGAAAAAATCAAAATAGTGGCAGGGACCAGAGCACAGGGAGGGGGAGCTAATGGGAGGAAGACCAGTGTGGATGGTATTTGAAAGGTTTTCTGTTGAGGTTTGGGGAGAGAAATGGTGGTTAGAAGGGAACAGGCAGAAAGTGGGTGAGCAAAGGGAGCTTTGAACAGGAAGCCACGAAGGTCCCACTGGGATGGTCCAGGTGCAGGACTGTGAGTGCATGAACCAGAGTGATGACACGGAATAGGAAGGAGGAAAAAAGCACCAAGGATGTTAGGAAGGAGGGCTCTCCAAGGCTGGAAGACTTGGCACATGATGATGCTGTCGTCAGGAAGAAGGTCATCTCCCGTTGGACTGTTTTGAGAGATATGTGCTTCTAGGTTGACCGAGGCATGGAAATAACAAAATAGAATAGGATGTGATAGTGTTATTATTTAAAATCACATCCTATTTGTGTGTACTAGAAAAAGAGCTAGAATGATATTTTTCAGATACTCATCTTTTATCTTTCTTTTTAAAATTGATTTACCATGTCTGTTAATTACTGCTGTACAGCAAAGTGATTCAATTATATATTTATTTATTTATATTCTTTTTCATTGTGATTTATCAAAGGGTACTGAATATAGTTCTCTGTGCAATATAGAAAGTCCTTGTTGTTTATCCATTATATATATAAAAGCTTACATCTGCTAACCTCAACCTCCCACTCCATCTCTCCATTCACTTTTTTTTTTAATGTGCTAAAACTGTGTTTTAAACTGAATTCAAGATAATACCAGTTTACATTTCTTGATTGGAGGGCAGGCAGTGTAACATAATGTTTAAGCTCCCAGACTACTCATTTTCACTTGTTAAAAAATGGGGCAGTAAAAACCTGGATGGGAAGGTGGGTTTGGGGGAGAATGGATGCATGTACATGTATGGCTGAATCCCTTTGCTTTTCACCTGAAACTACCAAAACACTGTTAATCGGCTATACACCAGTACAAAGTAAAAAGTTTAACCTTTGGAAAAAAATAAAAATGGAGCAGGAGAATACCTTTTTGAAAAGCTTTTTTTTTTAATTGAAGTGTAGTTGATGTACAATATCATATAAGTAACAGGTGTACAATATAGTGGTTTACAGTTTTTAAAGGTTATCCTCCACAGATAGTTATTATAAACTATTGGCTATATTCCCCATGTTGTACAATATATTCTTATAGCTTATTTTATATCTGATAATTTGTACCTCCTACTCCCCTACACTTTATTGCCCCTTCCTCCTTTCCTGTCCCCACTGGCAACCATTAGCTTGGTCTCTATATCTGTGAGTCTGCTTCTTTTTTGTTATATTCACTAGTTTGTTGCAGATTTCAAATATCAGTGATATCATACAGTATTTGTCTCTCTCTGTCTAACTTATTTCACCAAACATAATACCCTCCAAATCCATTCATGTTGCTGTAAATGGCATTATTTCATTCTTTTTTATGGCTGAGTAGTATTCCATTATATATATAGTATATGCATATATATATATCTATATATATATAGATATATATATATGCTTGCTTGCATGCATGCTAAGTTGCTTCGGTTGGGTCAGATTCTGTGAAACCCTATGGACTGCCGCCCGCCAGGTTCCTCTGCCCATGGGATTTCTAGGCAAGGATACTAGAGTGGTTGCCATGTCCTCCTCCAGGGGATCTTCCTGACCCAGGGATCAAACCCACATATAAATATATATATATATAACAGCTTCTTTATCTGTTCATTTGCTTCCCTGTTGTGGCAATTGTAAATAATGTTGCTATGAACTTTGGGATGTATGTATCTTTTTTAATTAATACTTTTTTTTTTGGTATATACCTAGGAGTAGAACTGCTGGGTCTTCTGGTAATTTGGTATTTTGGTCATATGGTATTTTTAGTTTTTTGAGAAGAGGTTCCATACTGTTGAAAAGGTTGTTTTAGTGATTAAATGAGATCAGTATACACATAAGCATAGTAGCTGACATATAAGTTCAGAAAAAAAAGTTAGTTGCTATTTTTATTCCAGTTTTGGTAATTACTCTTACACGTAATTTTTATGAAAATGGCAATTTATTGAACAGGGCTTCAGTAATTTAAATTTTATGATAATTATAAGTTTATATTTACCTCCCAGCTATAAGAAAAAGCAAAATAAAATTTACAGGTATCTTTAAAAGAAAATATGTACCCACTTAAGAAAGCTGCTTTTTTACTCTTTTAGGAAACTTTTTTACCTACACATGATTGAATTCCATATCAACTAAAACAAACAGGCAGATAGTTAGGGCACATTTAAATCTGTTGTTGAGTGCAGAATGTCTACTAAATAACATTTAACCCAATGCAGCTAGACACAAGGCATTTAGCCTTAAAACTCTATTTGTTTATATGTATAATCCATAGCCGAAAAATTATACTTAATTCAGAAAATTATTTTGAGTTGTATTGCCGAAAATTATTTCATGCAGTTATTAGAACATTTTTTGTATTTAAGTTAGTCATCTACTGCCAGGATATCTCACTGTAATTAATGGTTTCATTTTCTTCTGGAAGATATATCTACAGATTATTTCCCCTTCTTTCCCAGAGAATAGACTAATTCATTATGCACAGTGTTCTAGGAAACCTGATGCTTAGCATCAGACTGTGGTTCTTATATTTATGAGGGGCACGAGTCAGGTTTCTCTTCTCAGGGAGGATTTGGGTTTCCTATTAAGGAATATTCATTTTTCAATCTAATTTCCTCCACAAAACTCTGTGAGATATGATATGTTTTGAGGTCAACCTGAAATACACTAAGATTTGTAAGCATCTTGTAAGAAAATGGATTCCTAAAAAGGTTTTTCAATTCACCATGGATTTCCCTTTTCACAACTGTGGTGTTGGCTTTCGTTAACAGAATGAAAAAGAGACACAACTACAGGCTTCCTGTGTGAGGTTAGCAATCAGAAGCTCACTTGTCAAGAAGAAAATGCCAGACCCTTCACAGTTCAGAGTGAATTTCAGGCCTGTTTGAGTTAAATCAAAAGAGAACATTCTCATATAATCTTTTAGTTCCATTCTAGGTGATATTGCTCATTGATATTGACAACCCCCCCCTCTTATATTTATATATATATATTTGACTATTTCTGTTTCCTTTTTTTGGAGAAAAGGAATACTTTTTTTGGTAACAAATCTGAAATGATTCCAGCATGGTCAGTGTGGTGTAATTTGCAATGAATCATAAGTTGGAATCAAGATTGCTGGGAAAAATATCAATAACCTCAGATATGCAGATGATAGCATCCTAATGGCAGAAAGCAAGAACTGAAAAGTCTCTTGATGAAGGTGAAAGAGGAGAGTGAAAAAGCTGGCTTAAAACTCAACATTCAAAAAAAACTAAGATCATGGCATCCAGTCCCATCATTTCATGGCAAATAGATGGGGAAAAAAGTGGAAACAGTGACAGACTTTATTTTCTTGGGTTGAAGCAACTGAGCATCCCCACACACAAAATCACAGCAGACTGTGATTGCAGCCATGAAATTAAAAGATGCTTGCTCCTTGGAAGAAAAGCTATGACAAACCTAGACAGTATATTGAAAAGCAGACACGTCACTTTGCTGACAAAGGTTCATATAGTCAAAGCTATGGTTTTTCCTGTAGTCAGGTACAGATGTGAGAATTGGACCATAAAGAAGGTTGAGCACTGAAGAACTGATGCTTTCAAACTGTGGTGTTGGAGAAGACTCTTGAGAGTCCCTTGAATAGCTAGGAGATCAAACCAATCAATCCTAAAGGAAATCAACCCTGAATATTTATTGGAAGCACTGATGCTGAAGCTGAAGCTCCAATACTTTGGCCACCTGATGCTAAGAGCTGACTCATTAGAAAAGACCCTGATGCTGGGAAAGATTGAAGGAGGAGAAGGGGATGACAGGATGAGATGGTTAGATGGTATCACCGACTCAATGGACATGAATTTGAGCAAGCTTGGGGAGATGGTGAAGGACAGGGAAGCCTGGTGTGCTCAGTCCATGGGGTTGCAAAGAGTTGGACATGACTGAGTGACTGAACAACAAATACAGAGGATTCATGTTTGAGAGAAATTGTCAGCCCTGGAGAAAGAGATCTCCAAGATTTCAAGTGTCCCATCTGGGCAACATTTTGAGACTTTCTTCTTTAAGATCTTCTCTAAAATATTAATTTCAATGAATTGTACTACATTTATAAGATTATTTATAGCACTTCATTAAGCCTAGAAGCTTATGTGTGTCTGTGAATTTATCTTCAGTTATTAGTGAAATGACATAAACCTCAGTGGTGAAACTGAATGGGTCCAAGTCTTCCCAATTACTGCTTCAGTTTCTCCATTTAAAAATATGCACTGATAATTGGCCAATACTTAACCAAAAGCAAAGCAAATAAGCAAACCCCCCTTTTTAGAACCTGATGCTTTATGTGATTTGACAGAAAAAAGAAATCCTACAATAGAAAGGAGCCACTCATGCTAGCATTTATAAACAGTATGCAATTAAAAATACTCTTAGTAAATCCTTTCTTCTTAAGCATATTGTGGATTCCCCAGTCTCTCTTTCTTTCACATCTATTTCATGTTTGATGAGGTTCAAATCCCCTTAATAAAAAGATAAGGCCTTTAATTTCTGAATTATAGCTAAGGTTTCAAGTGCAAAGAGAGTATAGGGGTCAAGTATTTAAAATTCAAACTGAAGTGTAAATGGTTAACACTAGAACCTTTCCACAAAGTAGGATCCTTTTCCTTCTCATCTGGAGGGCCTAAAAGTGGTCTGTTCTAGGGGCAGGCAAAGTGCAAATTGGATCTGTTGTTCACCACTTCTTTTCTTTCTGTGTGACTCTGTTTATGTCTTAAATCAACAGATTGACTCTATATATCATTGATAACACATTCATCATTTCTCCATGTTATCTCTTGGCTTTTGAATGGTGTGTGGAGTGGAATAATTATAACTCAGGCTGTTTTGTTATAGATTAGAAACATATGATTTGAAACAAATATACCTTTAAGAAAAGACAACATTTGGAACTTGTTATCTTTGTAAGCATAGTTTTTTTTTTTTTTTTTTTGGTTTGTTTTTTGAAAAGACAGTCGTATGGGATTCAAATGCTCTAACTGACTTTCTAAGAAAGACCTGTAAGGACTTAATGCTTTGCTTTCTTCATAGGGCTTTCCTGGCCAGAGCTTGCAATTTGAATGATTGGCAAGCTCCATAACTGAGTTCTCAGGAAAACAAATGACCTCATCGATTGGAGTGGCTCCATGTTAGGAAGGGCAAGAGTTATGAAATGCAGTCACAGTAGGGAAAGAAGTCTGTTTGCATTTGGATGGGGACTTTTTGTTTCTAAGGTGTTATAGGGTGGGTCAGGCTAATAAATGCCTTTAGTGTGGTCCTAGAGAGAAATTCTGGTTTCTCTTCCCTACTCTCCTCCTGTTTCTTTTTTTTTTTTTAATCTGGATTTTTGGCAGCACCCCTGAGTCATGTGATATGCTTGAGGCTACCAGGTGAGACTGGCTTTTGGCCTGTATTTGATTCCAGGAAGCTCTGCTTCCTGGTTCCAGGTTGTTTTAGAACATTCCTCCCTGTAGCCCCCTCAGTGGTTTGTAGCCCTTTGTCTATGTTGAAGTGATATATATTGTTTCCGATATTGTTATATGAATTCAACAAGAGTTTAGCTAGTACACTTTTTACATCTTCTCATATAATCAGGAGGCGAAAGGGTGGAGGCCCTGCCCTAGGACCCAGGCTAGGAAGGAGCAGTCTCATCAGGCTCCAGTCACCAGCAGATCTGGTCAGTCCAGACAGAGTCACCTCTCTTTTCTAACCTTGTCTGGGTAACTTCAGTTCAGTTCAGTTGCTCAGTCATGTCTGATTCTTTGCGACCCCATGGACTTCACTGTCATTCACCATCTCCTGGAGTTTGCTTAAACTCATATCCATAGAGTTGATGATGCCATCCAACCATCTCATCCTATACTATTGCCCCTTCTCCTCCTTCCCTCAATCTTTCCCGGTATTAGGGTCTTTTCTAGTGGGTCGGCTCTTTATATCAGGTGGCCAAACTATTGGAGCTTCACCTTCAGCATCAGTCCTTCCAATGAATATTCAGGGTTGATTTCCTTTAGGATTGACTAGTTTGATCTCCTTGCAGTCCAAGGGACTCTCAAGCGTCTTCTCCAGCACCACAGTTTGAAAACATCAATTCTTCCATGCTCAGCCTTGTTTATGGTCCAACTCTCAACTTTGACTATATAGACCGTCATTGGCAAAGTGATGTCTCTGCTTTTTATTCAGCTTTTATTTTTCCCTTGTCTGCTGACCTGGACCTTTAGGTTCAGAAGATTGTTAACCCAGTAGACTCTTCTTCCTCCAGTTTTCTGGTTTCCATCTCCAAGCTTATCCTGAAATTTTCCCTTTTAAATAGACTTTATTTTTTAGAACAATTTCACAGCAAATTTGAGCAGAAGGTACAGAAATGTTCTCTACATCCCCCCTCCACCTCCCTCACTGTAAACATCTCCCACCAGATCAGTACTTTTGTTGCAGTCGAGGACATACACTGACATAGCATTATCACTCAGAGTCCATAATGTACATTGGGATTTACTCTTGGTGTTATACATCCTGTGAGTTTGGCAAATGTACAATGATATATCCGAAACCACACACCTCAAATTGGGACTCGAACCCATGTCTTGATACTCAAATCGAGCCACAACTCAGATTGAAACTTGAACCCAGATTGAGACTTGCCGGGCCTTGAACCTGGCCGGAACCCGATTGGAACTTGAACCTTCATCTTTTAATTGAGATCACATAATGAAGGACTGGTCTCAGGACTTAATGAAGCTCAGGTTCTTGACGTCTTGTGGCAGAAAGGATTCAGGGAGAGACAAAGTGATAGGTAAGGAGTGGATTTATTTAGAGAGAATCACATTCCACAGAAAGATACACATTCCATAGTCAGAATGTGATCTGTCTCAAAAGGTGAGAATGACCTTGGGAGAAACACAGTCCACAGAGTATGGTCCATCTCAGAAGGTGAGAGGCCCTGGAAATATGGCGTGGTTAATTTTTATGGACTGAGTAATTTCATGGGCTAATGAGTGCTAGGGTTATTTCAACTATTTTGGGAAAGGAGTGGAGATTTCCAGGAACTGGGTCACTGCTCACTTTTTGATCTTTGATGGTTAGTCTCAGAACTGTCAGGGTGCCTGTGAGTATATTGTTTAGCTAATGTGTTACAAGGAGTGTATAATGAGGGTCAAAGTCTACTGGAAGTCAAGTTTTCCGCCATCTTGGACCTAGTTGTTTCTAACCAGTTTTGTCGTGCCTTATGGCTATATTATTCTTTTAAAGGTTGTCCTGCCCACTTCCTTCCTGTTTCATATCCACTCTTATGGTATCATAGATTAGTTTCAGTGTTCTAAAAATCCTCTGTATTCTGCCTCTTCATCCTGCATTCCCTCCTAATCCCCCGCAGCCATTGATCCTTTTAAGATCTCCATAGTTTTGCCTTCTCCAGAAGGTCATACACTCATAATCATCAGTATGTAGTCTTTTCAGCTTGGCTTCTTTCACTCAGTAATACACATTTAAGTTTCCTCCATATGTTTTCATGACTTGTTATTTCATTTCTTTTTAGCCTGTATAAGTCCTCTATTGTCTGGATGTACCACAGTTTTAATTATCTATATGGACATCTTGGATGATTCAAGTTTTGGCAAATTTGTGAATAAAGCTACTATAAATATCCTGTGTACGTTGTGTGGACATAAATGTTCAACTCCTTTGCACAGATTGCCAGTTTGTATGGGAAGAGTATATTTAGCCAAACTGTCTTCCAAAGTGGCTGAACCATTTTGGCATTCCTACTAAGAGTGAATGAGTGTTTTCGTGCTCCACATCCCTGTCAGTATTTGCTGTTGGCAGAGTTCTGGATTTTGGCCATTCTATTAGGTGTGTAGTGGTACCTCATTATTGTTTTAATTTGCATTTCCCTAATGACATTTGATGTGAAGCATCTTTTTGTATGCTTGTTTGCCACCTGTATATCTGGTTTCCCCTGGAGGAGGGTATGACAACCCACTCCAGTATTCTTGCCTGGAGAATCCCATGGACTGGAGTCTGGCAGACTGCAAAGAGTTGGACATAACTTAGCAACTAAGCACATATCTTCTTTTGGCAAGGTGTCTGTTCAAGTCTTTTGCCCATTTCTGTTTATTTATTTATTTTACCCTTTTGAAAAAATCATATCATTCATTGTTTGGTTGAGTTTTAGAATTCTTTGTACATTTTGGATAATAGTCCTTTATCAGCTGTTCCTTTTTTGTAATCATTTTTCCCAGCTTATTTTCTCATTATCTTCACAGTGGTTTTTGTAAAGCAAACGTTCTCAATTTTAATTAAGTCAAGTTTATCAATTTTTTCTTTCATGGATCACGGTTTTGGTGTGTTTCAAAAAATCATCACCTTATACAAAGTAATCTAGATTCCCTTCTATGTTATTTTCTAGTAGTTTTATGTTACATTTGAGTTTGTGATCCATTTTTAATTAATTTTGTGTGAAGGGTGTGAAGTTTCTATTTAGATTAATTTTTTTTGCATGTGGAAGCCCTGTTGTTCCAGCACCATGTGGTGAAAAGACGGTCTTTTTTCCATTGTATTGCCTTTGCTCTTTAGTCAAGAATCAATTGACTCTATTTATCTGGCTGTATTTCTGGGCTCTCACTTCTGCTCTGTGATCTATGTGTCTATTCTTTTGATGATACCACACTGTCTTGAATACTGTAGCTTTATAATAAGTCTTGAAGTTGGGTAACACCAGTCCTCCAACTTTATTCTTCTCTTCCAATATTGTGTTGAGTATTTTGGGTCTTTTCCCTCTCCATATAAATTTTACAACCAGTTTGTTGATATCCAAAAATAACTTGTTGGGATTTTGACTGAACCTATAGATCTGTGGAATCTATTGGTCAAGTCAGGAAGAACTGACGTTTTGACAGTATTGATCCTGGTTTTTTTGTTGTTTGTGTTTTTTTTTTTTTTTTAGTGTTCAATTTTCTTTATTTTAAACATTCATTATATTCCATTCATTCCATTCCATCCATTCATTCCATTCTTAGATGCAGCGATCCTGTTTATTTTTTACGTTTGGGTACATTCAGCCAGGTATGAGCTCATTTACAACCCATAATAATCCCATGAGACAAGCAAACAGTAAACTGAGATTCAGAGAACCTGGGTAGTTACTTCATGTCACCAGGTGGGAGATGGTAGAGACAGGATTTGAGTGCAGATCTGCCAGGCTCAGAGTCCTTGCTCTGAGCCAGCTTCCTAGGCAGTATCATAGAGTGCTTCAGGACACAAACCCTGGTGTCAAACCAGCAGGGTTTAAACCTTGGCTCTGGCATGTGCTCTGCTTGAGACCTGGCATGTCGAATAACTTCTCTCACTTCAGTTTTCTTATCTACAAAATAGGGGTGAAAATAATAGTAGCTGCTTCATAGAATTGTTTTGAAGATTAATGGAGCTATGTGAACATGCCTGGGACATAGCTAAAACTTGATGAGTTTTATTTACTGCTAGTGTGGCCAATCCCTGTTGGCCACAGTGCTCTTTGGAACCTGGGCTTTGGCATTTTGTATAATGCAGTTTAAGTATTTATAGAAAGGGCACATGTGGAATAATGCCTGCTCCTTTGTACAAAGATCTCTCTGTACCAAGGAGGGGTGAATAAGTGTGATAGACCAATACCTTTGATTCCATAGTATGAGAAAACCCTTAAAATGCAGATATGTCTGTAAAAGACAGATCTTGCCTTAACATTTTTTTAAAGTATATACAACTCATATGGCAATTATTTTCCTCAGTACAAAACAGTTGTGTACCAAAAACCTGGGACTAAGGACAGAACAGAAAGGGGAAACAATGTTAAAACTGGAACCTGAGATACTAAAGACAATTTTCATGACTAAATATGTAAGAGAAACATTATTAACAAAACTGAATCTGATGCTCTTTTCAGATAAAGGTTATAGTCTCTTGACCTTTTTTTAATTGTCACCTCTTTAAGGAGAAAACAAAATTAAATTTAAATTAATTAAATTAAAATTTAAAAAATTCATTTCTTTCTAATGAGAAAAAAGTAAAATGCTAAAAAATTGTATTTTGTCACAAACATTATTGTCATAAATAGTATTATAAACCATTTTAATATATAAACTAGACTATATTTGCCTCTCTCTCATGTGAATTATCGTGATGGGCTTATCACAGGGCTTGATACCTTTAAGGATTTTAAACTGGTTTACAGACCAAAGGACTTTGGATGAAGGTTTATTTTCGGTTTCAGCCTTGTGGGATAGGGTGAATTTCAGGATCTTCCCTGACATTTCCCTGTCACTTTATTCATGGCCACTTATGCTTGGATTAAGTATGACAGCCATGAGTGTGTCAGAGCTGTGCCTACATTCCTTAGCATCTCACTTTAGGCCTCTGTCAAGGGGCTGCCTGGCACCTAATTCCTTTGGGCTCCCAGGACTCATCTGTATTATCCTGTCACTTCACTTTCCTCCACATCTATGCATGTCATCTTTTTCTTCTTGAGTCTTTTTTATTTTTTGTTTTATATTGGAGTACAGTTGATTTACAAAGCTGTTAGTTTCAGGTGTATAGCAAAGTGATTCGGTTATATACACATGTATCAATATAAACCTTTTCAGATTCTTTTCCCATATAGGTTATGACAGAGTACCGAGTAGAGTTCCCTGTGCTATACAATAGGTCCTTGTTGATTATCTGTTTTATGTACAGTAGTGTGTATGTGTTAATCTCAAACTCCTAAATAACATAAACACACTACTACACATAAAATTGGCTTCCCAAGTGCCTCAGTTGCTAAAGAATCCGCCTACCAATTCAGGAGACATAAGAGACACAGATTCTCTTGGGAAGATCCCCTGGAGTAGGATGTGGCAGCCCACTTCAGCATTCTTTCCCGGAGAATCCCATGGACAGAGGAGCTATCCTGTGGCTGTGGGCTACAGTCCATGGGTTGCAAAGAGTCAGACACAACTCTTAGCAACCGGGCATGCATAGATAACCATGTCCACAGAGGATGGTCAGAAAATACTTCTAGTCTTGAAAACTCTGGCTTCCATTATCGATCACTCATGTTGGGGGTCATCAAAGAGATCTCATCATCTGCTATTGCTATATTTCAGCTGCAAGTTTCAGGAGGGAGACTGGATTAGCTCCTAGAATTTGGATTCCATGGACCAGGAGTATCTCAGGAACATCTTTTTGGCCGTAGGAAAGAATAGTTGACTTGAAAATTTTGCCAATTGTGGACAAAAAGTTACCAGCTGTCTCATCTATTAGTCATATTATTTTCTTTTTTTTTTTTTTAGTCATATTATTTTCTGAAAAAGGACATTGACACATCAGAAGAATGAAATGACATAATTTTATAATTATGCAGTCTTTTAAACTGAATAAATTAAACCTTATGAAAAATGTACTGTATTTTTCTTATTGTTTCTAGTTTTCCCACCTGTAAGTTGGTCTACAGTTAGTAGTTTTCCAAGGGTGAACTGATCAGATCCATTCTTCTCTTATTAGGTCCATTCTAATACCTCTTCCTTATGTATTCTGGAAGTGGCCCAATAGTGCCAAATGATATTTAAAAATCCATTACAATGGCAAATAAAATGATTTAGAAGCCAGTGTCCTGGCCATTTCCCTATTTCTATTATTACGTATAGTTGAGAGTCAAGGGAAAAATGTCTTCTAGTGCTATGATCACACTAACTTCTGCATCATCTGTACCACATTCATCCCTGGCTTATTTTGGCCTTCTTTTGTTGTTACCTAAAGACATTTGTAAAACAATGATATAGTGAATATAAGTATTTGTAGCAGTTGGCATCAGTTCAAAAATTTAATTTATGAAAACAGTACACTCAGTGTCATTCAGAAGATTTAGATGGGAGCAGCTATTTATGTTTTTGCTTCATTAGTATTGGGATTCCAGAACAGCCGGTGTCCTTGAGAACATTACCAGAATCTGGAGTAAGCACTTGCCCAAATGACAGAACAGCAGCTCGGATGTCCTCAAAGGAAAGAGGATGCTTACAAGTCACTACGTGGATTTAATATATTGATTTTGGTCAGCAAGTCACACAAAGCAGGAGTTGGAAGCTGTGGTTGACTGTCTTCCCACTTTGCTTTCGGGAGCCAGCTGTGGCCTCTGGGATTTTAAATATACTTGATTTTTGAAATGCATGACTCTCTTCTCTCTCTCTGTGTCTGTGAAGTTTCTATCCTCTGCATGTGAGACGTTTCTGGGACAAGATACCTATTTCCCTTCTAGGTGGATTGGGTGTGATCAAATCATTGGCAATAATACTCCCTTTGTATGGGGCTATTTTAAAGTTTTGTGCACTTTGGCGGTACTCCTGAGGTCATTCCCCAGCTCAGAGGCCTCTCTGCCCTGCAGAGTTTTACTGATTACATGGAATAACCTTCAACTAAGTGGACATCTCAGTTAGAGAGAACATTCTGATTTGTAAATCATGCCTGTAACCTTTGATACTACTGTAAATTATGGAAATATTTGAGCATTACTATATGTAACCTTTTGACAAATTCTGTAGGTATTACTTCCCCACTTCTGAACACTTTAATGGGGATATTTTAATAGCAAGACAGCAAAGTGTTCAGCAGTTTTCTTGCTGACCTTCTACAAGATTTGTGTAATCAGACATTTTTGTTTTAAATGAAGAAAAGTTTCCTGCATGCTCGAACTCTGTTATGCTGTTGTAAGTCTATACTGAACAGGCAGTATGGCATTATTTGAGAGGTGGGCAAAATAGCTAGTATCAGAAAGCCATGGTAGATGTGGGGTAGACTTACTAAGG